>NC_089841.1:111285595-111602539 GCF_035609145.1 Eleutherodactylus coqui | reverse complement strand
GTAAATGAGAAGTATAGACGAATGGGTTGCCAAAGGGGCAATAGCAGTAGTCTATGTGAGACCATAGCCATTGTGAGAAGGCTACAGGAAAGAATTAACTCCGTGCGACACGTAAAAAGTGGTTAGATGACGTCATGGGACACAGGGGTGTCCAGGAACTTTACTTCTTATCTTTCTATTACTTTCTCTTTGATATTGTGTTATAGAGTAACTAAGAATATGAAGAGGGCGGCCGCCTACTAACATAATGTACTATTTGTATTGCTGTCTTACATTGCATGAAGCGAATGTGTGAGTGATTGAGATGAGTGGAATAAATAAATAAATTAAAAGTCCTAGTTGTAAAGAATTATGTGATAAAATACGGACAAAATCAGCTAAAAGATCAGCAGAAATACGGATTATCCGCTGCTGAAGTCTGGTTAAAAGAAGCCCCAAACTGTCACGCCCATATAAAAAGAGACCCCCGACAGTTTGATGGACAATTCAAAGGGTTAATGAGGAGTTCCAATTGAATGAAAAATAGAGAGAGCAGATAGAAGAATTCTATGGCCAGATTGGAGTTCTGTAGAAGGCAATTGGAATGGGAGGGGAGGAGATGGTGGACCCCTTCCACATGATAATCAGGATTTAACAGAGAGAACAAACAATTTAATTCAAAGATGTAGGAACAGGTGGGCTAGAAGGACAAATTGGGTGGAAATAAATAGATGTACTCAGAGAGATGATGAGGATGTAGATCAGTATTATCACAGACTGAAGGAAGTATTTGACATCTATAGTGGACTAGAGGCACCAGAGGGAAATCAGGAAGAGAGAGATGATCCGAATGCTGCATATAATCAGCAGTTAAAGAATGCGTTTGTAAGTGGAGTGAAGAAAGAAATAGGAGGTTATATAACGAAGCATATGGTTACCCTTAGAACAGGATCATTGCAGGATGTTTTGGAGTATGCAAAACATGCGGAGAAAAGTGATACAAAGAAAAGGGTGAGAAAGTGAGGTTTTTTTTATACAGGGAGAGGAATGTGATATAATGGTTCAAGTAAGTCAGAGAGGTCATTGGACAGCGAGAGGATGTGAAAGTAGAGACAGAGGAAGAAGCAGAGGAAGGATGCAGCTCGGGGATTTAAATGTGTGTTTGAATAATGGAAGTCTAGTGATTTTGCCCGAGAGCGCCCTGAGAAACAATGTTCTCAGCGACCTTGGGGAAAAATGACTAGGAGGGGTCGATGTACAACACTTGGAGGATCTCATGGCAATCTCCACTGCCTGAGATAGATCTCCAGGTGAATGGGCGGATGATTACTTTCCTGGTGGGCTCAGGAGCGACCAGGGCATTAATACATCCCAATATGTAGCCAATGTTAAATGTAGTAATAGTCATATCCTGGTAAGAGGGGTTAATGGCCGGACCCACAGGGAATCCCTCTCTGAGCCAGTTATAACAGACCTAGAGACAAATAAGCCTGTGAAATGTCAAATTATATAGTCTTGAATATGTCCAGTAAATGTGTTGTGATGAGATATTATGATAAAATTAGGTATACCTTCACCAGAGTACCTCAGGGCTGCTGTGAATCTCCAACAATTGTCTCCCAGGCTATGTCAGCACACTTAGCGCAGTTCCAGCCTCTTAGAGGTAGTCAGCGACTACTGTATGTTGGTAGCCAGCAGCAGACAGTGGAGAGAATTGTGGGGGGGGGGGACAGACGCACTCTTGAGGTTTCTTTATGAGCAAGGCCATAAAGTAAACATGTAGAAACTCCAATACGGTCAGCAAACGGTTAAATATTTGGGGTATAACCTGTCAGATGATGGTAGGCAAGCAATTCTGGAGGTCCCAAAACTATGAGCAAATGATGTCCTCTTTGGGAATGACAATGTTACGTGTGCTGCTGGGATTTGTTGTTCTATTGTGTTTCCAGCAGCACAGCACTCACAGGGTTAATGATTGAGCTGGCTGGGTGTGGTACTGTCTGCTAGCCAATCCGCTGGTCAGTCACTGCATGGCCCCTCAGGCGAGCAGTCATGAATGCTTGTCCGGTGAGGTTTGCAGTGTGATCAGGTTCATGTCCGTTTGTACGTTTATATTCTGTCAGTTTTGTGTTAGCTTGCTGTGTGTCTTGTCCTGTTGCAGCGTGCAGCGTGCGGTGTGAACGGTGTCCGGTTTTGCTAGACTCCTGGTTAGTGTAGGGACTAGCAGTATAACCAGGAGCCGTGAAGTGGCCTGCTAGCTTTCAACATCTTGTACAACATGTCAACCAATACCTGGTATTTATATTCAGCTTCCAATCTGTTACTAGTGGTTGCATGTTGTATGCAGTGTATTCTGGGTCTGTCATGTGGCATGTGAATGCATCCTGTTCTGGTGTGTGGCTCCTAGGATCAGCTAGGGCCCAGATCCGAAGACCGCTGGGCTGCCCTTATTAGGGCAATGTCCCCGCTTAGGTAGGGCCACTGTCATCCTCCCTTGTAGAACAGGGTCAGTTGCCTGAAACCGGTGTGAGTCCCGTGTGACCCTGGTGATACCCGTGTGCGTCCCCTCTGGTCATGATCATGTGGGTTCCGTGCTTTGCCTGCCCACACGATCGTAACAGACAAACTTCTATAGCTCCTGGATCTCAAATTCTGCATCTCTGACAGCGCTTCTTACCAGAATCATCTATGATGACCCTCTGGCTGCAGCCGGCAGGATCCAGTGAGATGGGCCTCTGAGGAAGCCTTTGTCAGGTTAAAACAGACTCTGGTGGGCACATCAGTCTGGGGGGCTGCTGAACTACAGCAAGCCCTTTGTGCTAACTGTTGACTCAGGAGAAGGATATATCACCTCTGTGTTAACTCAGGAACACGTGGGAAGCAGACTAGATCCAGTGGCCGAGCGCTCCCAGCCTGTGTACAAGCGGTAGTCAGACCTTCTGCCACTATAGTGCTGTCCCCCCACACACTGAGTACCGCACGCAGTTAGTTATACTCTATATCTTAGTCCTCCTAGACATCCCCCTGCAGGGCACTACTGCTCTCAGCCACACCTGACAACCTAGGGATGTGCTACGCTCCATCCATCCACCTTACTGCCTATTTCTTCAGACGGTCCCCCATACAACTATCTAGGAGAGATGGCACATGAGGTGTTACTCAGACCAGATCTGCAGGAGGTATCTCTTGTAGATGCTGAATACACTCTTTGTAGATGGGCTGTACATCTCCGTTAAAAAAAAAAAAAAAAGCTATCTTACCTAAATCGTTCTTCAGATGTGCAGCAGTTTTGAGCCATGGCCTGTGTCATGTCTCAACAGGGGGGATGGTAGCACTCATATGGACAGTGTTCACAGCCTAGGGGTTTACAAACTACTAAAAAAAAATTTTTTGTCTTGTATTATTTGTGCTAAACAATGCAGAAGGGAGTATAAGACCAGGAGGGGGCGCCGTCCGACACATGGGGGATGCTGGGAGAGCTCTGAGTGTAACTTCTATAGAAGGAGTGACGAGCGCCATACTGGTAGATCTGCTCCCTGACCTACTGACTGCAATCCCTGCTAGCCGTCATAAACCGCTCCTGCAGTCACACAGTTTCTGCCGTCACACGGCTAAATGTCTAACCATTTGTCTATGTGTATAGCATCGCTCACTCTTCACTTCGCCATACCGTGCACATCTTCACCCCGCCATACTGTGCACATCTCCAGCCCTTTACCTTCTGTATCACCCCATTACCTGTAGTATGTAAGCTGGTTGGAGCAGGACCCGCACCCCTATTGTTTCCATCAGCTGATTACTATGTAACCGCGGTTCTGTAATGTTTGTACTTTTTGTCTTTCTGTATCCCCCGTCTATGTAAGCGCTGCGGAATATGTTGGCGCTATACACAAAGATTATTATAGATGTGTGTCAGATGAGGGACTTGTTGGCATTGCACACAAAGGGGTAAGGTGTGGCTAGATGCTTGCCTGGCTTGATAGTACTCCTAGTCAGGCCACGTCCCTGGTGGCCATCTTAGTGCTAGTCATGGCCTGCGGCCATTTTAGTACCTGCTGTAATACCTTCGGCCGCCGCCCAGACGCCATCTTGGCTCCTTACATCCCATAGCTGTACCTTCTACCTGGCATCCCAATGCTTGCACTTGTAGTACACAACACCAGTGATTAGAGCCTTCTCTGAACTGCATAGGAATAGTCAGAACCCTCCATCATTGTCCTCTGTGTGTTGATGATATGTTGTCTACCTGAGGTGTGTGCTATAAGATGGGGTCAGCTCACAAATGGTTAAATCGTCTGTTACATGGGAATGCTTCTTTTACCCTCGCCCCCACCTTTCAGCTTTAGAGTTCAGTGAGGGAGGGAGGGGGTATGTGACTGACTCTAGCCATGCTCTGCTTGCTTGATATGAATAGACCTGTAATGAAGATGATCAGGAATGAAGTTTAGTATAAACCTGTGTGAATAGGGAACGTCCATTCTTGCTGTTATTTGTGTACATGTCAGTTCTGTGATTGGTTTGCAGTGATTTTGATTGTTAAATGGTGTTTTCAATGTGATAATGTCACGTAAGATATAATAATAATGAAGTTGTTGATAATGTGAGAGCTGAGTGTCCCTATTAAGGGAAGGATAGCACAAGGATGCTGCAGTTATCTGTAGTAGTCCAGCCACAGCTAAAGCTCTGTTTATCTTACTCCATCACCTCTCCCTGATAAGAGAAATTCCTGAGGGGGGTTGTTAAGGTTGGAGGATCAAGCGACTGCAGATGATTGGAGTAGTAGTAGTTGTGTGAATCTTAATGTTATGCAGTAAATATTGTGTATAGAGAATGTTAATAATTATATGAGATAGAAAGACTTGACCCCACGATAGATAACAGTTAATGACAAGTCCTCACGCTGTGATGAACGTAAAATGTGTGATTAAGCTTCTTAACTGTACCTACCCCCCACCGGTAAGTGATCCATGTTATACATTGAGTTTGCTGTTTCCACCTGTGAGCAGGGACCAAATACCTGCTGTTGCCTCTGATCCTGGGGTCATGCTTGCTTCGCGCTACCTGGTAATGGGACCAAGGCAGACTACGGGAGACTGCCTGAGGGATGCTGTGCGGAGAGGAGAACCGTAAGGGCACGCTGTCTCTGGGATATGGCCTGAGCTACAGAGAGCACGCACAGACGTGTGATGGTTGTGTGGTGACCGGGCCTAGAACAGGTGCCAGGTACAGCCCCTAACGGGATTGTGCTTGGTACAACTGATAATGCCTATATACCTCATGACCTCCGAGGGTAACAGCAAGGGCCGTGTCCGGAGAACTAGGGACACCTCTCCCAAAGGTTCCTCGGACCCATCGGGGTCCCAAGGGGGGTACCGGACAAGTATGGGACGAGAAATCGGATGGCTGCAGGGGGTTTGAGTCTCTTCTTGCATGGTGGGTAACAGTGAATAAAAATGTAGACTGGATTATATATATATTATAACCAACAGAGATTTGTTAATTATACAAGAGATGCAATCAAGGGCCTAGCGGAACAACTAGGACACACCTTACACTTATTGCATGGCAACATAGAATGGCTCTTGATATGTTACTAGCAGAAAAAGGAGGAGTTTGTAAAATGATTGGAGGATATTGTTGTACTTTCATTCCTAATAACACAGCACCTGATGGTAGTGTTACTCGAGCACTGGAAGGGTTAAATGCATTATCAAATGAACTAGCTGATAACTCTGGCATAGACAATCCATTCACAGACTGGTTGGAAGCTTGTTCGGACACTGGTCACAAGTCATATACTCCACACTAGTCTCTATGTCAGTATTTGCCTCCATTCTAGTACTTTGCGGTTGCTGCTGTATCCGAGGACTGTTACAAAACCTTATTATTATTAACACTTCCATCACCAAAACTATGTTCCAAAATATACAAGATGACGAAGAACAAGATGCCTTACTGGGTCAGGTGACCACCTCTGTCTGACAAGTGATGGGTAAAAGTTCTACGAAGGAAGCGCCATTTTTCTTTGATGATTTTGAAGTGTGACATTTTGATTCCAGTGCGTTCTGATTGTACCGGAGGATTGCTCTAATAACTGATGGACACTTCGATAAGTAAGATTTTATATCATGATGGACAATCATTTATATATGAAGAAAGGAGCATCAATCTCATAATAAATCAAGGCCAAGCTTCTCTTGGGGGCGGGCCTAATTGTGGGTACAATTGGTGGAATGACTTTATAAAGATATATTTGCATCAATGAAATATTTTTATATGAAATAATTATATACTTAGTCTTGAAGTGTGAACCCAGGCGTCCTGGTAATAAAGCTTCGGGCCGTAGCCAGGGGGTCTGTGGTAGAGTCATTTTATATGTGTATTTACTATTATACTGTGCTGATGTATTGATCTAAAGTGGGGAATGTTAAGAAAATTGTAGATCAATGTATCAGTTAATTGTTCTTTTATTGGATTGTAAACTAAGAAAGATATAGCCTGTTGCTAGTATGAGTAGTTAAAGGGTTAAACGAAAACTTTTCTATACCATTACGGGGTAGACAGACAAGATAAGAATCTCCAGACTGCCTCCCTTGCATTCCTTTTCACTGAATTCATAACGGTCTCATTGTATGTTATAGTAGCGCCTTAAGAGGTGTAACTTATGTTAATCATTTTTATTTCAGCCTATTATGTATTGGAGGTATACACTTTTTTGCTGTGATGTCATTTATGCTATATATGCTCTGACCACCTTAGAATAAATTAGAAAATCACTTGATACCACATAAAGCTGGTTTTGATTTGAATTTCTCCTGGGCCCAGACTTCTGCACGGGATCTGGGATCGTCTTCTCTTTGATAAACACATAAATTCTCCTTACAGATTTCTCATTGCTTCTGTACAGCATTGTGGGCTATCGCCCCGCCCCTTTTAAAGAGGGTCGTTGCCTAGCCGTGCTAACCCTCTGCAGTGTGTGCCTGCGGTTCCTCCTCATGGCAGACGCACTTATAAATAGACATGAGGGTGGTGTGGCATGAGGGCAGCTGAAGGCTGGGCAGGGACAGTTTGGTGTGCGCTGTGGACACTGGGTCGTGCGAGGGGGGGGGGGTTGGGCAGCATGTAACCCAGGAGAAGTGGCAGCGGAGTGTCATGCAGGCAGTGATTGTGCTTTGTTGGAGGTAGTGTGGTGCTTAGCTAAGGTATGCATTGCTAATGAGGGCTTTTCAGAAGTAAAAGTTGTTGGGAGGGGGGGGGCCCACTCTTGCCGGTATTTTGGCTTAATAGTGGGACCTGTGAACTTGAGATGCAGCCCAACATGTAGCCCCTCGCCTGCCCTATCCGTTGCTGTGTCGTTCCCATCACTTTCTTGAATTGCCCCGATTTTCACAAATGAAAACCTTAGCGAGCATCGGCGATATACAAAAATGCTCGGGTCGCCCATTGACTTCAATGGGGTTCGTTACTCGAAACGAACCCTTGAGCATCGCGATAATTTCGTCCCGAGTAACGAGCACCCGAGCATTTTGGCGCTCGCTCATCTCTAATGCACAATAGTTTTAGATAATATCTAACTTGACTGTAATAATTACACTAGGATTTTATATATTGGCAATAAAGACATTTTCAGTACATGTAATGAAAAAAAAAAGTCAGCAAAATGTATAAATGACTCTAATAATAATTTTGTAATTTTAAAGGTGATTGAAATTTATCATGATGTCTTGAAGTGACCACAATGTTAGTGCCTTGAGACGAAATAGCATTTTAAATTTCATCGCACTTCTTTATAAATTGAAGGCGATGATGATTAATGATGTGGTGAATTAACAAAGTGCCGTGATGAAGTGAATAAATGTTTGGAAGGCTGTGATAAAAAGGACATTTAATTCTCAAGTTTCTAAAGATTTTAACCAAACCTATTGCAGATATCACACAGAATACATAATGACAGGATAGTAATAGTATATTAGACATTTTATGTTTTGGTTTCACATCTAATATTTGCAATAATAACATTATTATAGTAAACACCTGGCGAGTGTTAATATATATAGAAATTGAATATTTTAAATAGTTTACATTGCATTACTGCTATATTTACTATACTTAAGTATGCCTCGAACTATAGGCAATATGGTCTCACATGCCTTGGGAACTTGTATGGGAGCTGTCTGTCCATGAGTCATGTAGACATAAGCCATTGCCTTCTCCCAACTGGTACATTAGCTTAGAGTGGATTTACAGGGATGACTATCATCTCAATAACTGCTCGAAAGAGCAAATGCAAATGACAGTCGTTCCCTGTAAACAGCCATCAACAGGGTGACAAGTGATAATTCACTCAATAGTCACTAGTCGTTTTGTTTCAGCTCACCTCAAAAATAGTCGCTGGTTGATCAAAAGTTGCCTAGTGTAAACTTGCATTTGCTCATATTTGATCGACTTGCAAATGAATTTGTATGGAGATCCTCCCTGCTAATAATACGGTATCTGGGTAAACAACTAAGGAACAATAAGGCTGGGGTTCACACAGGGTGGATTTGCAGCGAAATTTCCCTGCGGCAAATCCGCCTGCAGTCGCTAATACCGGGGTTAGCAGGCCATGTGGATGAGATTTGTCAAAAATCTCGTCCACATAGGGCGGACAATCCGTTGCGGTAAATCCGGCACTAGCTGGCGCTGCAGCGCAGATTCCCGGGACGCAGCATGTCCATTCTTTTTTTTTTCCGTTGCGACCTCGCTCCTTTCTATGGGTAGAGCCTGGCGCAACGGAAAAGCATGCGGCGAAGCTGCTCCAAAACCCACGGCATATTGGTTATCTGCCTCATGGGGTTAAGGATTTGATCTAATGGAGACCAATGTCCTCACTGGGTTACATCAATTGAAGTAAAAATAAATAAGACTAAGAAAATTTTATGCAAGTGCAAAAATCCAAATCTTGTATGGTTAATAAGGGCTCCTTTCCACTGGCAATAGCGATATCGCTGCGAGAAAATCGCAATGTTAAAATCGCATCGCAACGTTGCAAAATCGCAAGCTTTTGCGTTGCGATGCGAGAATCTGTATTGCCATTGCACTGTATGGGTGACAGAAAAATGCAAAGCGCTGAAACAATCCTCCTGCTGCGATTTTTAATCCTCGCATCGCAGCTTACCCTTAAACATCGCTAGTGGAAAGGTTGTCATAGAACAACATGCGTGGGACTTTTTTGTGAGAGCTCGTACTGTCGCATCGCACTGAAAATGTGCGATTATCTCGCCAGTGGAAAGGAGCCCTAAAAGTCAGACTGATAGTGTACTGTATATACTGATAAAAACTGATTTAAAACTGTTTTTGCTAAATAAAAGCTCAGAGAAAGTAATAGTTTACATATAGTCCGCACTTTAGACATGTAAACATGTTTTATTTATGCATATACAGGGGTGGACAAAAATATGGAAATACCGTATGAAATGCATGAGATTTTGATCATTATCATTGAGCTGCCCTTTTGCCCCTTGCTTGGTTGAGAACGTTTCCCTTCAAATTTGTGTGTACTTCACCCTTTGCCCTGCTCTGTGTGGTTTTGGGACCCCCTTTGCCCTGCTCTGGGTGGTTTGGGGAGCCAGCTAATAACAGTAGCTGAGTGACTTAAACCCCTGACCAATGTAACTTTGTTGCTCGGCCAGACTTTTACTTCCATCCAGCAGCACCTGTGTCATATTATCGCCACTTAAAAATGGTCTTTACATGTCTTATTGAAATATGACTTATAATCCCATGTAACGTAAGGCATGCATTTTGTACGGTGTTGCCATATTTTTGTCCACTCCCTGTACTTACTTTTTTAACTTAATCCCTAATGGACCTCTTAATCTTTACTTGAATTAGACTGCATCAACTAGTTTTGAGTTATATTTTCAGGCATGCCAAGTGAATGTTTTATGGTACTACATTGGCATCTAACAACAGACTCGCTACTATGGCAGACTCTCTATCTTCCTGGTAACACTATTTATGAGTGTAAATCTGGACTGAAAGTATGCAGATATTACAAAAACAGAGTCTTGCTCTAAAAACTTCCTTGAAACAAAATTGCAATCATTCCTTCTGTTTATCTTTGTTTTCATGTTTTGACTTGTTTCTACCATCATGCATATAAATGCACCCTTCAATGAACAATCCTTTCACCCATTGATTAAAAAATGATGAATGCAAAAGATTGTCCAAATGATTCACAGTCTGTAGGGTTAAACAAATTAGTTTTCTGTATCCATCTGTGAATGTTGGCTGTAAGTTTTATGATACACCCAGTGAAACTTAACTGGACTTTTGATTTGCAATCTGGTACACAATTATCAGCTGTAAACAACCACCGTTACAAAATAAAGTTAATACAGAAAAGAAACTATAAAAAGTAATGAACTACTTAGATAGATTTTTCCTTAAATAGTCCCTTGTTTTTTCCCTTCAATTGGTCAGCAATATAGAATAGGAAGTGTAGTTGACTACACTCTAATTTAGTCAGCCTCTGTAAAATTACAATTTTTAAAAACTTTTTTAAAAACCGGCCATACGCAGTAGTTTAATGTCAATACTGCTGATTATGGTGGGATCAACCAACTGTCTACCATATATAGGGCCACCTGACTCTTCTCCAATGGCAGATGATAGGGGAAAGAAGGATTGGACAATTGGATTTCAACATAAGAAAAAAAGAAAATGAGACCCGTGCATGATCATGCTGGTTGACAAACAATAAATTCTACAACAAAATGAAGAATAGGTGATTTTAATGGCATTTCCTGCACAGAATTAAAATATTATTTTAGAATTTCTCTATCATGCAAGGATTTTGCGTGACACCCACTTGAAGTTTGCAGAATTACCTCTACTTAAAATATGTACAAAGTAAAGCCCATACACCTAAAAGGTAGAAGTATAGGACTTTCTGCTTTATTTTGCTTCAAGAGCAAGCCTATTAAGGGTCCAACAATAATTAGCAAGCATACTTGCACTCTACTTACCCTAAAATTTCCTTTGCATGGTGGAAACATTTCCTGTGTTCATTGTGTACTGCTCAAAAGTGTGGTGGAAGAAATCTAGATGCGAGTCCAAGAAATGTATCTTCAAAGACATGTTACATCCCTTTATCTTGTAAGATTTTAAAAGATCATCCACTATTTCTCTGTAGACATCAGCCTTATGGTTTCATAAGAAGTATTGGCAAATATTCTTGAAAGACTCCCATGAAGCTTTCTCAATTTGGTTTAACTTACAAGTGAAGTTCTTGAATTAGTTCTATTATTTCAAGTCTTACAAAGATGTCCTCTTCTATCTTTTCAACACTGATCTTCAGGAATGTCCGGCACACTAGCGTATTTGGGGCCATTTGCTGTCTGTGGATGAACATTTCTTGTATTACAGACCAGAAATAGGACATGATAATGCATGTTAATGTGCTGCCTGTCTGTAAGCTGAACAGCACATGGACAAGTGTCTGTGTGCTGTCCGATGCAAATACTTGCACACACAGGAAGTGTTTCAGAGGCCTTAGTATGTAACTCCATCTCCAATTTGATCCTTTATAAGACCAAGCTTTTTATGAAGTGGGGGTAAGTAAACGTTCTCTGGATGAATTAATGGTTTGTGAAATCAAGTTGTGGTCCAAAAAAACCCAGAAAGGACTTTTAAGTCCCCACTGATATTTCATTGTTGTTTTTCAAATTTGAGTTTATTCTTTGGGTGTTTCATGAACTTTCAAGAATAGTCTACTAAATGTGTCATGTATCATGTATACTACATTATATGTATTATCTTAAAGATGTCATAACTAGAGATGAGCGAGCATACTCGTCCAAGCTTGATGCTCGTTCGAGTATTAGGGTGCTCAAGATGCTTGTTACTCGAGACGAGCACCACGCGGTACTCGTCTCGATTAAACGAGCACTGACCATTGAATTCAATGGAGCCGGCAATACAGCCGGCTCCATTGAAAGCAATGGGCTGCCGGCGAGCGCGGGATGAATTTTCGGGAAGGGCTTAAAAAATCATCCTAAAATGTGTAAAAATAAAAAAAAAATGTATACTCACCTTTCTGCTGCAGCTGGAGTTCAGCCGCGTCTGGCCGGCAGTTCTCCTGAACTGCTTTCTGTAGTATTCAGCAGGTGGGGATTTAAAATCCCCGCCTGCTGAATGAGCTGCATCTGATTGGTCACAGCCTCACCAATCAGAAGCAGCTCTCACTCACCCATTCATGAATTCATGAATGGGTGAGTGAATGCTGCCTCTGATTGGCTCAGCGCAGGGACCAATCAGGGGCAGCTCTCAGCTGCCCATTGCTTCTTCCTGCCAACCAATGTACCTGACGTCACAACTCACAGGACAGCAGGCGGACTGTCTATCTAGATTTCTCATGCGAGCTGTCTCTGAAATAGATTACAATTCCTTCCTAGGCAGTGAAGCTACAGCACAGGGATGTGACCTATACTGACCTGGCCGGAAGTAATTTGAGAAATGCAGCCTTCATAACAAGCTGGGCCCAGTGTGCAGTGAGGTGACCCGGGACACTGCAAAAGTTCAGCTAGGAGAAGATGTGTGAAGCAAACTGACAAGGAAGGAATAGGTAAGTATAGATTTTTTTTATATGACAAACCCCTTTAAGCTTGCAGTATGCCCAACAAACAATTGCACCTATAAGATCTAGGTCTTGAATATCATATATCACAGTTACTATACATATCTTCAGGGTCCTCATTGTCCCTTGAATCAAGAGGAGCAATCCACAGATTATTGGCATTAAAATATATAGGTGATCACCAGCCTAAAATATTGAGCGGTTTATTTTAAAACCATTTAAATTGAATAAAAAAAAATATATATTTTATTTCTAGTCCATGTTGATAAAGTTTTATTAATAAATAATTGAAAAGATCTCAATGCATCACAATGCTTTCATTGACTCATCAGGAAAATTAGGATGGCTAACAGCTATCTAATATGTATGAGCAGCTTTAATAAACATAGACTCAACCTCTGCAGAGAACAAATAACACCCATTTGGCAAATATCACAGCCTTCAAATATTTCTTATAGCTAGCTAGGAGGCCTTACTGTCAGGATGGGCGGCTACCGGCGTCGCTGTGCCCACACTGCGGACACTGTTGCCCCTGTGGTGGGTGTTCGGCGCAGGGGGACTCTGACACTGGTCACCACTCTTGGCCGCTCAGCTCCTATATGGCGCAGAGGTGCTAGGAACGTGGCGGTTGCTGCCCGGCGCCACGTTCCTGTTGCCATGGCAGTCTGCTGCATCTCCTCTGACCTAGTTTGGTTTGCTAGTGCTGAGGGAGGTTCTCCCAGCACTCTCTGATTATCCTCCTGCTGTAATTTGCTCCGCCGCAATCAGCTGCTGGGGCGAGAGCTCTGACAGCATTTAAACCCCTCAGTTGCTTCCTGACACTGCCAGTGTTTGATTAGGCTTCCTTTCACTCACCAGCATTACTTTGTATTCCTGACTATTAGTGTATTGACCTCGGCTTTTCCCCTGACCTGACTTCGTCTCCTCCTATCTGTACTGCGTATTTCCGGACTGACCTGTTTGCTTGTCTGTGTATTCGTTCTCTGTTTCCAGGAATTGTGGTTTTCCCATCACTTCCCCTAGCCAGTGTAGGGACCGTCACCCAGTTGCCCGCCTGGGCTTAGCCATAAGTGGAGGCAAGTAGGCAGGGGGTTGTGGGCTACGTTGTAGGGACCCCCGACTTCTGCTTTCCCTGGTACCCTGACACTTACATTACTCTATCATAAGTTTGATATACTCTTCTTTTCTCAATGCTTCTAGTTCAGATATGTCCTAAGATCATCTTGCATGCACAGTATGTTTGAGATGCATTCACAGATATGCAAAAATTTGAATTCTGGAAAGTGGGAAGGGCATTCTAGATGTCACGTAAGGTGGTTCTAGGTATTGGATTCAGTCATGACATCATCCATAACTTAAAAATGGTTGCAGATATTGAAAACATGACTGCACCTACCAATTTCTGATAAAATTTAACACTTAAACCATGTATCTCATAACCCACTTCCCATTAAAGTTTCTTGATCTGAATCCAAGATGGCCAACAAACACCACCATACTCCTCACCCCATCTAAGTGAATTAGTTTCCTACTTGTATTTTTTTTTATTCATGAGATATTGTGGGTGGCCCTGACTTTAGAATCACCCTGTAGTATGCTCAGGATATCTTTGCAGTATTTAAACTTCAGACTCTAGCACTAATTATTTGTTACTGTCTAGAATTTCAGTGATCCTATGCTATTCATGTACAGATGAATGCTGAGGCCAGATATTGCTGCAGCAGCATGTGAGCAATGAATGTGACATTATTGCTCCCTGTATGAATAGGGACTGGAGTAGAAAGGACTGGGTCTGTGGTGCTGGGCCAGAGGAACGGTGAAATGGTGAGTAATGGTGATTTCATTTTTCTCAGACAACCTGCACTTGGGCCTTTTTTCTGAACTATATGGTACTATTAATTCATTCACCATCTAAAACCACTAAGAATATTGGATATTTATCTCTACTCTACCCTTGACCTCCAGGAATGTTTGGTATTGATCCCTAAACAACTCTAAACTAATCAAGATTAGATAATGCTATTGAATGTCACTGATTTATGTGGAAAAAACATAGTTATGACTTTCTGCTGTTCAGCTTTACTCTACAAGCTTTCTTTGCTGTTCGCATTAAAGTAGTTATGCTGCTGTTTGCATCACTGCAGTTCAATTTAGTGGGTCTCATTCACAACATTGTTAAAAAGCAAGCAAGTATCCAACACTCAATAAAGAGCAAGAAAGTATCATCCAGAAGTTCTGACTAGAGATGAGCGAGCACCAAAATGCTCGGGTGCTCTTACTCGAGACGAACTTTTCGCGATGCTCGAGGGTTCATTTCGAGTAACGAACCCCATTGAAGTCAATGGGCGACCCGAGCATTTTTGTATATCGCCGATGCTCGTTAAGGTTTCCATTTGTGAAAATCTGGGGAATTCAAGAAAGTGATGGGAACGACACAGCAACGGATAGGGCAGGCGAGGGGCTACATGTTGGGCTGCATCTCAAGTTCCCAGGTCCCACTATTAAGCCACAATAGTGGCAAGAGTGCCCCCCCCTCCCAACAATTTTTACTTCTGAAAAACCCTCATTAGCAAGGCATACCTTAGCTAAGCACTACACTACCTCCAACAAAGCACAATCACTGCCTGCATGACACTCCGCTGCCACTTCATTTGGGTAACATGCTGCCCAACCCCCCCCCCCCCCCCGCACGACCCAGTGTCCACAGCGCACACAGAAGTGTCCACAGCGCAGCCTTCAGCTGCACTCATGCCACACGCTGGCCTCATAGCCACACCACCCTCATGTCTATTTATAAGTGCATCTGCCATGAGGAGGAACTGCAGGCACACACTGCAGAGGGTTGGCACGGCCAGGCAGCAACCCTCTTTAAAAGGGGCGGGGCGATAGCCCCCAATGCTGTACAGAAGCAATGAGAAATCCAATCCTGTGCCACCTCCATCAGGAGCTGCACACGTGGGCATAGCAATGGGGAACCCATGTGCCACACACTATTCATTCTGTCAAGGTGTCTGCATGCCCCAGTCAGACCGGGGTTTTTTATAAATAGTCACAGGCAGGTACAACTCCGCAATGGGAATTCCGTGTGCACCCACAGCATGGGTGGCTCCCTGGAACCCACCGGCGGTACATAAATGTATCCCATTGCATTGCCCATCACAGCTGAGGTAACGTCAGGTATAATGCAGGTGGGCTTCGGCCCACACTGCATGCCCCAGTCAGACTGGGGTTCTTTAGAAGTGGACACATGCAGTTACAACTCCATGTGGACCGACAGCATGGGTGGGTCCCAGGAAGCCACCAGCAGTACATAAATATATCCTATTGCAGTGCCCATCACAGCTGAGGTAACGTCCGATTAAATGCAGGTGGTCTTCGGCCCACACTGCATGCCCCAGTCTGACCGGGGTTTTTAATACATAGACACTGGCAGGTACAACTCCCTAATGTGAAGTCCCTGTGGACCCACGGCATTGGTGGCTCCCTGGAACTCACCGGCGGTACATAAATATATCCCATTGCATTGCCCATCACAACTGAGGTAGCATCAGGTTTAATGCAGGTGGGCTTCGGCCCACACTGCATGCCCCAGTCAGACTGGGGTTCTTTATAAGTAGACACATGCAGTTACAACTCCGTGTGGACCCACAGCATAGGTGGGTCCCAGGAAGCCACCGGCGGTACATAAATATATCCCATTGCAGTGCCCTGGACAGCAAAGCTAACATCAGATTAAATGCAGGTGGGCTTTGGCCCACACTGCATGCCCCAGTCAGACTGGGGTTTTTTATAAGTAGACACAGGCAGGTACAACTACCTATTGTGAAGTCCGTGTGGACCGACAGCATGGGTGGGTCCCAGGAAGCCACCGGTGGTACATAAATATATCCCATTGCAGTGCCCTGGACAGCAAAGCTAACGTCAGATTAAATGCAGGTGGGCTTCGGCGGTACATAAATGTATCCCATTGCAGTGCCCTGCTCAGCAGGGCTAACGTCATGTACAATACAGGTGTGCTTCGGCCCACAGTGCATGCCCCAGTCAGAGTGGTAATATGTACCTTAACAGTAACTGCGTTGGTGGGAATGTGGTGGCGACTGCGGACCTAGTAGCGCTGTTTTATTTAGTTGGTTTGGTAGTTGGAATGTGGCCAGGATTAAGTGGGCCGTGGCGGGGGGATGGTGGGGGGGCTCTCTTGTTGTGTCTGTAAAGGTGAAATTCTTGGACTGCCACCAGGCGGACCTATGCAAAGGTATTTGCCAAGAATGTTTTCATTGTTGGAGGAGGGGGATGTTTTTGAGGCACTACGTGTCCTCTCCACGTGTCCGTGGTTATATGCACCTTAACAGTAACCGTGTTGGTGGGAAATGGCCTCGCCACCATCATGTCTTTGGGAAGCCTCGGTTTCCATACCCCAGTGACATAGCATTAGCAGCGGTATAGGTAGAGCCCAGAATTAGTAACATTTCAGCGGTAGCATTAGGGACAGGCCCCAGTAACATATCACTAGCAGCATTATAGGGGGAGCACAGTATTAGTTCCATTTCAGTAGTAGTAGCAGTCCAGACAGGCCCCAGTAACAATTCCGAAGCAGCAGTATAGGGGGAGCACAGTCTTAGTTCCATTTCAGTAATAGTAGCTCTGAAGACAGGCCCTGGTAACAATTCTGAAGCAGCAGTATAGGGGGAGCACAGTCTTAGTTCCATTTCAGTAGTAGTAGCAGTCAAGACAGGCCCCAGTAACAATTCCGAAGCAGCAGTATAGCGGGAGCACAGTCTTAGTTCCATTTCAGTAATAGTAGCACTCAAGACAGGCCCTGGTAACAATTCCAAAGCAGCAGTATAAGGGGAGCGCAGTTTTAGTTCCATTTCAGTAGTAGCAGCAGTCAAGATAGGCCCCAGTAACAATTCCGAAGCAGCAGTATAGGGGGAGCACAGTATTAGTTCAATTTCAGTAGTAGTAGCAGTCTAGACAGGCCCCAGTAACATATCACTAGCAGCAGTATAGGGGGAGCACAGTATTAGTTCCATTTCAGTAGTAGTAGCAGTCTAGACAGGCCCCAGTAACAATTCCGAAGCAGCAGTATAGGGGGAGCACAGTATTAGTTCCATTTCAGTAGTAGTAGCAGTCAAGACAGGCCACAGAAACATTCCCGTTGCAGCAGTTTAGGGAGATAACAGTCTCTTGCACATTTCAGTAGTTGCAGTATAGACAAGGCCCCAGTTACATTTATGTAGCAAAAGAGTAGGCCAACCCCACACACCTTGCTGTACCATGAGTGCAGGCAAAGCCCATAAAAATTACTAGGATTACACTGTAGGCGAGGGCCCAAAAAAATTGGTGTACCAACAGTACTAATGTACCTCAGAAAAATTGCCCATGCCCAACCAAGAGGGCAGGTGAAACCCATTAATCGCTTTGGTTAATGTGGCTTAATTTGTACCTAGGCCTGTAGGCAGCCCAGTTAAAATAAAAATTGGTTCAGGTGCAAGTTTCAACGCTTTAATGAGAATTGAAACGTATAAACATTGTTTACTAAAGTTATATGACTGAGCCTTGTGGGCCTAAAAAAAATTGCCCGTTCGGCGTGATTACGTGAGGTTTCAGGAGGAGGAGGATGAATATAATACACAGATTGATGAAGCTAAAAGGTTCCCGTTTTTTATGGTGATAGAGAATGATGCATCTATCCGCGGGTGCAGCCTACGTATTCTTTAGGTACCGCTGCTGTCCGCTGGTGGAGAAGAGAAGTCTGGGGAAATCCAGGCTTTGTTCATCTTTATGAGTGTAAGCCTGTCGGCACTGTCAGTTGACAGGCGGGTACGCTTATCCGTGATGATTCCCCCAGCCGTACTAAACACCCTCTCTGACAAGACGATAGCCGCAGGACAAGCAAGCACCTCCAGGGCATACAGCGCGAGTTCAGGCCATGCGTCCAGCTTCGACACCCAGTAGTTGTAGGGGGCAGAGGCGTCATGGAGGACGGTCGTGCGATCGGCTACGTACTCCCTCACCATCCTTTTACAGTACTCCCGCTGACTCAGCCTTGACTGGGGAGCGGTGACACAGTCTTGCTGGGGAGCCATAAAGCGGGCAAAGGCCTTGGAGAGTGTTCCCCTGCCTGTGCTGTACATGCTGCCTGATCTCCGCGCCTCCCCTGCTACCTGGCCCTCGGAACTGCGCCTTCTGCCACTAGCGCTGTCGGATGGGAATTTTACCATCAGTTTGTCCGCCAGGGTCCTATGGTATAGCATCACTCTCGAACCCCTTTCCTCTTCGGGTATGAGAGTGGAAAGGTTCTCCTTATACCGTGGGTCGAGCAGTGTGTACACCCAGTAATCCGTAGTGGCCAGAATGCGTGTAACGCGAGGGTCACGAGAAAGGCATCCTAACATGAAGTCAGCCATGTGTGCCAGGGTACGCAACACATGGCTGTCCTCACTAGGAAGATCACTTTCAGGATCCTCCCCCTCCTCCTCAGGCCATACACGCTGAAAGGATGACAGGCAAGCAGCATGGGTACCCTCAGCAGTGGGCCAGGCTGTCTCTTCCCCCTCCTCCTCATGCTCCTCCCCCTCCTCCTCCTCCTCAACGCGCTGAGATATAGACATGAGGGTGCTCTGACTATCCAGCGACATACTGTCTTCCCCCGCCTCCGTTTCCGAGCGCAAAGCGTCTGCCTTTATGCTTTGCAGGGAACTTCTCAAGAGGCATAGCAGAGGAATGGTGACGCTAATGATTGCAGCATCGCCGCTCACCATCTGGGTAGACTCCTCAAAGTTTCCAAGGACCTGGCAGATGTCTGCCAACCAGGTCCACTCTTCTGTAAAGAATTGAGGAGGCTGACTCCCACTACGCCGCCCATGTTGGAGTTGGTATTTCACTATAGCTCTACGCTGCTCATAGAGCCTGGCCAACATGTGGAGCGTAGAGTTCCACCGAGTGGGCACGTCGCACAACAGTCGGTGCACTGGCAGATTAAACCGATGTTGCAGGGTGCGCAGGGTGGCAGCGTCCGTCTTGGACTTGCGGAAATGTGCGCTGAGCCTGCGCACCTTTCCGAGCAGGTCTGACAACCAAATTAAAGACGTGGGCCAGGCATGGCACGTGCGTGAGGCTGCCGAGCTACAGAACCGCCACCAGGTTACGGCCGTTGTCACACACGACCATGCCCGGTTGGAGGCTCAGCGGCGAAAGCCAGCGGTCGGTCTGCTCTGTCAGACCCTGCAGCAGTTCGTGGGCCGTGTGCCTCTTCTCTCCTAAGCTGAGTAGATTCAGCACGGCCTGCTGGCGCTTGCCCACCGCTGTGCTGCCACCCCGCGCGACACCGACTGGTGGCGACATGCTGCTGCTGACACATCTTGATTGCGAGACAGAGGTTGCGTAGGAGGAGGACGAGGAGGAGGGTGGTTTAGTGGAGGAAGCATACACCGCCACAGATACCAGCACCGAGCTGGGGCCCGCAATTCTGGGGGTGGGTAGGACGTGAGCGGTCCCAGACTCTGACTCGGTCCCAGCCTGCACTAAATTCACCCAATGTGCCGTCAGGGAGATATAGTGGCCCTGCCCGCCTGTGCTTGTCCACGTGTCCGTTGTTAAGTGGACCTTGGCAGTAACCGCGTTGGTGAGGGTGCGTACAATGTTGCGGGAGACGTGGTTGTGCAGGGCTGGGACGGCACATCGGGAAAAGTAGTGGCGACTGGGAACCGAGTAGCGCGGGGCTGCCGCCGCCATCATGTTTTTGAAAGCCTCCGTTTCCACAAGCCTATACGGAAGCATCTCCAGGCTGATCAATTTGGCTATGTGCACGTTTAACGCTTGAGCGTGCGGGTGTGTGGCGGCGTACTTGCGATTGCGCTCAAACAGTTGCGCTAGCGACGGCTGGACGCTGCGCTGAGAGACATTGCTGGATGGGGCCGAGGACAGCGGAGGTGAGGGTGTGGGTGCAGGCCGGGAGACGGTCATGCCTGTGTCCTGAGAGGGGGGTTGGATCTCAGTGGCAGGTTGGAGCACAGGGGGAGAGGCATTGGTGCAAACCGGAGGTGGTGAACGGCCTTCGTCCCACCTTGTGGGGTGTTTGGCCATCATATCCCTGCGCATGCTGGTGGTGGTAAGGCTGGTGGTGGTGGCTCCCCGGCTGATCTTGGCGTGACAAACCTTGCACACCACAGTTCGTCGGTCGTCTGCACTCTCAGTGAAAAACTGCCAGACCTTTGAGCACCTTGGCCTCTGCAGGGTGGCATGGCGCGAGGGGGCGCTTTGGGAAACAGTTGGTGGATTATTCGGTCTGGCCCTGCCTCTACCCCTGGCCACCGCACTGCCTTTTCCAACCTGCCCTGCTGCTGCACTTGCCTCCCCCTCTGAAGACCTGTCCTCAGTAGGCTTAGCAAACCAGGTGGGGTCAGCCACCTCATCGTCCAGCTGCTCTTCCTCCTAATTCTCTGTGCGCTCCTCCCTCGGACTTACTGCAATTACTACTACCTGAGTGATAGACAACTGTGTCTCATCGTCATCGTCCTCCTCACCCACTGAAAGCTCTTGAGACAGTTGCCGGAAGTCCCCAGCCTCATCCTCCGGACCCCGGGAACTTTCCAAAGGTTAGGCATCGGTCACGACAAACTCCTCCGGTGGGAGAGGAACCATTGCTGCCCATTTTGGGCAGGGGCCCAGGAACAGTTCCTGGGAGTCTGCCTGCTCCTCAGAATGTGTCATTGTAATGGAGTAAGGAGGCTGGGAGGAAGGAGGAGCAGCAGCCAGAGGATTCAGAGTTGCAGCAGTGGACGGCGTAGAAGTCTGGGTGGTCGATAGATTGCTGGATGCACTTTCTGCCATCCACGACAGGACCTGCTCACACTGCTCATTTTCTAATAAAGGTCTACCGCGTGGACCCATTAATTGTGAGATGAATGTGGGGACCCCTGAAACTTGCCTCTCTCCTAATCCCGCAGCAGTCAGCTGTGATACACCTGGATCAGGAGCTCGGCCTGTGCCCACACCCTGACTTGGGCCTCCGCATCCTCGCCCACATCCACGTCCTCTAGGCCTACCCCTACCCCTCAGCATGGTGTATTACGAGTAGAGCAGAAACAGAACGCTGTAATTAAATGTGCCGCTTATTGGCCTGTGGTTGGAGGCTGACTTCATCTTACGGAACGCACAGCAGAGTTAGGAAACAATTTTGCGCACGCCTGTAGTGAGATGTAGGTGCGTAGGACTAAGCTAGTGGAATTCACAGCGCAGAAGCAGTCAAGTCGCCAAAGGGCAGTGGTACGCCTTAAGTATTTGGCTTCCCTTTTTTTAAATGGTGAGCTGAAACAGCAGATACTGTATGCAGCGTATATTAGGTTTACTGTTTCCCTCTGGCGCTATGACGGCGGTGATGTAATGGAGACAGCAGAACCAGGAAACAATTTTGCGCACGCCTGTAGTGAGATGTAGGTGCGTAGGACTGAGCTAGTGGAATTCACAGCGCAGAAGCAGTCAAGTCGCCAAAGGGTAGTGGTACGCCTTAAGTATTTGGCTTCCCTTTTTTTAAATGGTGAGCTGAAACAGCAGATACTGTATGCAGCGTATATTATGTTTACTGTTTCCCTCTGGCGCTATGACGGCGGTGATGTAATGGAGACAGCAGAACCAGGAAACAATTTTGCGCACGCCTGTAGTGAGATGTAGGTGCGTAGGACTGAGCTAGTGGAATTCACAGCGCAGAGGCAGTCAAGTCGCCAAAGGGCAGTGGTAGGCCTTAAGTATTTGGCTTCCCTTTTTTTAAATGGTGAGCTAAAACACCAGACAGATATTGTATGCAGCGTATATATTGTATACTCTTTCCCTCTGGCGCTATGACGGCAGTGATGTAACGGGCACAGCAGAGCCAGGAAACAATTTTGCGTACGCCTGCTGTAACGCTTAGCTGCGTATTAATTAGGACTACTACCCCCAGCAGACACGCAGTACACTGAAGACTGTCACAGGCAGCCCAAAGATAGTATTTTTCCCCAATTTTTTTGAAAAAGCCCACTGCCTATATAGACAGTATATCTCTTTCACCTTTCCCTCTTTCCCTGCCTCACCAGTACTGCCCCTATACTCTTTACAATGACTGCAGACTGAGGACACAATGGTCTGCACGCCCGATATACAAAAAAAAAAAAAAAATTGTGCAACACTGCTAAAAGCAGCCTCAACAGTACTGCACACGGTCAGATGTGGCCCTAAGAAGGACCGTTGGGGTTCTTGAAGACTAATATAACACCTAACGCTCTCCCTATAGCAGCTACAGCAAGACAGCACTTTCCCTGATCTCTGTCACCATGCATCTGTGGCGAGCCGCAGGCGGGGCAGATTTTAATACTCGGGTGTCACCTGATCTCCCCAGCCACTCACTGCAGAGGGGTGGTATAGGGCTTGAACGTCACAGGAGGAAGTTGTAATGCCTTCCATGTCTTTCTATTGGCCAGAAAAGCGCGCCAATGTCTCAGAGAAGAAAGTGAAAGTAACTCGAACATCGCGTGGTACTCGTCTCGAGTAACGAGCATCTCGAACACCCTAATACTCGAACGAGTATCAAGCTCGGACGAGTACGCTCGCTCATCTCTAGTTCTGACTTATGTGCAGTATAATATTTAGTCCACATTAACTGTACAGTAAGATCAAATGTTGTAATATGATCATTTTAAAAAGTGATTTAACGACATTTTCTAATCAAATTTAAAAGTTAAGAAATATGGTAATGTTCATCAAACAAATAGGATAAAAAGATATTATGTTCTAAAGAAATAGAACTGTTGTCTTAGGCAATGGAAGGTAATATAGTTCATCTTCCTTCTACCAGAACATGTCAAGCACAGTTGGGTGTTGCATATTAAGTAGTCAGTCACTTGAATCTAAATTTCCACTTTCTTGGCTCTGCATGAATCTTCAAAGGATCTCATTTTTTAGAAAACAGTTGGACAGTGATAAAAATGAACCTGTTAGCATTAATGGTAGCCTCTAATTAAGTATCTCCTGAAGATAACATTTATTAAATATAGCTGGTTAGGTTATACTCAAAGAGAAAAATGGATATTAAACAACAGAATAATACAAAAAGAAAGATTATACCTTGGGGGGGTTGAACACAAAAATATTCATTCTTAGTTATTCAAAAATTAGAAGGACGTTTCACAGCCCTAAAATCTTTATTCATTAATTTTTATATTATTTTTGAGACTTTTTGATGGTTGATGATAGAGTTCAGTTTATGTCACTTCTTATTTTTTCTTTAAACAGGCTTCCCTGAATGGTGCTTTCTGTAGACGTCCTCTGTTTGATACAAGATTGCCAAGATAAGAGAAGCTGCATGAAAATGAGGATCAGGCTCATTCAAAATTCAAAGTAATTTCAGTGTTATAATATTGTATATTTGCTGATGTTCTTTCAAAATACCCTTCCCCACCAACATTACATTAACTAAACTAAATAATTCCCTCACCAGTATTTGATAAGTTGTAGAAATCGATAAATAATTCAGGCCGACCTGCTTCAAAAGAGAAAAGTATAGCAAATATATAACAAGGTTATATGTTTTGATGTATCTGCTTTTATCTGCTTTCAATAAAAACTAAATAAAAACACTGTTTTATGGACATTCTAATAGCATTGTTTGAGTATTCATTCATTAGCCAGAGCAGTGTAGCTACAAAGAGCGTCTCTCACTATGTAAAACAACATACATACATTAACCCCTTAGTGACGAAGCCAGTTTGCGCCTTAGTGACAGAGCCAAATTTTGGAAATCTAACATGTGTCACTCAACATAGCATAACTCCGTAAAGGCTTTGCATACCCAAGTGATTCTGACATTGTTTTTTTGCCACATATTGTACTTCATTTAGATAGTAAAAATAGACCAATAGAGCTTGTGTATATTTATCAAAAGTACCAATGTTGGGAAAAATTTGAAAAAATTATCATTTTTTCACATTCGCAACTGTAATATCTCAAATATGTGCAAACATACTGTACACATTTTTAATAAGATATATATTTCCATCTGTTTACTTTATTCTGCACATTTGAAAAACTTTCGTGTTTTTTTTTAACCATTTAGGAGACGTGCAAATTTAACAATACTTTTCAACATTTTGAGGAACACTTTGTTTTCATGCACCAAGCCAAGATTGCAAAGGCTCATAGATGTCAGAATGATAGATACCCCCACAAATGACCCAATTTTAAAAACTACACCCCTTAATGTAATCACTGAGGGGTGTCATGAGTATTTTGACCCCACAGTTTTTTTTCAAAAATTAATGCAATGTAGAGGAGAAAAAAATAAAATTTCATATTTTTGCTAATATGTCATTTTAAAGACATTTTTTTCTATAGTGCTCATGAAAATGAGGATTGACACCCCAAAATGGATACCCCTGTTTGTCCTGTGTTCAGAAACATACCCATTGTGGCCTTAATTTTATATCTAGATGCACAACACAGCCCAAAATGAAAGAAGTAGTCAGTGTCTTTCAGAACAGAAATTTTGTTTGAAGGCCTTTTATGCCCCATAGCACACTTGTAGAGCTCTTGAGCTCCCAAACCACGAAAAACTCCCAGAAATGATCCTATTTTGAAAACTAGACCCCTTAACGAATTTATCTAGGGGTGTACTTCCCATTTTGACCGCACGGTTTTTGAATGAATTCAAGCAAAGAAAAAGGAAAAATTGGGATTTTCGTTTTTTTGGCAATTCTGTCATTTTAAAAACAGCTTTTTTTGTACAGCACACACATGAATGAAGACTTGCACCCGAAAATGTATACCTCTGTTTGACATGTTTTCATAAATATACCCATTATGGCCCTAAACTTATGTCTGGATGCACAACGGGACCCAAAATGAAAAGAGTAGACATGGCTTTGAGAACAGAAATTTTGCTTGAAGGCCTTCTAGGCCCATTAGCACACTTGTAGAGCTTTTGAGCAGCCAAAACTATTGAGAACCCCCACAAATGACCCCATTTTGAAAATTAGACCCCTTAATGAATTTATCTAGGGATGTACTGTGTACTTTTCAAACTTTTCAAACTTTTTATTACTTTAAATGGTCACTGTTATTCATTGGATTACAGTTATCATGTCACCGGGAACTGCATACAGCAGTCCCCAGTGACATCTCTCTGCTCCTGGCTACACATGGTAGCCAGAAGCTGAGGGATTTCAAATTTCCCGGAGCGCAAGCCCCTCTGGGCACGTACCCAATGATTGACGGGCACGCATGCGCAGAAGGGGACTTCAGGTCCTGGAAGACCAGGACATCACAAAAGACCCGGGGTGAGTATTTTCACCTCCCCTATGGATCCGATCCACGAGGGGAGATAAAATCTGAACTTTTTTTTGACTTTTTAAAAACTTTTTCGTGATCCAATGGATAGTGGCGATCACGAGCCCTGGGACCGGTCATCGCGGTCCCCGATGACATCTCCTGGTTCCCGGCTACCTTCCGGAGCCAGGAGCAAAGAGATCTTAAATTTGCCGGGGCTCCCAGCCTTCTGCGCACATGTATGACGTCATAAGTCTGGCGCGCATGCGCAGAAGTGTGTCAACGGGTCCTGGAGGACCAGTTTACTGCGGGACACCACAGAGAAGGTGGGTGAGTATGCTCAGCTGCCCTGATGTATCCGATCCATCAGGGCAGCTGAATCTTTAACTTTTTTTCCCCTTTGTCTGCACTTAATTGCGATCGGCACTATCCATTGGATAGTGCTGATCACATTGCCTGGGTAGACTGCCCACAGCCCAGGATGACAGTTCTATGCTGTCGGCTACCTGCGGGCACCGACAGCATGGAGCTGTCACGTTCTCAGCCAAGAGGGCTTTAATCCAAAGTGGATGCATGTTTTTATGTCCACTAGGATTAAAGCCCACTTAGCTAGGATATAAAAAGGCAATGGGGCCGTCACTAAGAGGTTAATCAAGCCACTCATTGATTTCAATAGGCATGTAATATAATGCTTTATTGCTCCTGTGATGGCACCAAAGAGAATTGAACTTTTGCTGCCAGATGGTTGGGAACCCCACTAGTTGGACATCTAGTATTTATTTTATTTTTAGAGTCCCATCTAACAAAACAAGATTTTTTTCTATAGCAATGAACCCTATAAAAAGATGTATGTTCATTTTCTTTAGACGGGCTGCGCCTGTCATGTTTTACATTATTTAAATGCTGACCTACATCAAACGTGGTAATATAATTGAATTGCTAAATAAATGCATAAATTCATTAATTAACTAAATTTTTTGCTGTTAAGAGTTTTGAGAGAATATTTAAACTTTTGCTATACACAAAAAAGCATAATGTTTTGTTAAAAATGCATAAAAGTTCTGTAAACATATGTGGCTAAAATTCTGACCCAAGCAGAATCTGAGCTGTGAAACACATCCTAAAAATGAGTTCATACTTGTTGCTTATACCTATGTCTACATACTGTATACATGTCATCACATAATTACCAGAACTAAAAAGACCAGGAATCTCCATAATTCAGATGCCAATAAATATCTGAGTCACAAATTGCTAAGAAACAAAAGAATGGTTTTTCATAGTGATTTTTGGGGGGAGGAAAAATGACACTGACATTTTATAGCTGAAGCTGGAAGTGGATCTAAGGGCTTATTCACACAGGCGTATTTTTCCTCAGTATTTTGTGATCCAAAACCAGAAGTGGAATATGAAAAGAGAAAAGTATAGTGGAAAGTTTTGCATTTCTTCCGCATTTTGGACCCGCTCCTGGTTTTGGCCTGTGTGAATAAGCCCTAACAGGAAGGAAAAGTATAAAATCTTTATTTATGTTTGCCATATCCTTTGGTTCTGTAATGGATTGCAATAAACTAAGTAAAATGTCTATTGCAAATATGTGTTTCTTTTCCTCACTACTAACACAGCTGTCTGAAAGTGTTGACTAACTACTCGCTCCCCCCTCCCACTGTGTTCCAAAAATAAAAACATGGATTTTATCATGAACATTCTTTGAAGAATTATTCTATTCCTACATGCTGCTTTAGCATCACCTTTAAATCTACTGTTGGAAAGACTCAAGATGGGGACACTGACTAGTCCCATATGCAGCAAGCTGTGATATACTTTGTCTGTAATTTGTGCTGCAGAAACTCTACCACTTGATCAGACCAAACTTCAGTGAGCTATGTGTCTTTGACCCTGACTTCGGTTTACTGAATGTCCTTCTTTTAATCACTTTTGGTAAGTTTGAATCTCTGCATACTGGGAACACCCAGGAAGACCTGCCAATTTAGAGAAGCTCTACTCATCTAGTCATCACAATCTGGCCCTTGACAAAATAGCTCAGAACCTTATGATTACCATTGTTTCCACCACATCAACTCCAAGACCTGACTGTTCACTTTTTGCCTAATATAACCTACCCCTTGACAGTTGCCTTGAGATAATCAATATCATTCACTTCATCTGTCAGTGGCTTGAATGTTATGATTAATCCATGGAAAATGTGTCACATATACCTTTCTATTGTCCACTGCACTACACAAATTAATAATATATTTTGATAAGTGATGCCTGACATTTTGCATACTACGTTTTACAAGCCACTAAGGTTTGAATCAAAATTAAAACAACCCTATTAGAGGTGAGCGAGCACCAAAATGCTCGGGTGCTCGTTACTCGAGTCGAACTTCCCGCGATGCTCGAGGGTTCGTTTTGAGTAACGAACCCCATTGAAGTCAATGGGCGACCCGAGCATTTTTGTATGGGACCTATGCTCCGCTAAGGTTTTCATTTGTGAAAATCTGGGCAATTCAAGAAAGTGATGGGAACGACACAGAGACGGATAGGGCAGGCGAGGGGCTACATGTTGGGCTGCATCTCAAGTTCCCAGGTCCCACTATTAAGCCACAATAGCGGCAAGAGTGGGCTCCCCCCCAACAATTTTTACTTCTGAAAAACCCTCATTAGCAAGGCATACCTTAGCTAAACACCACACTACCTCCAACAAAGCACAATCACTGCCTGCATGAAACTCCGCTGCCACTTCTCCTGGGTAACATGCTGCCCAACTGCCCATTTCAGTAATAGTAGCAGTCAAGACAGGCCCCAGTAACAATTCCAAAGCAGCAGTATAGGGGGAGCACAGTATTAGTTCCATTTCAGTAGTAGTAGCAGTCTAGACAGGCCCCAGTAACATCACTAGCAGCAGTATAGGGGGAGCACAGTATTAGTTCCATTTCAGTAGTAGTAGCAGTCTAGACAGGCCCCAGTAACATCTGTAGCAGCAGTATAGGGGGAGCACAGTATTAGTTCCATTTCAGTAGTAGTAGCAGTCTAGACAGGCCCCAGTAACATATCACTAGCAGCAGTATAGGGGGAGCACAGTATTAGTTCAATTTCAGTAGTAGTAGCAGTCTAGACAGGCCCCAGTAACATCACTAGCAGCAGTATAGGGGGAGCACAGTATTAGTTCCATTTCAGTAGTAGTAGCAGTCTAGACAGGCCCCAGTAACATATCACTAGCAGCAGTATAGGGGGAGCACAGTATTAGTTCCATTTCAGTAGTAGTAGCAGTCTAGAAAGGGCCCCAGTAACATATCACTAGCAGCAGTATAGCGGGAGCACAGTCTTAGTTCCATTTCAGTAATAGTAGCAGTCAAGACAGGCCCCAGTAATAATTACGAAGCAGCAGTGTAGGGGGAGCACAGTATTAGTTCCATTTCAGTAGTAGTAGCAGTCAAGACAGGCCACAGTAACATTCCCGTTGCAGCAGTTTAGGGAAATGTGTCTTTTGCACATTTCAGTAGTTGAAGTATAGACAAGGCCCCAGTTACATTTATGTAGCAAAAGTGTCCGCTGGTGGAGAAGAGAAGTCTGGGGAAATCCAGGCTTTGTTCATGTTTATGAGTGTAAGCCTGTCGGCACTGTCAGTTGACAGGCGGGTACGCTTATCCGTGATGATTCCCCCAGCCGCACTAAACACCCTCTCTGACAAGACGCTAGCCGCAGGGCAAGCAAGCATCTCCAGGGCATACAGCGCAAGTTCAGGCCACGTGTCCAGCTTCGACACCCAGTAGTTGTACGAAGCAGAGGCGTCATGGAGGACGGTCGTGCGATCGGCTACGTACTCCCTCACCATCCTTTTACATTGCTCCCGCCGACTCAGCCTTGACTGGGGAGCGGTGACACAGTCTTGCTGGGGAGCCATAAAGCTGGCAAAGGCCTTAGAGAGTGTTCCCCTGCCTGCGCTGTACATGCTGCCTGATCTCTGCGCCTCCCCTGCTACCTGGCCCTCGGAACTGCGCCTTCTGCCACTAGCGCTGTCGGATGGGAATTTTACCATCAGTTTGTCCGCCAGGGTCCTATGGTATAGCATCACTCTCGAACCCCTTTCCTCTTCGGGAATGAGAGTGGAAAGGTTCTCCTTATACCGTGGGTCGAGCAGTGTGTACACCTAGTAATCCGTAGTGGCCAGAATGCATGTAACGCGAGGGTCACGAGAAAGGCATCCTAACATGAAGTCAGCCATGTGTGCCAGGGTACCTGTATGCAACACATGGCTGTCCTCACTAGGAAGATCACTTTCAGGATCCTCCTCCTCCTCCTCAGGCCATACACGCTGAAAGGATGACAGGCAAGCAGCATGGGTACCCTCAGCAGTGGGCCAAGCTGTCTCTTCCCCCTCCTCCTCATGCTCCTCCCCCTCCTCCTCCTCCTCAACGCGCTGAGATAGACATGAGGGTGCTCTGACTATCCAGCGACATACTGTCTTCCCCAGCCTCCGTTTCCGAGCGCAAAGCGTCTGCCTTTATGCTTTGTAGGGAACTTCTCAAGAGGCATAGCAGAGGAATGGTGACGCTAATGATTGCAGCATCCCCGCTCACCATCTGGGTAGACTCCTTAAAGTTTCCAAGGACCTGGCAGATGTCTGCCAACCAGGCCCACTCTTCTGTAAAGAATTGAGGAGGCTGACTCCCACTACGCCGCCCATGTTGGAGTTGATATTCCACTATAGCTCTACACTGCTCATAGAGCCTGGCCAACATGTGGAGCGTAGAGTTCCACCGTGTGGGCACGTCGCACAGCAGTCGGTGCACTGGCAGATTAAACCGATGTTGCAGGGTCCGCAGGGTGGCAGCGTCCGTCTTGGACTTGCGGAAATGTGCGCTGACCCGGCGCACCTTTCCGAGCAGGTCTGACAAGCGTGGGTAGCTTTTCAGAAACCACTGAACCACCAAATTAAAGATGTGGGCCAGGCATGGCACGTGCGTGAGGCTGCCGAGCTGCAGAGCCGCCACCAGGTTACGGCCGTTGTCACACACGACCATGCTCGGTTGGAGGCTCAGTGGCGAAAGCCAGCGGTCGGTCTGCTCTGTCAGACCATGCAACAGTTCGTGGGCCGTGTGCCTCTTCTCTCCTAAGCTGAGTAGTTTTAGCACGGCCTGCTGACGCTTGCCCACCGCTGTACTGCCACACCGCGCGACACCGACTGCTGGCGACGTGCTGCTGCTGACACATCTTGATTGCGAGACAGAGGTTGCGTAGTAGGAGGAGGGTGGTTTAGTGGAGGAAGCATACACCGCCGCAGATACCAGCACCGAGCTGGGGCCCGCAATTCTGGGGGTGGGTAGGATGTGAGCGGTCCCAGGCTCTGACTCTGTCCCAGCCTCCACTAAATTCACCCAATGTGCCGTCAGGGAGATATAGTGGCCCTGCCCGCCTGTGCTTGTCCATGTGTCTGTTGTTAAGTGGACCTTGCCAGTAACCGCGTTGGTGAGGGCGCGTACAATGTTGCGGGAGACGTGGTCGTGCAGGGCTGGGACAGCACATCGCGAAAAGTAGTGGCGACTGGGAACCGAGTAGCGCGGGGCCGACGCCGCCATCATGTTTTTGAAAGCCTCCGTTTCCACAAGCCTATACGGCAGCATCTCCAGGCTGATCAATTTGGCTATGTGCACATTTAACGCTTGAGCGTGCGGGTGCGTGGCGGCGTACTTGCGCTTGCGCTCAAACAGTTGCGCTAGCGACGGCTGGACGCTGCGCTGAGAGACATTGCTGGATGGGGCCGAGGACAGCGGAGGTGAGGGTGTGGGTGCAGGCCGGGAGACGGTCATGCCTGTGTCCTGAGAGGGGGGTTGGATCTCAGTGGCAGGTTGGGGCACAGCGGGAGAGGCAGTGGTGCAAACCGGAGGCGGTGAACGGCCTTCGTCCCACCTTGTGGGGTGCTTGGCCATCATATGCCTGCGCATGCTGGTGGTGGTGGCTCCCCGGCTGATCTTGGCGCGACAAACCTTGCACACCACAGTTCGTCGGTCGTCTGCACTCTCAGTGAAAAACTGCCACACCTTTGAGCACCTCAGCCTCTGCAGGGTGGCATGGCGCGAGGGGGCGCTTTGGGAAACAGTTGGTGGATTATTCGGTCTGGCCCTGCCTCTACCCCTGGCCACCGCACTGGCTCTTGCAACCTGCCCTGCTGCTGCACTTGCCTCCCCCTCTGAAGACCTGTCCTCAGTAGGCTTAGCAAACCAGGTGGGGTCAGTCACCTCATCGTCCAGCTGCTCTTCCTCCGAATCCTCTGTGCGCTCCTCCCTCGGACATACTGCCCTTACTACTACCTCACTGATAGACAACTGTGTCTCATCGTCATCGTCCTCCTCACCCACTGAAAGCTCTTGAGACAGTTGCCGGAAGTCCCCAGTCTCTTCACCCGGGTCCCGGGAACTTTCCAAAGGTTGGGCATCGGTCATGAGAAACTCCTCAGGTGATAGAGGAACCATTTTTTCGCACTGAAGGCCGGGACCCGAGAACAGTTCCTGGGAGCCTGCCTGCTCTTCTGAATGTGTCATTTGCTGGGAGGGAGGAGGCTGGGAGAAGGGAGATGCAGCAGCAAGAGGATTCAGGGATGCAGCAGTGGACAGCATAAAAGACTGGGTGGTGACGGTGGATAGTTTGCTGGATGCACTTTCTGCCATCCACGACAGGACCTGCTCACACTGCTCAGTTTCTAATAAAGGTCTACCGCGTGGACCCATTAATTGTGAGATGAATCTGGGGACCCCAGAAACTTGCCTCTCCCCTAATCCCGCAGCAGTCGGCTGCGATACACCTGGACCAGGAGCTCGGCCTGTGCCCACACCCTGACTTGGGCGTCGGTGTCCTCCCCCGCGTCCATGTCCTCTAGGCCTACCCCTACCCCTCAGCATGGTGTATTACGAGTAGAGCAGAAACAGAACGCTGTAATTAAATGTGCCGCTTATTGGCCTGTGGTTGGAGGCTGACTTCGCTTACGGAATGCACAACAGAGCCAGGAAACAATTATGCGCAAGCCTGTAGTGAGACCTAGGTGCGTATGACTGAGCTACTGGAATTCACAGGGCAGAACCAATCAAGTGGCCAAAGCCAGTGGTAGGCCTTAAGTATTTTGCTTCGATTTTTTAAAATGGTGAGGTGAAAAACCAGACAGACACCGTATGCAGCGTATATATGTATACTCTTTCCCTCTGGCGGGATGACGGCGATCATGTAACGGATACAGCAGAGCCAGGAAACAATTATGCGCAAGCCTGTAGTGAGACCTAGGTGCGTATGACTGAGCTACTGGAATTCACAGGGCAGAACCAGTCAAGTGGCCAAAGCCAGTGGTAGGCCTTAAAGGGGTTGTCCGGCCATAAACATTAGGTCTCATTACTTCTGTTTGCCCAATACAATGCACTTTGTAATATACATTGTGCATTGTAAATTAGGCAAACAGAAGTTATTCAGTTACCTTTAGGGTTGCCCCCCCCCCCTGTGTTGCTCCTCGGTTGCCATGGTTCCTGGTTCTGACAAGTCTCTTGTCCTCTTCCTGTCGGGACGACCGGGGACGCGCCTCTCCAGCACAGCTCTGCGCATGTGCAGAAGAACTTCAGCCTGGGAAGCTCAGTTCTGCCTGCAGGGGAGGCGTGTGTCTGCTGGCTCTTCAACTCCAAGGTAAGAATGAGAGGAGGGGCGGGCTCTCGTGGGGGGGAGGAGGAGGAGGGAGGGGGGAGGATGGATGGATGGATGTGTGCAAGTGGCTGTCAGAAATCCGGGGGGGGCGGCAGTGATGTGTGTGTGTGTGCAATGTCAGGAGACCCGGCTGTCAGAAGTCCCGGGGGAAGGGTGCAGTGATGTGTGTGTGTGTGTGTGTGTGTGCAATGTCAGGAGACCCGGCTGTCAGAAGTCCCGGGGGGTGGGGGGGTGCTGTTAGTGTACTTGTGTGTGGGCACTGTAAAGGGGGACTCTGTGGGCGAGGTCACAGGGGGGGCACTGTATAGGGACGCTGTGGATGGGGGGCATGTGGAGGGGGGCTACTTTGGAGTGCAGTGGGGGGGACTCTGGGGGGGTGGCATGTGTAGGGGGGGTACTGCGGAGGGCACTGTGGGGGGGGGGGAATACTGGGGGGGGCACTGTTGAGGGGGGACTGTGGAGAATGCTGTGGTTGGGGGGAATGACGGGGGCTACTTTGGAGGGCACTGTAGGGGTGACACTGGGGGGCATGTGTAGGGGGTACTGTAGAGGGCACTGTTTGTGGCACTGTGGGGGATCATTAGAGAGTGCACTGTTGGGGGGGGTCATTGTGAGGGGGGGGGGTCGCTGTGGGAGGGGCACTATGAGGGCATGTGTGTGTGGGGAAATGTTTTGTTTCACTTTAGCAGGGTGGGGGGGCAGTAGGTAACCTTGCAGTGGGGGGCTGCAGGAGAGTTCTCTCTGGGCTCTCCCCAGCCCCTCTCCATTCAATATACACTGTGCTGCTGTTTACACTCATGCCAGGATTTTATCCTGACATGAGTGTATAACGCAGTCTCCCCTGGCCACACCCCCTCTATAGTATGCAGCAGGGGCGGGACCTGGGCGGGGAGAGACTGTAGAGCAGTTCAATAGAGGTGGGCGTGTCGTGGGCGGGGCTAGGACGTGAGCTGAGGGAGGCCATGAAATCCTGCCTTTTCATGTCTCTTACTACCATCGGGAGCGCGCACACAGAGGAGGGAGAGCGCAGAGCATGTGGGAAGGCAGCACAGAGGCGCCATCTTTGAAAGCTGCAGTGAAGATCAGATTCTAAGGTAAGAAACTGACATTCCAGCTGATCTGCCGGCCGGTTTGAGCCCCTGTATGCTGTGTGTTACTATCCTTACTGAAAGGGAAGCAGCAGCATTATAAAAATTTTTACCCTGTGTGGCCGGACAACCCCTTTAAGTATTTTGCTTCAATTTTTTAAAATGGTGAGGTGAAAAACCAGACAGACACCGTATGCAGCGTATATATGTATACTCTTTCCCTCTGGCGGGATGACGGCGATCATGTAACGGACACAGCAGAGCCAGGAAACAATTATGCGCAAGCCTGCTGTAACGCTTAGCTGGGTAATAATGAGCGACTACTACCCCCAGCAGACACGCAGTAAACTGAAGACGGTCACAGGCAGCCCAAATATAGTATTTTTTTCCAATTTTTGGGAAAAAGCCCACTGCCTATATAGCCTGTATATGGATTTCCCTGTTGGAGGATGACTGTGGTTATTGAAAGCACAGTGCAGCCAGAAAAAATTATGCGCAAGGCTGGGTATTAATGAGCGACTACTACCCCCAGTAGACACGCAGTAAACTGAACACGGTCACAGGCAGCCCAAAGATTTATTTTTCCAATTTTTTTGAAAACGCCCACTGCCTATATAGCCAGTATATCTCTTTCCCTGTACCACTGTCCCTGCCTCACCAGTACTGCCCCTATACTCAATAAAATGACTGCAGACTGAGGACGCTATGGTCTGCACACCCGATATACAAAAAAAAAAAGTGCAAAACTGCTAAAAGCAGCCTCAACAGTACTGCACACGGTCAGATGTGGCCCTAAGAAGGACCGTTGGGGTTCTTGAAGACGAAGATAACAGCCTAACACTCTCCCTATAGCAGCTACAGCAGGACGGCACTTTCCCTAATGTCTCTCAGCGTGCATCTGTGGCGAGCCGCGGCCGGCCCCAGTTTCTATACTCGGGTGTCACCTGATCTCCCCAGCCACTCACTGCAGGGGTGTGGGATAGGGCTGGAACTTCACAGAAGGAAGTTGTAATGCCTTCCCTGTGTTTCTATTGGGCAGAAAATGGCGCAAACTTTTCTGGGAAGAAAATGGAAGTAACTCGAACATCGCGTGGTGCTCGTCTCGAGTAACGAGCATCTCGAGTACCCTAATACTCGAACGAGCATCAAGCTCGGACGAGTACGCTCGCTCATCTCTAAACCCTATTATAAAACGGAAATAAAATCATAAGGATGAAAACTGATATAGGTCTATGACTCACATATTAATATTAATACACTAGCTGTATATTCTGTGAACTGTAAAATAATGTTGTACAATTAAAAAAAACCTGCACAGGAATCCCCCCACCCCCAAATAAATAAAAAAAATCACAGATGAATCCATGCTTTTATTATAGACACTGACCTAAAGTTCCCTTTTTAATGGACTGTCAATGACTATAGCTGGTAGTTTACTCTCCTGCTTGCCTGTGTTTTCACATCACATTGAATGGTTCCAAGCAGAGATGTTACATGGAGTTCTGGGCCCAATGCAAAATTTGTAACGAGGCCTCCCAACTACCATGTGCTACTTATAATACTGTTGTCTTCCTATGTAACAGGGGGACGTATGGCTTTTCTCAGGTATTACGGTCCATGACTGTATGTTATCTTTGTAGTTCCTATAGCTATGTAATTGGCTCCATATTAATAAATAATGCAATTTTAAGGCTGTATCAAGAATGAGTAGTAGTACACCTCTAAATGTCCATAATGTTCTATGTTTAATTCTACATATTGCTATTTCTTTCTTTTTATTTTTTCAAGGCCTGGTGTTTTATTATTCTCCCCTGCATACCTCTACAATAACTGAATGCTTTGTTAAAAACAGCCATCATCTTTTTTAGCTTTATTTGAAAGCCTTGGTCAGATTTAAAGCTCTTTTGGATTCCCATTAACAATCTGTAATACTACCGTGCCCTTGGAAATAGGACAATTTGTTTCGAAAACAAATTTAAGAGTGGATGATATTGCAATGAGCATAAAATATGGCTGGTAAATTACAAATAGCAGGATATTAACATGAATCATTTCTTCATTATACCTGGGAGGAATAACTGCATCCAACAATACTAATATAACTATAAATAAGAGTCTGAAGGTTTGTTCTTCTACCATTAAAGATTAACTGTTTTACGCCACTTTTTCTTATAATTTGTAAAATATAAAAGATGACGTTTTTATTGTGATTTTGAGCTTTTAAAAATGTATATATTTGACCTATGACTGCTTCTTCTAAAGAACAACTATAATTTGCAACAAATTCCATTTCACTGTTCATTTGTTTCAAGCAATGAGGTGTGAAACTGGTCCATAGATAACCGAAGAATCGGCAAGCCATGGTCTGTTACACTTCTGTTCACTTGATTGCAAAAGGATGGAATTCATCTTTTTTTTTTCCTTCAAGTTCATATGAGGTATAAAATGCCAAATTAAATAGGATTTAGTTTATATTGTGGAATGTAATGGTTTGAGTTGATATTCTAAATTAAATTTACTTTTGACATTTCATTAGTAATGGGATAGCAAAATATATTTTCTTACACAGGGCCGGGTCAAGGGGTAGGTGAAGTAGACAGTCAGCTATGGCCCCAATGAAAAAAGGGGGCTCAATTATAGTTTAAAACAAAACTAAGGTGTAAGGTGATAATTAGGGACTCTGTTGATGGATGCATGAGGAGAGCTCTAAAAATCTTTGGGTTTGTGGTTTTATTGTGTTATGTTAATATATACAGGTGGTAACGGGGAGTTTGTATATATACACTGCTAATCTCTGTATGGTTATATTTTGATATACTTTAAGATTTAAAGATTTTTTTAATAAAATGAATTACTAACGACGACCTGTTGGTCCGTGCGTGAGTGGGTTAGTGAGTGACATACATGCTCCACCCATGATCATATGACAGTGATGTCATCAAAAGTCCTTCATTGTTTGATAGCAACTGAGGCTGCAGGGGGTTTGTAGTCCACCTGTAATCTGTACAAAGATGCAGGACCTTTGATGATATCACAGTCATGTGATTAGGGATGGAACATATTAATCATTCACATATTCCATAGCAACTGAGGCCACAGGTGGTTTGTAGTCCGCCCATAATCTGCACAAGAAGGCAGGACCTTTGATGATATCATCATCATGTGATCAAGGGCTGAGCATGACAGTAATGTCATCACAGGTCCTTCATCTCCAGTGCTGTGCTGCTTCTGATCCCTGTTGTATGGCATGAGTAATGTATTTAGCAGTGCTCTGTGTGTGTGACCTGCATGTAACACAGCTGTGTGGCGCATTGTACCACCAGAAACACTGGTACTATAATAGTAATTTCCTAATAATTACTAGTAAACATTATAATAACCTGTAATGGTATATAACTTGAACATACTAAAACTAGAAACTTAAACACAATAGATTTTTGATCAGTATTACTGCTGAGCCATTTTCTATACCTGATTGAGCTGATTTTTGGAGCATACAATACTTGATTAACTATATTTATTTGCATGACTACACCCTTTATATTCATGATCACACCCACAAAATATATGACGTTCTTGAGATCCACCCAAACGCATATCTTATTAAGATCCCATTGGTCGACATTACTGAGTATCATTTTCCCTTCACAGAATTGACAATGTTATAGATTAAAATTAGAGATGAGCGAGCACCAAAATGCTCGGGTGCTCGTTACTCGAGACGAATTTTTCGCGATGCTCGAGGGTTCGTTTTGAGTAACAAACCCCATTGAAGTCAATGGGCGACCCGAGCATTTTTGTATATCGCCGATGCTCGCTATGGTTTTCATTTGTGAAAATCGGGGCAATTCAAGAAAGTGATGGGAACGACACAGCAACGGATAGGGCAGGCGAGGGGCTACGTGTTGGGCTGCATCTCAAGTTCCCAGGTCCCACTATAAAGCCACAATAGCGGCAAGAGTGGGCCCCCCCAACAACTTTTACATCTGAAAAGCCCTCATTAGCAATGCATACCTTAGCTAAGCACCACACTACCTCCAACAAAGCACAATCACTGCCTGCATGACACTCTGCTGCCACTTCTCCTGGGTTACATGCTGCCAAATCCCCCCCCCCCACGACCCAGTGTCCACAGCGCACACCAAACTGTCCCTGCCCAGCCTTCAGCTGCCCTCATGCCACGCCACCCTCATGTCTATTTATAAGTGCGTCTGCCACAGGAAAAGCAGGCACACACTGCAGAAGGTTGGCACGGCTAAGCACCGACCCTCTTTAAAAGGGGCGGGGCGATAGCCCCCAATGCTGTACAGAAGCAATGAGAAATCCAATCCTGTGCCACCTCCATCCGGAGCTGCACACGTGGGCATAGCAATGGGGAACCTATGTGCCACACACTATTCATTCTGTCAAGGTGTCTGCATGCCCCAGTCAGACCGCTTTTTTAATATATAGTCACAGGCAGGTACAACTCCGCAATGGGAATTCCGTGTGCACCCACAGCATGGGTGGCTCCCTGGAACCCACCGATGGTACATAAAAATATCCCATTGCATTGCCCATCACAGCTGAGGTAGTAATGTCATGTTTAATGCAGGTGGGCTTCGGCCCACACTGCATGCCCCAGTCACACTGGGGTTCTTTAGAAGTGGACACAGATGCATTTACAACTCCCTGTGGACCCACAGCATGGCTGGCTCCCTGGAACCCACCGGCGGTACATAAATATATCCCATTGCATTGCCCATCTCAGCTGAGGTAGTAATGTCATGTTTAATGCAGGTGGGCTTCGGCCCACACTGCATGCCCCAGTCAGACTGGGGTTCTTTAGAAGTGGACAAAGATGCATTTACAACTCCCTGTGGACCCACAGCATGGGTGGGTGCCAGGAAGCCACCGGCGGTAAATAAATACATCCCATTACAGTGCCCAACATAGCTGATGTAACGTCAGCTGTAATGCAGGTGGGCTAAAAATTAATTTGATTACACTGTAGGCGAGGGCCCCCAAAAATTGGTGTATCAACAGTACTAATGTACCTCAGAAAAATTGCCCATGCCCAACCAAGAGGGCAGGTGAAACCCATTAATTGCTTTGGTTAATGTGGCTTAATTGGTAACTAGGCCAGGAGGCAGCCCAGTTAAAATAAAAATTGGTTGAGGTGAAAGTTTCAACGCTTTAATGAGCATTGAAACGTCTAAAAATTGTTTAGAAAAATTATATGACTGAGCCTTGTGGGCCTAAGAAAAATTGCCCGTTCGGCGTGATTATGTGAGGTTTCAGGAGGAGGAGCAGGAGGAGGAGGAGGAATATTATACACAGATAGATGAAGCAAAAAGGTCCCCGTTTTGGATGGTGATAGAGAACGATGCTTCCATCCGCTGGTGCAGCCTACGTATTGTTTATGTATCGCTGCTGTCCGCTGGTGGAGAAGAGAAGTCTGGGGAAATCCAGGCTTTGTTCATTTTGATGAGTGTAAGCCTGTCGGCACTGTCAGTTGCCAGGTGGGTACGCTTATCCGTGATGATTCCCCCAGCCACACTAAACACACTCTCTGACAAGACGCTAGCCGCAGGACAAGCAAGCACCTCCAGGGCATACAGCGTTGGTTCAGGCCACGTGTCCAGCTTCAAGACCCAGTAGTTGTAGGGGGCAGAGGCGTCACGGAGGACGGTCGTGCGATCGGCTACGTACTCCCTCACCATCCTTTTACAGTGCTCCCGCCAACTCAGCCTTGACTGGGGACCGGTGACACAGTCTTGCTGGGGAGCCATAAAGCTGTCAAAGGCCTTAGAGAGTGTTCCCCTGCCTGCGCTGTACATGCTGCCTGATCTCTGCGCCTCCCCTGCTACCTGGGCCGCGGAAATGCGCCTTCGGCCACTAGCGCTGTCGGATGGGAAGTTTACCATCAGTTTGTCCACCAGCGCCCTGTGGTATAGCATCATTCTCGAACCCCTTTCCTCTTCGGGTATGAGAGTGGAAAGGCTCTCCTTATACCGTGGGTCGAGCAGTGTGTACACCCAGTAATCCGTAGTGGCCAGAATGCGTGTAACGCGAGGGTCACGAGAAAGGCATCCTAACATGAAGTCAGCCATGTGTGCCAGGGTACCTGTACGCAACACATGGCTGTCCTCACTAGGAAGATCACTTTCAGGATCCTCCTTCTCCTCCTCCTCCGGCCATACACGCTGAAAGGATGACAGGCAAGCTGCGTCTGTACCCTCAGCAGTGGGCCAAGCTGTCTCTTCCCCCTCCTCCTCCTCCTCCTCCTCCTCTGGCCATACACGCTGAAAGGATGACAGGCAAGCAGCATCTGTCCCCTCAGCAGTGGGCCAAGCTGTCTCTTCCCCCTCCTCCTCATGCTCCTCCCCCTCCTCCTCAACGCGCTGAGATATAGACATGAGGTTGCTCTGACTATCCAGTGACATACTGTCTTCCCCCGCCTCCGTTTCTGATTCCAAAGCGTCTGCCTTTATGCTTTGCAGGGAACTTCTCAAGAGGCATAGCAGAGGAATGGTGACGCTAATGATTGCAGCATCCCCGCTCACCATCTGCGTAGACTCCTCAAAGTTTCCAAGGACCTGGCAGATGGCTGCCAACCAGGCCCACTCTTCTGTAAATAATTGAGGAGGCTGACTCCCACTGCGCCGCCCATGTTGGAATTGGTATTCCACTATAGCTCTACGCTGCTCATAGAGTCTGGCCAACATGTGGAGCGTAGAGTTCCACTGTGTGGGCACGTTGCACAGCAGTCGGTGCACTGGCAGATTAAACCGATGTTGCAGTGTCCGCAGGGTGGCAGCGTGCGTGTGGGATTTGCGGAAATGTGCGCAGAGCTGGCGCACCTTTCCGAGCAGGTATGACAAGTGGGGGTAGCTTTTCAGAAAGCGCTGAACCACCAAATTAAAGACATGGGCCAGGCATGGCACGTGCGTGAGGCTGCCGAGCTGCAGAGCCGCCACCAGGTTACGGCCGTTGTCACACACGACCATGCCCGGTTGGAGGCTCAGCGGTGCAAGCCAGCGGTCGGTCTGCTCTGTCAGACCCTGCAGCAGTTCGTGGGCCGTGTGGCTCTTCTCTCCTAAGCTGAGTAGTTTCAGCACGGCCTGCTGACGCTTGCCCACCGCTGTGCTGCCACGCTGCGTGACACCGACTGCTGGCGACGTGCTGCTGCTGACACATCTTGATTGCGAGACAGAGGTTGCGTAGGAGGAGGGTGGTTTATTGGAGGAAGCATACACCCCCGCAGATACCAGCACCGAGCTGGGGCACGCAATTCTGGGGGTGGGTAGGACGTGAGCGGTCCCAGGCTCTGACTCTGTCCCAGCCTCCACTAAATTCACCCAATGTGCCGTCAGGGAGATATAGTGGCCCTGCCCGCCTGTGCTTGTCCACGTGTCTGTTGTTAAGTGGACCTTGGCAGTAACCGCGTTGGTGAGTGCGCGTACAATGTTGCGGGAGACGTGGTCGTGCAGGCCTGGGACGGCGCATCGGGAAAAGTAGTGCTGACTGGGAACCGAGTAGCGCGGGGCCGCCGCCGCCATCATGCTTTTGAAAGCCTCCGTTTCCACAAGCCTATACGGCAGCATCTCTAGGCTGATCAATTTTGCAATGTGCACGTTTAACGCTTGAGCGTGCGGGTGCGTGGCGTCGTACTTGCGCTTGCGCTCAAACAGTGGCGCTAGCGACGTCTGGACTCTACGCTGAGAGACATTGCTGGATGGGGCCGAGGACAGCGGAGGTGAGGGTGTGGGTGCAGGCCAGGAGACGGTACTGCCTGTGTCCTCAGAGGGGGGTTGGATCTCAGTGGCAGGTTGGGGCACAGAGGGAGAGGCAGTGGTGCAAACCGGAGGCGGTGAACGGGCATCGTCCCACCTTGTGGGGTGCTTGGCCATCATATGCCTGCGCATGCTGTTGGTGGTGCCTCCCCAGCTGATCTTGGCGCGACAAAGGTTGCACACCACTGTTCGTCGGTCGTCAGGCGTCTCTGTGAAAAACTGCCACACCGTAGAGCACCTTGACCTCTGCAGGGTGGCATGGTGCGAGGGGGCGCTTTGGGAACCAGTTGGTGGATTATTCGGTCTGGCCCTGCCTCTACCCCTGGCCACCGCACTGGCTCGGCCTGTGCCCACACCCTGACTTGGGCCTCCGCGTCCTCGCCCGCGTCCGCGTCCTATAGGCCTACCCCTACCCCTCAGCATGGTGTATTAGCAGTAGTGTAGAAACAGAACGCTGTAATTAAATGTGCCGCTTATTGGCCTGTGGTTGGAGGCTGACTTCGTTTACGGAACGCCAGGAAATAATTTGGCGCACGCCTGCTGTAACACTTAGCTGGCTGCGTATTTATTTGTAGAACTACTACACCCAGCACACACGGACCCAGAACACTGAGCAGCACAGTGACAGGCAGGCCAAATAGATTTTTTGCTCAATATTTTTTTGAAAAGGACCACTGCGTATATTCAATCAATAATATATTTCTTCTGGCCCTGCCTACACAATTCTGTCCCTGGAGTGTGTGACAGAACTAAAGAGTGTTGCGCTATTAACTGCAACAGAGCGGTGATTTCAGAGCCAGGAAATAATTTGGCGCACGCCTGCTGTAACACTTAGCTGGCTGCATATTTATTTGTAGAACTACTACACCCAGCACACACGGACCCAGAACACTGAGCAGCACAGTGACAGGCAGGCCAAATAGATTTTTTGCCCAATATTTTTTTGAAAAGGACCACTGCGTATATTCAATCAATAATATATGTCTTCTGGCCCTGCCTACACAATTCTGTCCCTGGAGTATTACTGCAGGGCGCAATGCTCTGCACGGCCGATATACCAAAAAAAAAAAAGTGCAACACTGCAAAAAGCAGCCTCCACAGTACTGCACACGGTTAGATGTGGCCCTAAGAAGGACCGTTGGGGTTCTTGAAGCCTACAATCACTCCTAACACTCTCCCTGCCTAACCACCACTTCTGTCCCTGTAGTATTACTGCAGGGCGCAATGCTCTGCACGGCCGATATACCCAAAAAACAAATGTGCAACACTGCAAAAAGCAGCCTCCACAGTACTGCACATGGTTAGATGTGGCCCTAAGAAGGACCGTTGGGGTTCTTGAAGCCTACACTAACTCCTAACACTCTCCCTATAGCAGCTCCGGCACCAACAGCACTGTCCCTCAGCTATGTCACAACGCATCTGAGGTGAGCCGCGGGAGGGGCCGATTTTTATACTGGGGTGACACCTGATCTCCCCAGCCACTCACTGCAGGGGGGTGGTATAGGGCTTGAACGTCGCAGGGGGAAGTTGTAATGCCTTCCCTGTCTTTCAATTGGCCAGAAAAGCGCGCTAACGTCTCACAGAGGAAAGTGAAAGTAACCCGCACATCGCGTGGTGCTCGTTACGAGTAACGAGCATCTCGAACACGCTAATACTCGAACGAGTATCAAGCTTGGACGAGTACGTTCGCTCATCTCTAATTAAAATACATTTTTTGATTAAAAAATATATATTTCATGCTAGATCATTTCCATTGATAATTGAATAAATGAAAAAGTATATCCTTTTTATATATTTCATTTATTAGATTCTTTTTTATGTCTTTTATAATTTAGATTAAGACATTTCAAGTCAAAGGTTTTTAAAAATTCAGAAAGTACTAAGGTTACTTTCATACGGGTGGAAGTTAACTGTATTACACACAGAAAATCTGCACAAAAAACTGCATGCTTCCGTGCAGATTTTGGAAATGGTCCAACGGATTAAGTAGCATTTTGTGGGGATATTTCTCTCGTGTGCAAGCACTCTTAAGGAATGACAAACTTCCTTGCAAACACAAGCAAGAATATTTCATTTGCTAGTTATTTTAACTACATACCAAGTTCACTCTACACCTTTTGTAAAGGTTTGGAGGAATGAAAATAATAATATGATCCTGGTCTGTACAGATCGATGGGAAGCAGAGCTTTCCTGTCTCTTGCCTATGATGTAGTAGGGTTGAATAATATATTTGACCGATTTGCATCATGATCTCAAATGAAGAAAGTTTCAATTAATATTGCCACATCTCTTTCAGCTATACACAGAAGCCTACTGCATCCAAGAAGGTTTAATTAAATACTGTGTGTCAAGTAAAATCAATCAAAAACACATTTCCATTGTAGGAACTGCCTGACCTACTGTAGTTCTGTAATATATATGAAGAGAAGTCACCTTTATTTCCCTCGAGAAATCATTCACTCAACTGGCCATTTTTGGTGTAGTTCATTACATGTTGTTGTAATCGTACTGAGAACATATTTAAACACGTTTTTACTGTCCCCCCCCCCCCCCCCCCCCTATGGCTACAATGTAATGGATACAAACTCCAAGGAAGGGAGCCATAACCTACTTGAAAATATAGAGTCATACATTATTGCCAATATTAATAAAAAATATACTGTATTGATACTCATATATGGTATAAAACACTTAGGGTATGTGCACACATCGCAGAGAAAATCCACATAAAAATCTGCATGTTAATTTTGACTATCGAATTTACTTTGCATTGCACTGAATGAATTTCCGCAACAAATAGAGCATGTTGTGGATTTCAAAATGAACATGGCTATTTTCCGCTGTGGATTTTTTCCACTTTAAGGTCGGAGTCACACGGGCATATTTGCGTGCATAAAATTTACATGTGCATTACGCAGAGAATATAAATCATGCATATATTTTGCCTACGCATGTCGGTCGTGCAAAAAAAAAAAAGAAGCAGGGTGCTTTATTTCCCTGCACATTTGCACACCAAACCACCAGATATAAGTCAATGGGGGCTGCGGATAAAGCGCGCAATATGCTAGTACATGTGTGAGACACTACGCAATTCCACTAGAAAAGGAACACATCTGGAACTCATTGGGCTAATTACCATTTAAATCGGTATATCTTTGATTGCTGTGCGAACATGAGCATGTGGGCATAAAGAGTACAGTAAAATACACCAATAAGCGCGCAAAAAAGTATCACTCATTTAGCAAAAATGCTAGGCCCATGCGCACAAATACAATGAAGGGTATAATAAAAGTTACCGCGCTTCTTGGCAATAGGATAATGATAAGAGCATATAAAATCAATCTATATATTGATGATAACAGCGCTGCGAAGATCGTGTGAACTGGCTGCTTCAAGCTCCATGAAGCAGCCTGTTCACATGCTCCGAGGTGTGAGCTGGCTCCTATAGGAACCTATGGAAAGCACGCAGCAAAGATAGGACATGTCCTATCTTTGCGCACACCTTGGAGCCGACACGTGAGTTTGCACTCGCATGTCCAATCTTTTGTTAGTTTTGCGCACCAAATAACCTCCAAGTGAACGCTTCTTTAGGAACCTATTGGTTTCTATTAGAAGCATGGTCTGTGCGCTGCTAATGAGCCCTTAGATGCACTTTTCTTCCCCCCAAAGTGGGGGGGGGGGGAGTCAGTGCGTTTTATGGAGTGAATGTAGCGAAATTCAAGATTTTCAGTGCAATCGCGAGTATAATGCGCGATCGTGCAAACTAAATTGTGGCCACTTGAACAAACTCGCGATCGTGTGAACAAACGTACGATCATTTACTAGCTCTCTCACCTCTGCTTTGCCGCTCCTCACATACCACTGATTGGTGGTATCCCTGTCCCCTACTTCCTTTGTGCTTTTTATTCTGTATAGTATGGACTATACAGGTAATGCTGAATTGGTGAAGCACTGCACTCAAATACCTGCAGTGGACTCTGTTAAACGCCTTTTTTGCATCCAGGTGAAGCAGAGAAGTGGTCCAAACATAATTACTAATGTAAACAAAGCAGTTGGTACCATCCACTGAGAACCTGTTTTTAACAGATCTCACTTGGTCCTGAGATACTATAATTGGTAATATATCTGCCAACCTAGTGGCTAATATTTTAGAATGGATTTTCAGATCTGCATTAAGCAACAACATGGAATAGAAATTTCCTGGTCTATCTGGAGTTTTCCCTGGTTTAGGTAAAGGAATAATAGTTGCACATAACATCTCTTTTGAAATTTCTCCAGTGTTTTGAATATTATTAAAAAGGGTCAATAAATTAGGCAATAGAATGTCTCGAAATGCTTTAAAATAGTCATTTGAAAGCCCATCCAGCCCTGGAGTTTTATGTGGCTTAATGTTTTAAAAGCTCCAATGGCTTCCTCAAGGAAGATTGGTCTGGATAACATATCCAACTGTTGGGTGGATATTTTAGAAATTAATAAAGATTCCAAAACAGTACAGATGCCCCTAGCAGTGGGTTGAGGGATCTCTAAGTTTTTGGAAAGGTTATATAGAGAGGCATTATACTCTGCTATAACATCAGCTATTTCCTGAGGGTTAAATATCCAATCATTTTTCTTACTAAATATATATGAAATCTTCAAATTAACCAAGTGACCTTTAAGATATGATGAAACAGTGCTTTAATACCTTGACCTTAATATCTAGCTTTAATTCTTCCAAGAGCTTAAATCATAGTTATATAGTTCCAACTGATGCAATTGGTCTTGAAGATTTCAAATCTTGTCTGCTCTAGCTGAACAGTATTTTATTTTATTTAACTAGATTGACCCGATGTCCGCTGCGCGAACCTAAAATAGTGAGTGTTGTCCATGGATCTCAGCGTTTGAACTTCAGTTTCACGTGATGTTGACCTACTGCAGACAGGCATTGTCTTGTGATTATCGTCTCTACGTTGTTGAGCCGAGGATTCAGCTTGAACTGTTTGCCATCTATAGCTTGGTCTTCAATGTTTTGGAGACATGGCAACAGTCAAACTGGTAAGCAGTTGATATGAACATCGCTTAGCAATGCCTGACTCTCCTTAGCAGCGCTGTTGACTGAAACACAGCAGCGTCGCTAGATGTAACATAGGAACTTTGACCTGGCTTGACATGCATCAAACTCAAATTTTATGATTTTACAGTGGTGGTGAGGATGTTAGAAATCTAATGACGCCAAAATCATCCACCAAAGATCACAAAAAGGAGTTGAAGTGTGGTGAAAAAAGGCCTGTAGGCTTTTTTTATTTTAGATTGGTTCAAATGAATAATATTATTTGAAAATTGTAGTTTTAATTCCCCTTTTTCTCTTTTATCTGCAGGAGCCATACTAATAAAATGACCCCAAATATAACCTTTATGGGCACCTCAAAGTGATGTTGAATGGATATAAGAGGTGCAACTTTCCACTGAAGAAATTTTGAAAGAGTACTTAGAGGAATGTAGATAGCAATTATTTAATCTCCATGAAGCCAATGGTAGTTTTTTATATGTTTCAGCAATAGTTAAAGAAACCGGGACATCGCCAGACCACGTAATTACTCCAATTTTACAGCACATTGTATGTTGATAAAGCATATTATCCATAAGAAATATATCTATATGGTGTAGGGTTTATGACAGTGCGAGAAAAACATATACTCCCCTTCCAGAAGATGCTATATTCTCCATAAGCATCAATTCTCCATCAATAAGCCCTTCTTTGACTGCTAAATGATAAATATTCATAGGATTATCAGTACCCGTGAGGAGCGGAGGAGTTCAAGGTTGGCCACATAATGCCATTAAAATCTGGAATGGTTCAGAATTAGGAAAGGCGTACACCAAGACTGCATCTTATATCCTGCATTGTTCAACCTGTATGCAGAGGTGATTTTGGGGCAATGCAATTTAGATGAATCCAACATCTGAGTTGAGATTGGTGGAAGAAACATCAAAAATCTTAGATATGCAGGTTCTACAACCTTGTTGGCAGCAAATCAGGAAGATTTTGAACAAAAGATAGTAAAAGTTAAAGAAGGAAGTAAAAAGACAGGTCTATACTTGAATATCCAGAAAACTAAGATTATGACAGACGGTAACATTACAGGAAAAATCTAAATCAACAATGAAGAAATTGAAGCAGTTCAAGACTTTATCTTCCTTGGTTAAAAAAATCGACTGCAATGGAGAATCAGAACCCGAAATAAAATGATGAATCAATCATCTTCCTAATCACAAGGTATGGCTGTGAAAGTTGGACACTAAAGAAAACAGATTCGAGGAAGTTTGATGCTTTCGAACTTTAGTGCTAGAGGAAACTCCTACAAATTTCTTCTAGACGACATCAAACCAAATTTTTCATTGTAGGGCAAATTTATGAAACAGATACTCTCATACTTTGACCACATAATGCAAGCTAATTCAAGCTAATAGTTAAACTACCCTAATTTGGGGTTGAGAAACAAGAATATGACATTAGGTTTTGTCTATTAGCTCTGGTTCTTAAATCAAAATACTAAAAATACGCTTTAAAGTTCTTTCTCTTCTCAAAATAATTAAACTACCTGAATTTTGGGTTGAGTAAAATGAATGTGACATTATATTTTGTTTAGTGGGCCTAACTCTGGTTTTATATATACACTAACTTCAAATAAAAGGGCTTAATCACAGGAACGGATTCTCTTTCCTAATCGCTTGTACTCCTTCTGTGGGGCGTGTCTTGTCCCTGTCCAACAGTAGTCCGTAAGCAGAGAAGCATTCCATTTTCAATACATCCTGATGGAATCGCTCTCCATGTTCGTCCCTCACTGCGCCACAGTTGTCAGGGAAGAAATCTAGGTGAGAATGTAGGAAATGGATTTTGAGTGACATATTGCAACCTAATCGTACTTTTCTAGACATTCATTGACAATCTCAACATACAGTAGTTGTCAACAGTTCAATTGCCCAGCAAGCCATGCGCAACATCTTTAAATGCCTCCCATGCTGCTTTCTCATGAGCCTGAAGAACTTGCTCAAAGTTTTTATCTTTAGGAAGATGATGAATCTGCGGGTCAATGAAGATGCCTTCTTTAACTTTAGCATCACTGAGCTGTGGAAATTGTTTTCTGAAAAAAAGTGTCTCCACCCTAGTTCATCCCCTTTACAAAGTTTTTCATGAGTCTAAGGTTTATGTGTAGAGGGGGCAAAAGAATTTTGTTTCTTTCTGCCAGAGGATAATGCTGGACATTTTTCTCTCCGGGTAAGAGATTTTCCCTTGGTGGCCAGACTTTTATGTTGTAGTAAGAAGACCTATCCCAAGATTCATATATTTAACTTAAATTGGCTACTTCTCAGAGCCAAGAGCTAACTCAAAGTTTTCAATGTAATTTTTGTTTCTCTTATGATATAATGATTAAGAAATGCCTATTTTTAAATTGGAATGATTTTCACTATTGACCAGTATAATGCTTAGAATGGTCAGTGGCAAAAGAAGATGTGGCTGCCAAAGAATGCACTAGCTTGAAACTATCAAAACCGAAACCAACATGTAAATGATTGAACTGAAAAAAGCAGTACAAAACAAAACCATGTAGAGAGGGATGATCCACAAAGTGTTTCCGAGAGTCGGCCCCGACTAAATAGATAAAAAAGATAGTTTGTATAATTACCTTGTAAGCATAATAAGTCAGAGTGCCAGAGCTGGCTATGGTTATCAAGTATACTGCAAGCAAAGAACATAAACTCAAGGAAGCAATATATAACAACAAAAATTATCAACCAATTAGTAGTAATATAGTTTTGTAATAGCAGTGTCAAAGAACATCAACAAACCTGACGTAACACGTGAGCCATTCCTAGGCTTAATTTTAAGTACTATATAGAAGGCAGTCTAATGTCGATAGAAATAGTAAACTTTGAAGGAAATATACCTGTAACTCCTAATATTGATTGTAGAAAGAAATGTTAGTACCCCGAAACGCGTTGTACCTGCCCTTTATATGGACTTTTATGTTTTTATGTTGTTTAGTTTGGTTTTGATATGTCTGAATAAATAGTGATTTATTTGCTGAAAACAGCTTGGACTCCCTGTGAATACCAATGTGAATTAAGAAAGCTCACAGTCCAGGATTTGGGGGGTCTCCAAGGAGGAGGCCTCCCAAGACAGTAAGTGATTTTACATCAGTAAAGAAAAAAATACATCTTGCTCCTTAAGAAGCACAGGACTTCCATTTTTAACCCTTTTTGTTTTGTTTAAAATTATATAGGAAAAACTGAGATCAGTAGTTGAAGCGGCACTCCCTGATGTGCAGGCAGGATTCTGGCGAGGACGCGGCACCCGCGACCGTATTGCAAACCTGCGATGGACCATGAAAAAAGCTTGAGAATACCAAAAGAATATCTACATGTGCTTCATCGACTACATAAAGGCCTTTGAGTGCATCGACCATGACAAGCTATGGCAGGCCCTACCAGAGCTAGGCGTATCGGCACATCTAGTCAAGCTAATAAAATCACTTTATACCAATCAAGAAGCCACTGTGAGAACAGAGTATGGAGACACAGATTGGTTTGGGATTAGCAAAGCCATCCGACAGGGCTGCACCCTCTCACCCTTCTTGTTTAACCTATATGCGGATGTGATCATGCGTAAAATGGACCTAGACGAATTGGAAATCGGGGTTAAAATAGGTAGAAGAAACACAACTCTGCTTGCACAAACAGAAGCAGGTCTGAAGCAACTGATATGGAATATTAAAACTGCAAAAAATGGCCAAATTCCAATCATCGATAATGAGGTCATAGGATGCACGCAAGATTTCATCTTCCTTGGCTCAAAAATTGACCTGGCTGGAGAATCTATGCTAGAAATTAAACATAGGATAGGATTGGGGTGACGCACAATGCTAAACATGGACAAAATCTGGAAAAGTAGGGATATCGGAATAGCAACTAAACGCAAGATAGTGCAAACCACTGATTTACGTAAATCACAGAAAGTGGCCATATACTTACTGATATACTGATACAAGAGGGCAATTATAAACACCACTTATCCCTCAACATGCAGGCAGCCAGACTGCTAAACGGAGGAGGATGTAACACACTTTAACTACATGCATCAGCTTTAAAGGGAAATCAATGGATAATTTCTTTTCTTCCCTCATAAGCAGAAGTTTCACTGTGAAGCCCCATTTTATAGGAGAGATTATTGGTTCGTAAAATTTTTGTAGCGTTATTGAATTCACAGCGTCCCGCTAAAGTAGCTACAGATAAATCAGGGAAGAAAGCAATATCTTTAAACCTATCTGGGTTAACCTCCTTCCTAGTTGCTAGGAGAAGCTTTTCTTTGAAGTAGTAAAAATGGAAGTGAGCAACGTCGTCTCTCGGGGTGCTGCAGGTAAGAATTTAAGTTTAGGAATGTGGACTATAAATTAAAATGTCCCTTTGGGGTGCATCATGCAGAACTGCAACAAAATAATCCATAAGATATTCAACAAACTGATCAGTTTTAACTGTTTCTGGTATACTACAAAAATGTGCACTACTGCGGCATGATCGATCTTCCATGTCTACTACTATCAAACATAATGTGCAGACTTCCTCTTCCAAAGCATTGTTTATATCTACCAATTCTTTATGCTTTGTTGAAAATTCTGCCATTTTTGTTTTAATATGGGAGGTGCATTCCCCAATGCTGAGAATTCAACTTGTATGGTTTGAAAAGCAGTATTAATGTATTTTTGTAATATAGATCCGGAGATCAGAGAGCTTGCTTTTGAGGGATTCTTCAGAGACAAGTTTAAAAGGTATAGGGAGATATAACCCTTATAATTGCATGTGTGGAATGGGAGCATTGTAAGGAGAGTCTGTGTCTACAAAGACAGTTCCCCCATGTGCAACCTCACTTACTTGGGAGATAACAGCCTTAACCTCCGTCTGATCGATGGAGAGAGTCTCAGGAGGAGAAGAGGAGGCTGAAGACCTTAGAGGGGAGGGCGGAAAAGATGCCGGGTTGTTCTCCATTGCCACACTTGGCCACCCATGTCATTTTGAGACCACGTGGAGGGGAAGGACTCTGTGAATGTGGCAGAGTTCATCCTCTTTTTGGATTTCCCCATGGCTAGAAGTGGAGAGTGGTGCTTATCGAGGTTAGTCTGTCTGGGCTGCACAGAGTCTTTTATGTTGCGCGACTTGCTCCATGCGCTGTTGGCCTTGCCACCCCCCAGCAAGGACAGTTTTAATAATTTGCTTTACCGCTGGCTCATTGAGAAACCTCAGTTAGAAAACAACCTGTTGACTTCTATGAGTAGGTGTGCTGAGGTCATTGTGCAATACCGGAGAGGAGGGAAGACCAAGTGCACTCTAACCATTACCTACTTGATATGATGTGGTGTTATACCTTTCATTGCCCTATGACCCCTATATACAGACGCCAGGGAGAGTGCTTATAACGTGGCTATCTGACCTGAGCTGCAGACAGAGTGAGTACAATGCTTGTTCTGTTGCTGCCCGGCCTGTCCGCAGCTGACAATTATTTTTTACGGCCATTAATATGGCTGTAAAAAATAATTATCAGCCTGGTAGCAACCCAGCACCTCCCCTCTGAAGTCCTTCTGACTGCTGCCTGAGGTGACAGGCTCAGCTTGCCTCATGGTGGGGGCACCCCTGGTGGCTGTACAGGTTTAATTCATCAATACAAAGGGCCACATTAAAGTATGATAACAGAATGCACATGTAGATATTTAATAATGTGTACTACAGTATCAGTACCAATGACAGGAGAATTACAGGATCACATTGAAAGCTTGAAAATGACCGGATTGCATTTATCTCTGGTTTACTTCTAACAAACCACACATTTCATTTTCGATTAACAGTGACAATTGTAGCTCTTTATGTGGAGTCTAATGCCAGCATGTTCAAAGAGAACCAATTTTCTTTCCAATTAAAACAGACAAGTATTTTCAAATCAAAGTTACAATTTAATCGTGCATTTGATCACAATCGAATGCTCATCATTTACCATCTTCCCAAATCATTAATTTAAAAATCGTTTCCATCCAACTCACCAGCAACCTATCAGCATGAGTTTGAAGTTTAAAAAAAGGTAACAGCCTTTTAAATTAGAAAACTATGCCCTACAGGAAACCGAGACTGACAAATTGAAGGTCTTGGGTAAAGCATAGAAGAAATACATCATTAGGAAATAAATAAATGTATTAATTAAATAAAAATGTATTTATTAAATAAAAATGTATTTATTTCCGTATTAAATGTAGAAGCTCAGTTTCAAAACAATAAAGAAAATCAGACAGGACTTCCAAAGCTAAGTGAAATAAATGTAAGCAAGCTCATACTACTGTTATAAGTAGTGCAAAAGCAAGCATTCACAAAATGTGCAGTAGGACTGTGCAAGTGCCAAGAAAAGCGCAAACACTGAATATATAAATTTTAAATTGCATTACTTGTATTAGTGCACATTTTGATCAAATTTTGTGAACCGGTCTGCCCTGGTAAGTCAACCTTTATGGGACACCAAGCTAACAAGCTTACCCCTCTTTGGGCCTAGGTGTCCAAGCTCTGGACAGGAAGGATCCAGATATTACTCTGTTATGATTAAAGGTAGCCATGGACAAGGCTAATTATAGCAGAATGTAGCAGGATTCTACCTGCCCTGAATATATTTTGAAGGCCTAGGTTCAAAGACAGGTAAGTCTGTTAATGTAAGGTCCCATAGAGATTGCCTTGCTGATGCAATGGGATCACACAATGTGATCAGTCTATGTACTAAGAACCTCTCATTTACATGTATAGTAAATATAGCAGTAATGCGATTCAAATTTCATATATTCAACCATGGCATTTTTTCTTGGTGCTTGATGAGTGTTGTTGCTCAATTTCTAAACTGTATCGGCTCATGGCAACAAGTTGGATTATAGGAAGAAGACAAGTCAGCAGAGGCTCTAACCAATATTCAATCTGATTGAGTATCTATGGGATATGCTAAAATTACAAGTCCAATTCACGGAGGCCTCACTTCCCAAGTTATTGTTAGCTTGAAGGATTTGTTGCTAATGTCTTGGTGACGAAAATCAGAAGACACCTTCAGAGGTCTTGTAGAGTCCATGTTTTGACTGTGTCCATGTGACAGAAGAGGGACCTACACAATATTAGGCAGGTGGTTGTTATCTTACAGATGATTGGTGTATATTGACTATATAAAAGAATGTCCTTTTTGGTGTGTGCAGATTTTGTTCTTCAATTTAATTGCACAGATGCATTCATGTAGATAAAAATCATCAATAGGACAGTGAAAACTTACAGTCCTATTGATGAACTATTCAGTACGACACGTTTTTATGCAGTCCATGCGCACTCCACTGTTCTCTATGGGAGTATGCATGCACAGACGAAATAAAGAGTGATGATAGACTGAGTAATGACTTTCTGAGATGACGTGAGAATGGGAAGCTCCGCAGACTTTGCGGGACCTATCCTATAAGCACTATAACTTAGTTTACGACAGGTTCTCTTTAAATTTTATCCGACGATTAGAGATGAGCGAACGTACTCGTTTAGGGTGATTTCGCAATCGAGCAGAGCTTTTTTCGAGTAACTGACTACTTGGGTTGCAGATGGGAGTGGGGGTGGGGGGAGAGAGAGAGCTCCCCCCTGTTCCCCACTGCTACCCCCCGCTCCACCACGCCGCCCCCCGAATCTTTTCGCCCAAGTAGTTACTCGAAAAAAGCGTTGCTCGATTGCGAAATCACCCTAAACAAGTACGTTCACTCATCTCTACCGACGATCAATCGTTTGGTTGAAATCATATCTTTTCATTAACTTTAGACTAAGGTGTATGGCTACCTATGTATGCACCCCTGATCCCCATCTTGGAGCTTAAACCAATGGAAACTGAGCTGCACAGAACAAAGCTACATTTCCTAGTTTAATGATTGAGCAGTGTTATTTCAGCACATTATAATACAGTATTGGGGTTTATCAACCTCTTAAGGACATGGCCTGTTTCGGCCCTAAGGATAAGATGATTTTGGGGGGGATTTTCAAAAGCCAGAACATTTGTGTGAGGGCTTGTTTTTGCAGTGATCTGTAGTTTTTATTGGTACCATTTTTTGGAATACATGCAATATATTGTCACTTTTTATTAATTTTTTTGGAGGTCAGTGAGAAAAAACAGATCAGTTTTGCCATTGTTTTTTGGGTTTCTTTTTTTTACAATGTTAATCATGCTGCATAAATCACATGATAATTTTTTTCCTGCGGTTTGGTACGATTACAGTGGAATTAAAATTATATTTTTTATGTTTTTCAACTTTTGCTCAATTCAAAATCCCATAACTTTTTAATTTTGAATTGACAAGCTGTAGTTTTTAATAGTACAATAATGGAGTACATACTGCTTTCTTATCAGTTTTGTTGTGTTGGGGGGGGGGGGGGGGGCAAAATGAACAAAATCAGCATTTTGGTTTCATTTTTTTACAGTTTAAATACAGGATAAATACTGTGTATATTTTATTGTACTGTTTGTTATGGATACGATGATACCAAATATGTGGATTTTTAAAATAATTTTTCTACAAAGAGGGGAAAGTGCACAAAATAGGGGGTTTTGTTACTACTTTAAGTTTTTTTTTTAATTTAATTTTCTTTTACATTTTTTATTCCCTGTATGGGATTTCAACCAGAAAAGCTTTTGTACTGCAATGCATTACTGTTTACAATAGCGATCACAAGCCATGGCAGGATCGGACGTCAGTGTCTGGTGTCAGATTGCCATGGCAATCCATCCGCCCTTCACGATTAGCAAAGGGCTGATAATGTTATAGGGGGAGTGCACTCCCTCTGTGACCTCTTTACATGCTACTATCTACACTGATCATGGCATGAAAGGGGTTAACAGTGGGGCTTAATGACCTCACCAATCTCTGCTGTTGCAGTGTAAAGCTTGGAAGTCAGTCACAGCCGGCTCCTGCTGCAGGATGTTGCAGGCTCATTGCTGAGACTGTTTTGTCCACCAGTATAAAAGATATATGGTTGCAGCACTCAATCAATCCACCTTCAATAGTAGGGAGCACTCATGGGCGATGATGCAAGCTCAAAATAGATGAGAACACGTCATCCACTGTTCATAAAGTATAATTGTAATAGTAGAGCAGCATCAAAGGTACAGAAAAACCTCCAAAAGGCAAATAGAATCTTCTCACCAGTTTTCTTTCTTTATTGCCACAGCTATGCATAACAAGACAACGTTTCGACTGAATGCAGTCAGTCATTGGCTTGAAAAAGATGCCCAACACTCATCCCTGTGTATCCTTGCTACTATGTTGTTACACAGGAGCAATTATCGCTGGATCGCTGACAGCACGGCCAGCAGGGAGGTGGGGCACCTGGAGGAGAATTCTCTCCTCGCTCTTCCCCTACCGCTCTCCATTCACTGTAAGCAGCGGCTGATCAGTACTGAATGGCTGCTGTTTACACTGAACGATCATCGTTCAGGATTTTAAGCATACTTTAAATTGAACGACTGGACGATTCTTGTCCAGTCATTCAGTTTCTGCATGCTTTTATATAAGACGATCAGCGTTCAAAACCCTGTGGGAGTGCAGAGTTAGAGTGGTATTTAATCGTTAGGATGTGGATAGCCGAGGGACACTACTTGATCAAATCTAATAGAAGATTATTAAATTTACCTGAAAATATCTCCAGCTCCCTTATTGGACTTTCTTTAGTTCCATACAAGCTCTGATTTGTAACACAGCACCAATAGATGTCTATGGATCTATACTGTATAATGCTTGCTTCTGACTTTAATACAAGGTAGAAAAAGATTGTGCCATCAGATGTTGTATTCTAGAGTTATTCTTCCCTAGAACCATTGCTTCCAAGGGGAAGACCTCCATACTACGGTGATCTATACGGCAACAGACTGTTGTAGCGGTTCTGGGATTGCTGAAACACTATAGAAAAGAAACACAAACTTAGCTTTTGAGATGCATCAGGCAAATGATAAATCCAGGACCAAGCACTGACTGAGACCACAATCAGAGCTAGACTGAAGATTCAACAGCCATTCAGTTTAGCATTAGGCCAAGCTAAATAGCCCTGACAATTACCCACAGGTACAAGTAAGCACGTCTCACCTAAAATCACACTGGAGCCAGAAGATGGAGAACCACCTGAAAAACCTGCACCAGACTATGAGCAAGGCAGACATCCCAGAACCACAGATCACCTCTCCACCTGCAGGGATTCCCTCTGCTTGGTGAATAAGACCGTATGTGCAAAGTTATTTTCCATCTGGTGATTGCCTAGGAGGTTAACAAAAATTAAATTGTTACTAAAACAAAAGCCAAAGGGTTTGTTAATTATACAAATCTTAGCAAGAAGCGCTATATTAAGTTTGTTTCTATAGAGACAGAATTGGAGATGTAATGAGAACTTTTCTATATTAAGTAAGTTTTATTGGCTAAACATTACTCTAAAACATATTAATTGAGTGTTTATTTGCCAATTTAAGTTTGCTGTTACACACAATGTACTACATGAAGTGTGTCTAGACTATTAGCTAAGGTTTTAAATACTACCAGTTCCAATATTACAACCACTACTGCCAATTATAATAATATACTTAAGGTGAATTATCCTGGTGGCTATCCACTTTTATTCTTTAGACTCAGTCTTATAGCATGATGCCCCAGGGAGGTGCAACAATTACTCTTATGATGTCATTCCTACAGGGACAGTCCTAGGTATTTTTCTTTCTGTATTGCAGACACTGCTGCAAAGCTAAAGGTAATTTCCTTTCCATTACAGCTGTAAATGTGAAATGTCTAGGAGTCTGCTTTTTGAAGAGTTATTTTAAAGTGTTATCTAGATGTTATTCACACTTTCCAAATGAAAGTCTCACAAATATGCTGTGTAAATGTAGCATTACGGGAAGAAGAAAAAGTATATTGTGCTTAGATAATGTAATAGTAATCTATCAATATAAACTGTATATTTGGTGACAGTGTAGCACTACGCTTTTGATAAATGATACGTATTAACAACGCTTTGTGAGAATCATGTTATAATCAGTAGTGATATTCATACAATTTTAATAAAGCTGTTTTTTATATAGCTTGCTCTCTGATAGATATAACCAAACACCAAATAGCCCATGTGTACCAAATGTACTAATTTTCATACTAATAGCAGTTATCGTTGCAACAAAATTGGTCGTTTTTAAAATGTATGTCTATTTATTGTACTTGTCTAATATTTTATTATGCACCTGTTACTAATTGATTGTTTCTACATTTTATTCTGCATGTATGCCTTTGTTAGCAAAATGTATCGCTATATGTATATTCTTGCTGTTCCATGTTGGTCAGTAACTGTAAATAATTAAGCTTGTATTGCATTAGTTTGATTAACCAGCCCCAATACTACGAAAATATGATTATCTAGATCAGTGTTTTCCAAACTCATTTCTCACGGATCCCCAACAGGTCATGTTTTCAGGATTTCCTCAGTATTGCACAGGTGCTTAAGTTATTGTCAGTGCCTCAGACATTAACACAGGTGTTCATTCTATAGGATATTCTGAAAACAAATAAACCATTGGTTTATGGGTAAATCAACCATTAGCCATGCCTATAGACATTACATGAGGCTTACCATTTGGTCATAGCCAATTATCCGCAGCTCTCTTATAGAGTGTGTGTTGAGGGCTTACCGTTTATGACAGACCATTACATGATAACACAAAGGTGGCAGGTGTAAGCCTAACAAGAGTACAGGACCTGTATGCTTAAGAAGAAACTATCTGTATGACCTTTTCCCTGCCACAGTGTGGGGGGTAGACACAAAGGGTGTAGAGGAGGACACTGTAGGGGCTTAAATACATATTCAATAATTTTTCAGTTTTCCTGCATCATCAAGTGCTACAAGTACTTCATGATTTTTAACAAACTCATTGACCAATCATCTTTCCACACATTATTGAGCTCATGTGTAGGTACGGCACAACGTACCAACAGGGACAAGAGTCTTTTTCTGGTTCAAGAATTAGGACTCTCTTGCAGTGGCTGTCGTGTATACAGTTGTCTTTTGTTTTCCAATTTGACTGAAGTGGCAGTTGTCAACCGGATCTGGTTGAAACATCAAATCTCAGTTCCAAACTTTTTCTGACATGTCCCTTTAGTAAAAGGTGAAAAATTTATACATTCTGAACAGAAACCAGAGCATCTGACATGTCCTTTTAGGACAACCCAGTCACCTGAGAGCAAAACTATACAACCACTCTTTTGAGTCTGGATCTGGAATCAAGGAAAATACACGTTTATGAGTGACAGTTAACTCCTGATATAAAGCACTCACGTGGGAAGTGAGGTCTTCATGCTGAGTCATGCTGGTAGGGCCTGTAATAGGGGCCCTATCAAACAAAATTTCATGGGGACTCAACTTAGTCTTACAATTAGGCGTGGTTCTGACTGAGTACAGGGACTAATAAAATGTGTACCTCTATTATTTCCTATGACTTCTGGTACACTAGATATATAAATTACTTCATTCTATAATTTTTTTTAGCCGTAGTCTTGGCATTGGTATTTTTATTTTATTTCACAAGCCAGATCTCTAACTAATATGAGAAGAGGTCTAAGCAATACAAACTCCAAAACAACTCCCTTTGATAGCTCTATGCAATCAATCTGCATTCGCTGGAACTGGTATTTTGACCATAAAGTACCAAGGAGGTACTTTGGCAACTTTGCCTGGGTTTGTCAGGCACAAGCCATGCATCCCTGCACAAACCGGGTCACAGCATTTTTGAACCCTGGTGCAATCCAAGCAGAAGTCACCACACCATACATTATCTCCTTTGACTAGAGAGTTGGTCCGTGGCTCAAATGTGTCATCACAGAGTACAGCGTATGGGAAAGGCACAGGTGTTTACTTTTCCTCAGACTTCCTCCTCATCAGATACCACTCCCCATTTTCACCCCAAGGGCCTTGTTCCTGCAAAAGGAACAACAAAGAAACATCCACACCTGATTCAATTGCATCCATAGGGATGTCTGATGTATCCAGTGGGAGTAGAGCTGCTGCTTTATCCACCCTTCAATTCCACAGGACCTCCAATTTCACTTCCTTGGTGCGAGCCTGGACCTTGATGACAGCTCTCTGTTTGGGGAGAGCTAACACCTTGTACAACAAAGGCACTGCTTCTGTACTCTGGATTGGTTTACTCGATGAGCCAACAAAAACGGGAATTTTTTCTTACCGATAATTCCCTTTCTTAAAGGCATCATGACAGCATACACCTGGAGGTTGCTCACCTGCTGACCTGATGGGACAGGAAGAGGCAGAACATAAAAAGCACCTCCCCTCCACCAAACACCAGTGCGTTCCAAATAACCACAGTGACAGTATACTTAACCAGAAGGTGTGTTTTATTGGCCCCACACACCTTAGACAAAGAAATCATAAGCATACACATTACCTCATGTGTTTAAGCCAACAAGGGTAACCGTGTCGGTAGGGGGGGGAAAAGCCCGTATGCTGTCATGATGCCTTTAAGAAAGGGAATTATCGGTAAGAAAAAATTCCCGTTTTCCCTTCGTCATCATGACAGCATACACCTGGAGGAATACCAAATAACTGGCATGGGCTTTTTTAGGGAGGGATTACTGCTTGAAGCACCTTCCTCCCGAAGGTTGCATCCTCACTAGATTTTAATGTCCAGCCTATAAGGTTTAATAAACGTATGACTAGAAGTCCACGTGGCTGCGTTACAAATCTATTCGATTGAGGCGTGCGCTCTTTCTGCCCAGGAAAATGCCACCGCCCAAGTAGAGTGGGCTTTCAAACCTTCTGGTGGAGGAATGCCCTTGGCCTTGTAAGCCTCCTGGATGGCTCTTCTGAGCCACCTGGCTTATTGAATCTCTAGAAGTGGCCTTCCCTCTGGCCTGCCCCTGAGACTGAACGAAAGTTAGTCAGTCTTTCTTCAACTTTCCGTTGCCTCAAGGTACACTAGTGCAGCTCTTTTAACGTCAAGATTATGGAGCCTCTGCTCCTTTTCGTTTTTTAAAATTTAGACAAAGGCTGGAATGACTATTGGCTGGCCTCCGTGGAAGTCTGACAAGACTTTGGGTTGGAGGGAAGGGTCTAAGGAGAATACGATCTCATCAGGGTGCATAGTCATATATGGGGCCCTTTGCGAAAGGGCCTGAATTTCACCCACGCACATAGCCGACATCCAAACGAGATATTTTTTCTCCCCCTGCGACACTTCCAAGATCTACAAGATCGAATTCTACTGCCATGTCAGAGTCGGACTCTAACACTGCTGGAGCAGACCCTCTTGTGACCCCTAAGGGCCCTGGTTGGAGGTCCGAGAGGTAGGACTGTTTCTTCCCGGACAACTGACTGGATTTCAGACATGGGGGAAGATTTTTCTTCCTGCAGAATTTTCGCTGAGCAGGAAGCGCATAATGTTTTAGAATAGGAGTCATGACGTTTTGTAAGCATACAGGACGCTTTTTACTTCTCCTCCTAGCCTCCCTAGGTTTTTGAGTATCCCTGTCGTACGTGACAAAGGAGAGCTCTGTTAGTAAGGGAAGTGTAGTGCAGGTGTCTGTAGGTTGGCCCACAGGACCACTTACAGTTTGGAGATTCTCTGGGTCCTCTCTTGGCCGACATCCTGCGCTTGTGGGATCCATTCCTGTCCTTAGAATCGATTCCTAGCGTGAAAAAACAAAACACCAGCCGACTCCCCCTGGTGCAGGGGCTTTACATTTTGAATTTGGCGCCAAGCCGCGCCAGGCCATGCCCCCTTTGTGCGCTCCATCGAGGCCACGCCCTCTTGCGGAGCATCTGGCGTCACACTCCTTGTGTTCCGCCCGCTACAGCCGGGACCCAGAGATGGCGGTCGCCGCCTGGTTGGCGACCGCGGTGGCGCTGGAAAGTCCGTCCTTGGACCCAGGCCCACCGGAGATGGCGGCCGCCGCCTGAAATGATGGCCGCAGTGGTGCCGGCAGCCCGTACTTGGACCCAGGCCCACGCAGTCCCCGGAAAGCGCCCAGATGGGGTCCTTCCCACTGGGGTTGCCGGGGCTGCCCGAAGAAAAACGACGCCGCTTTGCCGGTAAGTCCTCCTCCGGCATGGGACAGCGTCGCTGGAGCTCTGCCGTTGCTGTCCTGAAGGGACAGGAAAAACACTGGTGTTTGGTGGAGGGGAGGTGCTTTTTATGTTCTGCCTCTTCCTGTCCCATCAGGTCAGCAGGTGAGCAACCTCCAGGTGTATGCTGTCATGATGACGAAGGGAAATTTCTAATACACTACAAGGTTGCAAAATCGCATGAGATTCCAAAAGCATACATCTAGTTAGTGCAGACATTGTCTTACCTTCAGCCAGTCTATACACTTCAGAGAGTGCCATCAAATCTGCCTCCTGAGCAGAGTCTCAAGAAGGTAGTGTTTTTTCTACAATTACCTCATTGTTGAACAGCCTATTTTTCTTGCCCAGTTTCACAGTACCTGGAGCATTTAGGAAAAACTCTAAATCTACATTAGCAATGGGCAATAAACAAACTTCCAAGTACAATCAACAAAATTATCTCTAGTTTAGATCTCAGGATCCTCAGTCAGATTAATAATTATCATCATCCAAACCAAGCACTCCCAGGCAGTGAGGGTTAGCAGATAGGGCTTTAGGTCTCCTCTCAAAAACAAGGTAACACTACACACATAGTAATTCACTTAATTACTCTGCTATCACCAATCTTTACAGATAGCAGTCATTTACTGGTCAGTGTCATTCAATCAACAACAACACATTATTTTCCCTTCATGACACTATTACACTGCAAACACAACAGTAACACCATTCCACAATTTGATAATCATTCACTTAAAATAATCACAGAACTTACATTTACACAAATAACAGCAAGAATATACCTTCTGTCTGGTTCTTTGGACAAGGCCCAAACATAAAAGTAGTGTCCTTTTATGCCTACCTGGCTACCATCACTGCATAGTAAGGGACAAATATGAGTGCAAGAATAAGGTTCTTATCCGTGGATACAAATAATCTGTCATTCCAAATACAGGAGCATGGTTTAAGTGTCCGGTGAATAAAAAAGTTATTATTTTTCCGGGTTTCCACACCAAGTTTTGTTAGCGAAATGTATTGATATATGTATATTCTTGCTGTTCTGTATTGAGGGTTAATACGAGCAGCTCGGAGAATCATTGACGTGCCATACAGCACTTGTATAAATCACAAATTATTATGTTTATAACTATTATGATTATGTGAAACAGTCAGATAATATATAGTCCTTTAAGACAAATACATTGAAGTCAGGTGACCAAAAGTCGCCTGATTTAACATATGCATAACTTGTTACGCCTCTTAGCTTATACAGTGACATTGTTTTTTTGTTGTCATGCGCTGTCTGAAATCTTTAATTGTAATCTACAAATACTCCTAAACTTAATCAAGGTCTAAATATACAGAAAATCAAATAAGGTAAAACAGAAATATATTAGTGAATAGAACTTTTTATTATCTAAGACAAAGTCCCTATTTTGCAACCTGTCTAGCTACACAACAAAAGGTCAATCACAGATCCTTCTTCTTTAGGCCTTGCAATTTTCTTTACAAAAATATCTGAATATGTCAAGTAAGTCAGTCAACATGGAAGGAAAACAAAATTGTGTTCAACATACACTATGGTTTCTCTCATACCTCTATACTTGTCTTTTTACCTTATACCATCTCGACACAACACACTATACTTTTCATCCCCTGCCCTTCAATTTTTATTCTACATATAGTATGCCCCCAATAAATACTGAGGAAGAGGCCTGGTAGCCTTGAAATGCGTATATATATGCTGGTTATACAATGAACAGAGAAGTTAAGTGAATACACCGTTGTGTACTCTCATATGTTCCCAGATTGTGCCTTACAACTAACTTTTTAACCTTGTTGCTACTAGAAGAAACATAAAGATTAAATATTGTAGTGAAGTGACTAATGACAGTCAGGGAGAGAGACTGGGCAAGGTGTGAGGGAATAGGCTCATTAATGCAGGTATACTTGGACTTGTAGTTCCCCATCGTATACTCCCTCCCTGTAATTTCCTCTGATAACCCATAATATCCTCGACCTACTGGCACACCTTCTTTAGGGTATGATCATTGTGGGAGATGACAGAAAAAGTTCTTTATTTTGTATGTATATTTTTATATATTAGAAATTGTGTTCTTCTATAATTAGGTTTGTGTTTCAGTCTGAATCTGCTTTTGTTGGCAAGCATCTCCCATACACAATGAGAGAGCAATGTATTGTTTACATAAACAGGAAAAATTGGATTCTTATCAAGCACAAGACACCAGCAAGGAATCTTCAAAAGACAAGAATACACAAAGATGTACATTAGGACAACAAAGATAGCAGGCAGGAGTTCAGACTAGTCAACAGAAACTGATCATTCTTTCAACTTCAAAAGAAAATCGGTTTGAACCAAATGTTGACTTTGTCATGTTGCAAGACCCCACTGAGTATATCTGCTGGTCTCCATCGCTTTTGGATTACCTCAATACTTCCAATGATAATGACCTATCAGCAGACGATATGTTGTAATGTATCTTAATGTCACACCTTCTTTTGTTTGAGTTATAATATAAACTTTTTCCAGCCAAAATTAAAGCAGATGTTTTATGGTTCACACACTACAATGCATATTATTCATTGGTTTCTCAGAGCTCGTACCAACCATATCTACTATGACACTCACAGTACATCTAAAAGCATATTTGCGCTATCATCATACACTGAGGATTTTCTACTGCTGAAAATATGCACCATATTTACCATGTATTTCAGCAGCAGTAAAGTACATTGGACTTTGAGAAATCCTGCAGCGTAAATTGAACTGCAGTGTGGATTTTACCTCCTCAGCATGCTAATTTTTGCTGTGCATTTTCAGTGCGGATATCACCCCTTTAAATGAGCAGGTGAAATCTGCATCAAAATCCATGCTGAAATCCACATGTTGATTTTAAAAACAAAAAAATTGAGAATGTGCCAATAAAAAAAAACCCCAAACAAAACAGAGCTCACTTCTTCAGCCTTCCTCCAACTCCCTCCAACTCAGCACAGATGCTCTGGTGGTTGCCAGTTGTTTTTTCTTATAGTCTGCCAGTGATGGTTTGCTGTAATGGCAGATCACTGGCCTCCGCAGTGACGTGCTGTTCTTACTGCTATCACCGCGCAGCAGGGAGAATTTTTTCTTTATTTCAAGACAATTTTCTTTTTAACTATTGGACAATAACGTTACTAGGCGGCAGCAGCAGAGATTTAAAGTCTGTGCCCAGATGCCAAGCCGCACTGTAAAGTTTGAATATAAGTTACTGAGCAGTCCCCGGGCATTGTTCTGCAAGTATTGTGCTACCTTCCACCCTTACTTTGTTGTACACAAAGTCATCAGTAAGGAGTTGGCAGGAGGTAAAAGTGCAAGGCCAGCTGAAGCAGCACAATGGACAACCCCCCAGTAAACGTATGTATGGACGTACATAACCGTTATAATAATGCATTGCAGGACTTCTGTACTGCAATGCTTTATCACTTACAATAGTGATCATAGGCAATAGCAAGCCATCGGCCCTCCACAATTACATCACAGAAGGCTGCTGATCTCAAAAAGGGAGCATGCTCCTTCAGTGAAATCTTTACATACCACGATCTACATAGATCGTTGTATGTAGGGGGTTAACAGCAGCGATCAGTGTTCCTATCTATTCCCTCTGTTGCAGCAGGAGGCTGGCTATCATGAACAGCCAGCTCCCACTGCGGGATGGCGTAGGCTCAGCTTCTGATCCTGCGTCATCCTTATGACATAAGTTTATGTCTTATTGTATTAAGCAGCACGCAACCAGGACGTGAACTTATGACCTATAGCGTAAAGTTGTTAAAAGCAAAGGAGCAAGAGCTGATGGGATGGCTGTCAGTAGTCCCGTGTAGATGGGTCTTAACCCCTTAACGACCAGCCCATAGTGTTTTTACGTCCTCCCGAAGTGGGCTTTATTCTCTGAGGACGTAAAAACATGCTTCCTGCAGAGAATAATGCCCCTCGGGCTCTGGACGTGATAGCTCCATGCGGTCGGTGTCCGCAGGTAGCTGACAGCATGGAGCTGTCATCCCGGGCTTTTCGGAGCCCCCCCCCCCCGGCATTGCGATCGGCGCTATGCAATGTATAGCGCCAATCGCAAAAAAGTAAACAAAACTGCAAAAAAAGTGACATTTAGCTGCTCTGATGGATCGGATCCATCGGAGCAGCTGAAACTACTTACCGAGGTCCACCACACGGCTCCCCGCTGTCCCGATGCTCCGGGCCCCGTAGCCGTCCTTCTGCGCATGCGCGCCAGGCGGCATTACGTCAGCCGCATGCGCAGAAGGCCCGGCGGCGCGGGAAATTTAAAATCTCCTGGCTCCCGGCTCCTGTAGGTAGCCGGGAGGCAGGAGATGTCAGCAGAGACCGCGGTGAGCGGTCCCCGGTACCGCGATCGCCATTATCCAAAAGTGAAAAAAAGTTTTAAAAAAGTAAATGTTTCAGCTGCCATCATGGATCGGATCCATGAGGGCAGCTGAAAATACTCACCTCCATCCTCCACGATGTCTCCGGTGATCTGGAGCCGCCACGGGCTTCTGCGCATGCGCGCCGAGGGGGAAATGGCGGCGCATGCGCAGAAGCGCCGAAGCGCCGCAAAATTTTAAAATCCCCTGTCTCCCGGCTACCTTCAGTAGCCGGGAGACAGGAGATGTCACCGGGGACCGCGGAGTGCGGTTCCCGAGCACGCAATCGCCGGTATCCAACAGATACCGGCGATCAAAAAAAAGTTGTAAAAAGTTTTAAAAAGTTGTAGTTTCATCTCCCCTCATGGATCCGATCCATGGGGGGAGATGAAAATGCTCCCCCAAGGTCCCCAAAAGCCCCCCCAAAGCACAGGGCATTACCCTCTACTGCGCATGAGCAGTAGAGCCTAAGGCAAAAGTTGCCTTAGGCATAGTTACTTGCAGGGACCAAAGTAATTGGTCCCTGCTGACATGGGTGGCTGTGATAAACCTATCACAGCCACCCATGTCTTTTGTTTAATAAATATGGCACACAATTAGTCCTGGTATCTCTCCCCTGTCACTCAGAGTGATTTGTGACAGGAGAGAGATAGCTGAGAAAAATCGTGTGCCATATAGAGAGTTAAAAAAAGAAAAAAAAAAACCGTTATTACTCGCCTTCACCTTCCCTTATACCCCAATTACCCTATTTTATCCCTGTCCACTTTTTTGGGGGCAATTTTTTTTTTTTTACCCCCATTAAAAAATTTTTTAATAAAATGGAGCGTAGGCGCTACACCACCGAGCAAGCGTACGCGCTGCTCATCGCTTCAAGCTCCGGTAGCGATGCTACCAGCGAGGAGGAGGAGGTTTTTTTTGAGTGTGACAACTCTGCCTCCAGCGCTAGGGAGGTAGAGGAAGTCGTTGGGGCAGCGGGGCCAAGTTATGCGGCGCCCGCCACTGTGTGGAGTGCCGCAAGTTTGTTTGCGCCCCGCATCCCAGAATTTTTAGCGGCTCCAGGCGTTAATCTGGACGTCGCAAATTTCACCCCGTATCATTTTTTTAATTTATTCATCACTGACGATGTGCTGCAGTTAATTGTCCAGCAGACAAATATATACGCTGAACAATACGTGACTGCGCACCCCACGTCGGTTTATTCCGTGATGTGGACCGCCGTAGATGTCCCTGAGCTAAAAAAATTTTTGGGACTTATTTTACTAATGGGACTCGTAAAAAAGTCATCAATACGGTCCTATTGGTCCACGAGCGCCATTCACGCGACGCCCGTATTTGCGTCGATAATGCCCCGACGCAGATACGAAAACATTCTGCGTTTTCTTCATTTTACGAATAATACGCAAATCCCCCCAAGAAGTGACCCAGCATACGATAGACGGGGCAAATTAAGGCCCCTTATATCGCTATTAAGGGACGCCTTTAAAAACATTTATACCCCCCAAAAAAATCTGGCGGTGGATGAATCTCTGAGGAGTTTCAAAGGGCGTTTATCTTTCCGCCAGTTTATTCCCTTAAAGCGTGCAAGATACGGCGTCAAGCTGTACAAAATCTGTGAGAGCGCCACAGGTTATACTTGCGACTTTTTTATTTACGAGGGCAGGGATCGCCAATTAACCCCCCCCCCCCCAACTGCCCTGAAGACATTGGCATCAACGGGAAAATTGTGTGGGAGCTCGTGGGCCCTTTTTTAAATAAGGGGTACCACGTATATACTGACAACTATTATACGAGCGTCCCCCTTTTTAAAGCGTTACACGCCGCAGGTACAGGGGCCTGCGGAACTATCCATAAAAATAGGGTAGGATTCCCACAGCCCCTTGTTTCCAGGCGTGTCGACAAAGGCGCGTCTTACGCACTGGCCTATGACCCCTTGCTGGCAGTTAAATGGCGTGACAGAAAGGATGTCTTTATGCTGTCCACTGTGCACGCAGACACCTCCGTTACAGTTAGGGAGAAGGGGGCTGCAGCGGAGAAAATTAAACCGGTCTGCGTCACAGATTATAATAAATTCATGGGGGGCGTCTATCTGTCAGACCAAGCTATACAGCCCTACCTTGTAAAACGTAAAACGCGAACTTGGTACAAGAAGGTAGCCATCTACCTTATACAGATGGCTACATATAACGCTCACGTGATTTATAAATCGTCTGGGGGCACGCTGAGCTTCCTCCAATTTCAGGAGGAGCTCGTAGAAAATCTTTTATTTGGGACCACTGCACCACAAGACGCATTGCAATCGGAGGAGGTGCGGAGGCTAACGGAGCGTCATTTTATGAATCCCATCCCCGAGACTGTGAGCAAAAAATACCCCCCAAAAAAGTGTCGCGTCTGCACGAAGCAAGGGAGGAGGAGAGATACGCGTTTTTATTGTCCCACGTGCCCATCCCACCCTGGCCTTTGTAATTACCCCTGCTTTGAAATTTACCATACAGTTTTACATTATTAATTTTATTTCACATATAAAAAACGCCAAAAGGGTGTGTGGCTGGGGTGGGGGTCTTTTTAGGGAATCAGTTTTACTTTTATTAGTCTGTCTCCCCAGTTTTTCCTGCTTGAAACAAAAAAAACGGTCCTAAAAGTGTCAAATTTGGTGAAAAAAATGAAATCACATTTATATTTCACTCACATTATAATTATTTAAAAAAATAAAAATGTAGCGTCAGAATGCCCAGTACACCCCTAGATAAATTAACTAAGGGGTCTAGATGTCAAAATTGGGTCACTAGTGAGGGGCATTTTATTATTTTGGCAGTTTACTATCTCTACTAGTGTGCAATGGGGCCTGTAAATTATTCAGTTGCGCCCTAAAATCAAACGGGTGCTCCATACACTATAGGCCTAGCCATGCGCCCTCTAAGAAGATTGGGGCTACAACCGGGGTATTGCTGAAGACAGAAAAACTAGTGCTATAATATTTGGGGTGCACCTCCCCAGTTTTTCCTGCTTGAAACAAAAAAAATGGTCCTAAAAGTGTCAAATTTGGTGAAAAAAATGAAATCACATTTATATTTCACTCACATCATAATTATTTTAAAAAATAAAAATGTAGCGTCAGAATGCCCAGTACACCCCTAGATAAATTAACTAAGGGGTCTAGATGTCAAAATTGGGTCACTAGTGAGGGGCATTTTATTATTTTGGCAGTTTACTATCTCTACTAGTGTGCAATGGGGCCTGTAAATTATTCAGTTGCGCCCTAAAATCAAACGGGTGCTCCATACACTATAGGCCTAGCCATGCGCCCTCTAAGAAAATTGGGGCTACAATGGGTATGTTTCTGAGCAAAGGACAAACAGTGGTATCCATTTTGGGGTGCAAGTCTTTATTCATATATGTGCTGTACAAAAAAAATTCGCTTTTAAAATGACAGAATTACCAAAAAAATGAAAATCGTAATTTTTTTCTTCTGCTTGGCTTAGATTCATTCAAAAACCATGAAGTCAAAAAAGACATTGTACCCCTAGATAAATTCGTTAAGGGGTCTAGTTTTCAAAATGGGGTCACTTGTGGGCGTTCTCCATCGTTTTGGTCACTCAAGGGTTCTACAAGTGTACAATAGGGCCTAAATCTCATTCAAGCAAAATTTCTGTTCCAAAAGTCACCGGTTGCTCTTTTCATTTTGGGCCCCATTGTGCATTCAGACATAAGATTAGGGCCACAATGGGTATATTTCTGAAAACAGGACAAACAGGGGTATCCATTTTGGGGTGTAAGTCTTTATTCATATATGTGCTGTACAAAAAAAAAAAAAAAAAAAAAAAAAATCGCTTTTAAAATGACACAATTACCAAAAAAATGAAAATCAAAATTTTTTCCTTCTGCTTGGCTTAGATTCATTCAAAAACCGTGAAGTAAAAAAAGACATTGTACCCCTAGATAAATTCGTTAAGTGGTCTACTTTTCAAAATGGGGTCACTTGTGGGGGTTCTCCATCGTTTTTGTCACTCAAGGGCTCTACAAGTGTACAATAGGGCCTAAGTCTCCTTCAAGCAAAATTTCTGTTCCAAAAGTCACCGGTTGCTCTTTTCATTTTGGGCCCCATTGTGCATTCAGACATAAGACTAGGGCCATATTAGGTATATTTCTGAGCACAGGACAAACAGGGGCATCCATTTTGGGGTGCAAGTCTTTATTCAAATATGTGCTGTACAAAAAAAAAAAAAAAAAATCGCTTTTAAAATGACAGAATTACCAAAAAAATGAAAATCGAAATTTTTTCCTTCTGCTTGGCATAGATTTATTCAAAAACCGTGAAGTCAAGAAAGACATCGTACCCCTAGAGAAATTCGTTAAGGGGTCTAGTTTTCAAAATTGGGTCACTTGTGGGGGTTTTCCATCGTTTTGGTCACTCAAGGGCTCTACAAGCATACAATAGGGCCTAAATCTCCTCCAAGCAAAATTTCTATTCCAAAAGTCACCGGTTGCTCCTTTCATTTTGGGCCCCATTGTGCATACAGACCTAAGATTAGGGCCACAATGGGTATATTTCTGAAAACAGGACAAACAGGGGTATCCATTTTGGGGAGCAAGTCTTCATTCATATATGTGCTGTACAAAAAAAAACTGCTTTTAAAATGACAAAATTACCAAAAAAATGAAAATCGGAATTTTTTCCTTCTGCTTGGCTTAGATTCATTCAAAAACCGTGAAGTCAAAAAAGACATTGTACCCCTAGATAAATTCGTTAAGGGGTCTAGTTTTCAAAATAGTGTCATTTGTGGGGGTTCTCCATCGTTTTGGTCACTCAAGGGCTCTACGGGTGGGCAATGGGGACTAAATCTACTTCAAGCAAAATTTCTGTTCGAAAAGTCACCGATTGCTTCTTTCATTTTGAGCCCCATTGTGCATACAGACGTAATACTAGGGCCACAATGGGTATGTTTCTGAGCACGGGACAAACAGGGGTATCCATTCTGGGGTGCAAATCCTCATTTTCATGTGTACTATAGAAAAAAGTCCTGTCTTTAAAATGACATATTTGCAAAAATATGAAATTTTAGTTTTTATCTTCTAAATTGCATTGACTCCTGAAAAAAAACTGTGGGGTTAAAATACTCATGGCACCCCTCAGTGAATACGTTAAGGGGTGTAGTTTTTAAAATGGGGTCACTTGTGGGGGTATCTATCATTTTGACTCCTATGAGCCTTTCCAATCTTGGCTTGGTGTAGGAAAACAAATTGTTCCTCAAAATGCTGAAAAGTAATGTTAAATTTGTACGTCTCCTAAATGGTTAAAAAAAAACAAAAGTTTTTCCAATGTGCACCCAAAATAAAGTAAACTGATGGAAATATATATCTTAGCAAAAATTTCTATATTATGTTTGCACATTTTTGAGATATTGCAGTTGGAAATGTGAAAAAATGACGATTATTTCAAAATTTTCCCTATTTTGGCGCTTTTAATAAATAAACACAAATTCTATTGGTCAATTTTTTCCGCCTAAATGAAGTACAACATGTGGCGAAAAAACAATGTCAGAATCGCTTGGCTATGCAAAACCTTTCTGGTGTTTTTCCATGTTAAAGTGACACATGTCAGATTTGCAAAATTTGGCCTGGTCATTAAGGCGCAAACAGGCTTGGTCACTAAGGGGTTAAGGCATAAATGTATGGTGCTTGGAGCAGGTACTTAACTCAGAGTACTGTATATTTACAGCACTGTGATCATGCAAACACTATACCTATGCCAAGGCAGTCACCTACCTGTGAAAGCTGTTGCCCTGCACCAATGTATAAAATTGATGAAAACTCTGGTCCTGGCTGTTTAGTAAAAAATGTAGAATTTCAAGGGAGGGGGGGGCTTCAAAAAAAATCCAAAGTTTTGAAGAAAAAAGTTATGGCTCTCGGTATATCCTGAGGTCACTATTTGCAGTGTCCTTAACAGGATTATTTAGTATAAGAACTCTCTCCCAGAATATTGTACAGCATGGAAATTCCATCTACTTTGATAAAATTATAGTTCCTCTGGAGAGGGATGTCATGCTAAGATTTTCAGAATCCAGCAGTAAAGGGAATGGGACTAAATAGGCCTTGGTCCTCTCTCTACAAGGACCCCATAACAGTAGCATGGCCTGTACCGGTGACATATACTTTTTTTTATTAAAGCATGAAACTTTACTCCACCTGGTATAGAATCTTGCGCTTCTTAATACATTTGTTGCTTATAACTGGGTGAAGGATTTATTTAGACCAGCTTGTAAAACGCCAGTGTCAGTAAATAAGCCCTACTGTTTCAGTTTCCATTATGGCAATAAAACTAAAATGTTAAGAAAATTATGTATCACTTATGTAAATTACAACTTTGTTATACACATTTTATCCAAGGAAGTCACAAACCCCCATGTTTAAAGCAATATCTATTGTACCACTGTTGGAAAGCTAGTGCAATGGTGTAATAGATATCACATGCATATATAATTTATTAAGAGGCACATGATGTTTCAGCACAGCATCCCACTCTCCCATACTAGCAGAAGCTGTGTATCACTATTACCACACAGGTAGTGCCACTTTACACAGATAGTCATCAAGCTAATGGCTATACTGGTATATATTCTGGAAATTCCTGTGAATTTTGGTACTTTTTTCACCATGATGCTAAAACTTCATGAGCTAACTGCACTATAAACAAAGTATCTCCATTGAAGGGGTTAAACTAATGAGTACTAGAACCAAAGTTTGTAGAGCTACACATTGTTCCTGGCATATATCTGAAGAGGACATTTGAGAGAATGTTGATTGGATGAGAGCAGGTGGCAGACAGCTTTCCTCACTATGCTTCTCTCAAATGTCATTTCCAGCTGGATGCCAGGATGAAAACCTTATCTCCCACAAGTTTAACACTTTATAAAAATGCCCTTGTTTAAAGTGCCTCTGTGTCACAAGGAGCTGTAATATCTTAGGTTGTCTTTGAGTTCCATATGAAAACGGAGAAAAAGAAATGGAAATCCACCAACAATCCTCTTAAGGTCGGGCTCTCACTGTGGGCAATAATGATGAATTGCCACAGAGAAACAAAATGTTCATTGTTAAAGTACACCTGAAATCTTCGTTATTTTACATCTAAATAGGTCCAAAGTTATGTGCTGAAATATCTAATAATATATCTTTTTAGTGGTTTAATTGCCTTTTTTTTCCTTCACAAAGCCGTAGAGTTAAATGCTAAAGTTCAGGGTGCCTACAGCAGCCCCTATGTCAAGTTTAGGAGTTCATTATAAATTAAATTATTAGTGGCACATCAAATCTATTGTAATTAAGCTGCATAGTAGTGGCTGTAGAAATCCAGAATTGTATTATTTAACAATACCTACCATGATATTTGTAGTCAAATTAGTATTTAAGAAAAATGTAAGAAAAAAAGGAGGTCATATTCACCTCCCCTGATTAAATGCTACTCCCACCCCCCTGGACTTCACTGCCAGCAGCAGTAAGATAGCAATGACATAACTGACAACAGAGACATGTGACCATTGCAGCCAATCACCAGCCAGTAATTAGCTACAGCAGTCACATGCTCCACTGTTGGAACATCATCAATCTGCAGCTGGAAATGAAGGCTAACGATGGGCTGGGCACTAGTAGAATGGGAGTAGCAGAGGAATATGGCTTCTTTCATTAACACTGAGCAGATTAACAAATAATGTTTTATACCCAGAAAATCCCTTCAACACATAAGTAACTACTGTCTTTCCCTTGATAAATCAATGTATTTGCTCTCAGCATAGCGTGTAAAGCCAATGACGTGTTAACAGTGTATATATACAGTGGATATACAAAGTCTACACACCCCTGTTAAAATGCCATGTTTTTGTCATGTTAAACAATCCAACAAAGATGAAACATTGGCAATGTATTTCCACCTTCAATGTGACCCAATTATCTGTACAATTGAAGAAAAAATGGACATTGCTTAAATTAAAAAAAACAAACTAAAATAATGTGGTTGCATAAATACGCACACCCTAAAACTAATACTTTCCCGATATAGCGTTTGACTTTATGATGATTTTCAGTCTTTTTGGGTAGTTGTCTATCAAAATGGCACATCTTGAGTTGGCGATCTTTGCCCACTCTTCTTTGAGGTGTGTAAACTTTTTATATCCACTATCCAGAGAAGCAATTTTAAAGCTTCAAATAAATATTGAGACATGTTATGTTGGATATAAAGCTTTTAATGCAAAAATCTGTCTTAAATCAAATTATTTGAAAATGCATACCCATTCAAGCTATTCTGTTCACAGTCGTTTTGTCTATGTATTCTGTAAGGCAGACAGGTACCTAAATTGATAAAAGATTGCTTATCAAGTTCTCACCTGTATTCTGGCAACAGATCATGAAAACATTATTGCTCTCTACAGCTATAAATCCGAGGCTCGTCAGGGTGGCAACAACTAAGCAGTGAATATAAAGGTCAGGTCATTCTGAAGCATGGAAGTCTTAATCCATTCTGTCTTATCGTAGACAACCAAGATATAGTTTTAAAAGAAAGACGCAGGTTCTGTTTCATTCGTAGGACTTTGATCTGTTTTCACATTAAGCTTGTAATGCATAATATAAGAAAAGCTTCTTTTTGAAGTCACTGGTGTTATAGGCAGAATATATGCTGATTGTAGGGGTTGTTAAAACAAGTCACAGGAGTTCATTTACTGAATGTATCATTATGTGCAACAGCATATATTTGCAAAATTATCTGTAGGTCAAAACAGGCGGATGTGCATCATTTATCCACAAAGTCAAAGTGAGGCCCTTTTGAAGTCTTTTGTAATATGAATATATTATAGTATCTGTACTATGGCCCATTAATAATGCTGTATATTCGAGTCATGTGCTGCCTATGTATTTCACAGACAACAAACAGCCCCATAATAGCCTATGAGGCTATTCAGTCAGCTGAATTTTTACACAGACCGTTCGTCCATCTGAAAGAAATTACTGTATGTTCTATTGTCCGTTTTATAGACGAGAATAAGACATACAATATGCATGTTCTGTGGAGATTGGACAGCACATGGACAAATGTACATCTGCTGTCCACGGCATGTTGCACCTGAATTTCTTGGGTGAAAAACACAGATGGCCATGTGAATCTGGTCTTAGGGCTGCAATACTCAGACTTCTAGGATTTGAATCTAGTATGTGGTCTAGGTACTGTAGAAAAAACATGGATAATATGGGCAGCAAGGTGGCTCAGTGGTTAGCACTGTCGCCTTGCAGTGCTGAGAGCCTAGATACAAAACCCACCAAGGACAACAAATGCAAGAAGTTTGTATGTTCTCCCTATGTTTGTGTGGGTTTCTTCCAGGTACTCTTCTTTCTTCCCATACTCTAAAAACATACAGAAAGGTGAATACAGATTTTAAGCCCCAATGGGGGCTGAACCCAATATCAATTGATGTAAACGTAGTGGCCTGTAGTGTGGAACTACAGTATAAAATGATGTAACTGTACTAGCTGCAGCTCATTTAACAAAGGGTAGTTATGCTGGATTTTGTTTAATAAGAAGATGGAGTCAGAATAGGGAATTGAATAGTTAATTCAGCTTAGTTATTTCACTGTCATAGATCACACAATTGGAATTGAGCTGAGACAAACCCCCTGAGTGGAAGAAGGGGGAATTTCTGGTTCCTCTCATGTGTAGCGTACTTGATAATTATAAAAGTGCTAAGAGGTTGGGAACAAGGCAGAGTCAGTAGAGACAGTGAAGAGAGAGCAAGAGAGGCAGAAGCAGGGGGGAAAGGTTTTGCAGCCGGGTGGAGTGACTGGCTTCTTCACTGCCCTGTAACTGTAGAAGTTTACTTCCGACTTCCAGAGACCCTGTAACCAGCTAATCAATCACCCACTACACTGAAAGAAGCCAACATTTCTTCTTCAAGACCTGAAATCTTTTCAAGCTGTGCTTCCATCAGTTAGCACAGTTGCAGAATTGCAAGCTGCAAAGACAAGACATTCTTAAGACAAAAGATTGAGTACTGGAGAATTTTAGCTTGTGTGTTCAGGCTGGCAATTGCGGTTAGTCAGGATTGATAGGGGTTTTGTCAGTCATCATTAGTCTCTCTATAGCTTTTTCTTAACTCAGGTGCTGCCTTTCCAGGGCTTGTTTGTCCATGTAGCAAGTGTTAAAATGTGTATATGCAAGTTCTACTATTTAATATTTCAGCAGTCAGCCACGTTCAACAGTAAATGGTGTGCCTGTAGTTTACTCAAAGACGTCTGTTAGTCCTATTTCGCTAACAAGATCTTTTAAGTCAGGCACTGGCGTCACGTTCACATAATTCCATTAGTCATCCATATCCTGTTTCCTACCTTCAACTGTGCGCAAGATTGCACAGAGAGCGCTGCACTCATCGCCATTGTGACACAGCTCCTCAGCCACCTCTTAGAAACCACTCAGAGAGTGCAGGCCTCTTCCCCACTTGTCGCACGCTGCATAAAGTGCTGTATAATTTGCATGTGCTATATAAATAAAGGTTATTTAATGGACCTGCATTATAGTTCTAATCATATCAGAGTAGTGGTAATGTTTGTTGTGTAAGATGTGTCTTAGGCTTTCGGGTATGGACTAAATATCAGTTAATTCCAGCGTATACATACAGCTTGGTTTATCCAGTTTTGACTACTGAAAATGGATAAAGGAAAGTTTAAGGGTATTTTCACATGAGGCAAATTTGTTGCAGCAATTTCTGTCCCATTCATCTGATTGAGGCTTGTAGAAATCCATGTGCTTGCCACCAAAACAATCCAATTCAGATGAATTGATCTGATTTTCGGTCGAAGAAATCTCTGCAATGATTTTGCATGTGAATGTACCCTAATACTTCTTTTTGGAACTAGTTCCTTTTTTAATAGCAAAAAGAAGAAAGAATGTGTCAGCAAATGATACTTAGACCATTTTTTGCCACTCCTGAAAAAGAGGTATGACTTCACAAGAAAGCATATTACTTTCAGAGGAAAGGGGCTTGGACTAAATGCAACATCATAAGCCAAAAAAATGCATAAAAACTGTGGTGCAAAAAATGGCATTAAACTAAGCCAACTAAAAAGTGGTATAAACCTAGAATAGAAAATCTAAAGATGTGCCAGATTTATCATACAATAAGTAATGGTGACAAATTATGGTGCATTTGTAGGCTACGTTCACATGCAGCATATTTTGCACTGCAGATTTTGGTGCAGATCCATGTTAAAATTTGCAACATTCGGTGCGGATTTTCACATGATTTTATCGCTGATCTGTAGCAGATTTCACCCTTTCAATTGAAGGGGTAAAGTCTGCTACAGATCCACGTGAAAATCTATGGATTTTGCCGACGATTTTTGCTGCAGATTTTGGTGCGAATTTTCAGCTGCAGAAAATCTGCACCAATTCCGCTATGTTAAAATGTACCCTAAAACTGTCTGAAATTGCACAAACTACAGTATTAGTGTTGCGTCCTTATCAGATGTGCAATATACAAAAACAAAAAGAAAAGGCACAACTGTGCAACATAAAAACAAAACTAAGGGAAAGCCTTTCCAGCAAACCCTTAACCCGGGAGGGGGCCCTGCCTACTCGGCGGGCCGATCGCTTCCGACAGGTGTTCGACAGGCTTGATAAAGACTATCTGTAGTCAAAACGTTGCCTGTACTTGTCTGTTAGATATGGAGCAATAAAATTTCAATATTTTATTGAAAACCCTCAATGGATGCTGCCACTACCTTTCTTCTGATGCCTGACATAGGGAATGGAGGTCCATAGTCCCATTAGTGGCTTGGCATATATTGCTCAAATACCTCTGCGCTGTTGCGCATTCTTTGGTGTGCTGCGGGACTCTACTTTGGATGCCATTGGATATAATCTTTGAGCGACAATCTCTCAGGGGCAGATATGTTGTACATGCGACTCTTGGGAAACTTGCAGTCCGGGAGAAGTTCAATTGCACAATCCCCCTGTCTGTGCAGTGGTAATTTGTCTGCCCCCTCCTAGGAAAACACATCAGAGAAGTCAGCGATAAATTCAGGCAACTCTTCTGCCTGAATAGAAGCTATATCAACAGAAATGCAACAGGACAGACAACCACGGCTCCATTTCGCAATATCCCCCCTCTCCCAGTCCACTACCGGGTTGTGCAAGCATAGCCAAGGCAACCCCAAGACTACTTGCGTAGGGAGGGATTCCATGACACATAATCTTATAATTTCCATGTGGAACAGCCCAATCTTTAAATGGACATTAGGCAGGCTAAACCTCAGACTTCTCTGAGATAGTGGAGCAGCATCAATGGCGGACACAGGGATAGGAAAATCCAAAGGATTCATCTCTAAGCTTAAACGTTTGACTGTTTCCTGATGTATTAAATTAATACTAGCTCCACGATCCAGAAAGACTTTTATGGGACTGCCCGCACTGTCACAAAGGATCTCAGCGGGAAGCACCGGCCTGGAGGATGACACCCAACCAATTTGAGGGCCTAGAGGGACCTTCTCACTAATCTGCAGGCCATCAAGTTTTGGCTGGCAATTATGACGGGGACAACACTGAGCCATATTACCTGTACGGTTACAAGAAAAGCAACGATCTTTACACTGTAAATTCCTTTCTCTCCTAACCCTGCCAGCCAGTGACGACCCCAGCTGCATGGGCTCCTCCGCATCCGCAGGTAAGAAGCCAGAATCTATGGAAAGTTCCTGATGCCTCTCCCTGATCCGTCTCCCAACTTTAATAGCCAGAGACATAGCCTCATCTAGACTACGGGGTACTGGATACCCTACCAGTACATCCTTAATCTTATTGGACAGACCACAATGAAACTGGCTCTTTAAAGCAGGGTCATTCCACTGAATTTCTGCTGCCCAGCACAATAATCCTCGACAGGGAAGTCTCCCTGTCGCAAACGTCTGATATTTCCCTCAGCCACAGATATCTTATCTGGGTCATCATAGATAGGACCCAATGCAGCAAAAAAGGTATCCACTGAGGCCAAGACCTCAGACGTTGAAGGCAAGGAAAAAGCCCATGCCTGCGGTGCCCCCTGCAATCTGGACATGACAATGCCCACCCTCTGGGCATCGTCCCCTGAAGACCCTGGACGCAGTCTAAAATAGAGCTTACAGGCATCCCGAAAATATCCAAATTTCTGCCTATCACCAGAAAAACAATCGGGTAGTTCAATCTTTGGTTCCTTGCTGGGAACCTGCAGCGCAAGTTGTCGCTGTTTTACCTCTGCGACCTCAGCAGCCAGCGCTCCAAGCTGGTGCGACAAAACCTCAAGGGGATTCATAATACACACACAGAATCTCCCTGAGTAAGTAAGGGCTGGTCAATCTGTTACGTCCTTACCGGACATGCAATATACAACAACAAAAGAAAAGGCACAACATAAATACAAAAGGGAAAGTCTTTCCCTGCAAACTCCTAACCCGGGAGAGGGCGCTGCCTACTCGGCGGGACGATTGCTTCCAACAGGTGCGGACCCACAACGCGTGCCTGGGCCACTAAATATTCCCTACCAGGGAGCCCTAATACAAAAAAGGGAACAGAACACCAAAAATGCAATGATACTTAACTTAAATGTGGAGGAGCTCCAGTGCTGGCTGTGCTCCTCAGCAGCAGTCCAAGTAGCAACTGAAAATTGACCAGCACTGAGGTCAATTCTTGCATGGCTTATATAGGAGCAGAGCTACTCAGAACCAGGTGAGAACTGACATGACTCATTCAACCACCACACCCCTCAGCTCCAGGAAAGGTAGAGACACTGCTAAACCCTGGTCTGGTCTGAAAGCAAGGTGAAGACTTCAGAACAGCTGCAACAATTTGTAAATCTGCCCCATTAGTCCAAGCCCTTTTCCTCTGAAAGCAACACGCCTTCTTGTGAAGTCATACCTCTTTTTCAGGAGTGGCAAAAAATGGTCCAAGAGTGTCCAAATATGTCATAGGATTACTTTCGGAAGGGGTATTGTGTCTCCTTGAGGAGAGCACCTAAAGGCTGCATTCAGACGACCGTATATGGGCTCGGTTTTCACGCCCAGCCGATATACGGCATCTCTCTCTACAGGGGGAGGAGGCTGGAAGAGTCGGGAGCAGTGCTCTGAGCTCCCGTCCCCTCTCCACCTCCCTGCACTATTTTCAATGAGGAGAGGCGAGACAGGTGTGGAGCTAATTCCCGGAACTTAGCCCCACCCCTGTCCCACCTCCTCTCATTGCAAATAGTGCAGAGGGGCGGAGAGGAGGCAGAGAAGGGGCGGGAGCTCAGAGCACTGCTCCTGGCTCTTCCAGCCTCCTCCCCCTGCAGAGAGAGACGCCGTATATCGGCCGGCGTGAAAACCCAGCCGATATACGGTCGTCGGAATGCAGCCAGAAGGTGAGTGAGGAGACTAATAAGCCAATGCATGCTCCTCTGGGTAATATGCACATCATTGGCCTCTCCCTAGCCAAGCCAGAATCCTACTGCACACTGATAAGGGGCAAAAAAAAACAAAACAGCTGTCTGTGTATAAATTCTGGCTGGGTTTTCAATTCCCAATCTTTGTTAAGACCTGTATAAAGGGTCAATCATTGATTTGCAGAAATGCTGCCATCCAATAGGTGGCTCTGCAGAGGTATTGTTCCATCTCCCTTATTTGCATAAGGGTGCTTTCTCATGGGCCGGAATTAACCAGCAATACTCACACAGATCTGCATCTTAATCCATTGTTGCAAATTCTGCATCAAAACCTGCAAGTCAAATTGTGGATTTTGATGCCGAATTGCCCGCAGAATTAAGCCATTTTCAAATCCACATTAAACTTCCCGCGCCATCGTGTAGATTTTGGTTTGGAATATTGTGCATCCTACCGGCAGATACCACTTGTACAAAAGTTAACTTGATGTGGTACAAAGCATGTAGGACAGTTTTTGGGTAAATTTGCGAAATTTATACCAGAAAACTGGCATATTTTGAATAGTAAATCTAAATAAACCTATACCTCATTCTGAAAGATGTTGTCCATTTTCAACAGAGCCGTTTTTTATTAGAAGGGTCCTCCGACCATAAGTTGATAACAAAGTATCCAGCTGCTGGAATCCCTAATATATGGAATATCCAGGCAGCAAGTGGTTAGTTTCCCTGCATCACCACAGGGAAAATGAACAAAGTTCCCATAATCAATTCTGTATATGTAAAGCCCCTGTACGTTTTAATGTAACTACAATGTGAATATAGTTTTATACCACTTAGGAGGTCTGATAGCGGTACTAAAGCCTGTACCTGACAATTACAAATTACACTATCACTGAGTTTTGGTTTAATGAAATCCAGTTATCTTTCTAACACTATAGCCATTGTGAAGCAGCTGTTTCGGTTTGCCTTGTTGCTTGTATTCCCATTCATTGAAATATGTTATGAATATTTTAACATAGTTTGATATATTTTTTTAATTAAACATAACAATTTTACAATATATATTTCCCAGCTATTGTATTGAATTCTAAAAGGATGCAACTTTTTGACTGTAGAGAGAAAAAAACTAGATTACATTATACTGTACATTTGCAATGTATAGAGAATGATATTATACATTTGCCACAGTATAAGTCAAGACAAAAATCTGCATGATTGATCATTTCAATAATGTTTGAAAAACGTAAAACTTGTAAAGGATGTTGAATACATTCAAAAGCAATTGACTTAATTGTATCATTGGGACTACTTTGTTGAGCTTGCAGCTGTTTTTTTAGCATGAAAAAAGGCAAAGTCCGTGATACACCCTTCAATAATTGCTGAAATTGTAAAATCATTCCATGACTAATCTTCGACTGCTGAATAATTTTATGCTGCTTAAAGCTATGATTTGTATTATTCAACAACCAAGAGACTTTTTATTGCAATGCCTCACTAGGTTTAATTGTTTTCTAAAAAGATATAGAGTGCAAAGAAATTCTGAAACCATAGCATTTTAAGTGATTGGAAGCACAGTGAAAACTAATCATAGGCTACAATACATGTCTAGCTCCATACCCTTTACATTGTTTTCTGCTTACATTATGTTAAAGTCATCAGAAAAGTGAAGAGGTTCAATCGTTGATGCTATAAGGCAGTAATGATGCACTTTACTGTATTGTTTATAGACACTTGGAAATCACTGTACGTCCTTTTTGGATAACCTTTTGTTTGATCACCCATATTTATATGACTAGCTGGATTCCTCTAATACAGAGCTGTAAAAATTTATAAAGACAGTGAAGGTTTAGGTGATGTGTAGTCCTACATTATACCAGGTCGTAGATCATGCATCTGTTCTACAGTGTGTTACAAAGTTATTCTCTCCCCAAAGCAATAATACAGAATCCAAGGGAGCAAACCACAACTCTGTTCTGTCTGAGTCATACAATGTTTCCCCGAAAATAAGACCCTGTCTTATGTTAATTTTTGCTCCAAGCAATGCAGCAATCAAAGAACCATCCAACTGCCTTTGTGTTGTGGAGGCGGGATTTATGAATTGATTGGCCGCGGCTCAGTCAATTAATAATTCCCACCTCCATAATGCTATGGCTGCTGATTGGTTCCTTGACTGCTGCTCAGCCAATTAATGCAGCACTGGATAAACCAATGTGATGGCTGTGATTGGTTCATCCAGTGCTGCATTGATTGGCTGAGCAGTGGTCGAAGAACCAATCATAGCCATTACTTCTTGGAGGCAGGATTTATGAATCTCGTAACCAGGAAGTGATGTTGTATGAGCGGCCTAGGACTATCATACAACATCATTCATTTACTATCAGGTTCAAATGGAACTGACAAGGAAGGTGTAGTAGTAGGCTCCTGCACTTCTTTGGAAGCCCTGTTCCAGTTCTGTATCAAACAAAGCTATAAGCATGAGCATGAGCATGAGACGCAACAGCCTTCTAGTCATTTAAAGGGCTGTTGCAACCTTAGATATTTATGGCATTTCCTTAGGGTGAGGCCACAATGAGAAGAAGAATCAAGTGAAGTTAGCTGCATATGTGTTCTGTTAAATGTCTCTATTAATCTATGAAAGTAACTCCAATAGGTTTAATAGAAACAGACAAGTATGTATACAGTAGGTTCTCCCTTACATCTAATGCAGGATCCCCGACTTATCTGACATTTGTCATATTTTATAAAAATACCAATTTCTGGAAAACTCTTTCACATTTCTGAAGGCAAACTTTGATCTCTACCGCTTCCTCCAATGTGCTTGTAGTCTTATTAATCTCACCTTTACTCATTAAAAAAACCTTAAAAAATTGTATGCAAAAAAGCATCAAATCTACATTTTTCTGACTACATTGTTTCTATAACAACGTTTTGTTTCTTGACCTTTTCTATTTACTGTCAATTTTAGTCTAGAAAATATCAAGCAGCTGTTGTTTGCCGGAGTATATTTTTGACTTTACTTTTGAATATTAATGACATTTGGAAATGTGTGAATTATCTACAACAATTTATCTATCTAGAGTTCTTTCTGTACACATCTCCTCGCGTACTGTAGCTATTGTTTTTTGTTATATTCACCCATGTTGTGAACTATTCGTTAACCCCTCCAGGATTTAACCAGTTTTTCTTTTTTTATGTTTGCGTCTTCTTCCCTTCTTTCAAAAAATCATACCTTTTAAATTTTTCTATCAATATAGCTGTATGTTTTTTTCCGGGACGGGCTGTATTTGTCAGTGGTACACCATGTGGGATAAATAATGTGTTATTTTAATGAGTCGGACTTTTACAGATGCATAAATACAAAATATGTTTATTTTTTATATTAAAATGGGAAAAGGATTTTGTTTATCACTGCATTCAAAGACACCTAGTATTTTTCTTTTTTTGTCAACTATGTTATATGAGGGGATTTTTTTTGCAGGATGAATTGTACATTTTATTGGCATCATTCGTTGATCCATACAACATTTTGATCACTTTCTATTCAATTTTTTGTAAGGTTGTAAATTAGCTATTTTCGCCATGTTTTTTTTTTCATTACGTGCACTGAGCAGGTTAAATAACATACTAACTTTTTTGTATGGGTCATTACGAATACAGAATTTCCACATGTATGATATATTTTTATTTTTTACATAGTAAAGGGGGAAAGGATGGGGTTTTGTTGTTTGAATTTTTTTATCTATTTAATATACTTTTTAACTTTTTATTTTTGTCCCACCAGGAAACTTGAATATCTGCATCTTTTTTCATTCTTCTAATACACTACTATACATTAGAGGCCACCGTAGTTGGCAGACTAGTTGGGAGTCATCGCAATCAGATCTCCAATGGGAGACAGAGGGAGCCCCCTCCCTCTGTCTTTTACATGCCGCTGTCGCACTCACTGTGGCATGTAAAGAATTAAATAGCCGGAATCAAAGGTCCCTTCAGTTCCTACTATTAGAGCAGGTGTTCGGCTATCATTTGACAGCCAAGGACCCACTTCCTCACAGAATGGGAGACCCACGACAGGCTTCAAATGTAGCACCGTTTTTTTTTTTTAAACACTTTCTTTTTATTAAAGGAGATGTCCCGAGGCAGCAAGTGGGTCTATACACTTCTGCATGGCCATAATAATGCACTTTGTAATGTACATTGTGCATTAATTATGAGCCATACAGAAGTTATAAAAAGTTTTATACTTACCTGCTCCGTTGCTGGCGTCCTCGTCTCCATGGTGCCGACTAATTTTCGCCCTCCGATGGCCAAATTAGCCGCGCTTGCGCAGTCCGTGTCTTCTCCTCTTCTCTATGGGGCTCCGTGTAGCTCCGTGTAGCTCCGCCCCGTCACGTGCCGATTCCAGCCAATCAGGAGGCTGGAATCGGCAATGGACCGCACAGAAGCCCTGCGGTCCATGAAGACAGAGGATCCCGGCGGCCATCTTCAGCAGGTGAGTATGAAGACGCCGGACCGCCGGGATTCAGGTAAGCGCTGTGCGGGTGGTTTTTTTAACCCCTGCATCGGGGTTGTCTCGCGCCGAACGGGGGGGGGGTTTAAAAAAAAAAAAACCCGTTTCGGCGCGGGACATCTCCTTTAATTGTAGTCAGGAAACATTTAGCAAATATATTACAGAACAGTAGCATCACACAGGACATAAAAAGAACAGGTAGGCAGCATTAGAGATAGTCAGAGAAACCACTTAGTTATAATTTCAATATAACAAAGTGATAGTATCTACTAAAGGCAGCAATAAGTTCAATAATGCTAGCGAGGTGAAGTGGGGTTAAAACCGGGGAAGTAGGTGCCAAAATATGTAACACTTGGTGGAAGAGGAAGGAGATGGGGAAGTAACAAACAGCAAGTAGATTTGCTTTCTATCTAGGCAGAGAGGAGTGGTAGACAAATGCTACTTAGGTATTGCTTGAAATGTTAGTGTGTTGGTGGATTAGGTTATCCCAATTCTCGTGAAACTGAATCCATGGTGACCATAGAGATATAAATTGATCTCTTGTGCCAATTTCCCAATCTACAACTTGGAAGATTTGTGCGACCCTTTCCTTCTATTGAGGTATTGAGGAGTTTGGCTGCCGAGAGTAAGATTGTTGGTAGACTTTTATTCAAATGCTTAAACTGATTTAAGGGTTTCCAGATCAGGATCTCCTCAGCCATGAAGAAAAAGTGCCACAGATTGTATTATTGAGGTTGGTGATTGTTTGCCAATAGGATTATGGGGCAATGCCACCAGATGTGCAGAAAGGTTCCATTCTGTGCCTTGCATCTCCAGCACTTGTCGAAGATCTGAGTGTTCACCTTCAACAGGGATGCTGGTGTCCTGTACCATCTGATCAGGATTTTGTATGAGTTCTCCTGAATACGAATGCATCTGGAGAAACCATGGTATTTTTTTAATACCTTAAGGTCTCCTGTGCATGAGTGGATTTGCATTGCGAAATCCGGAGCGGGATTCCGCCTCCGGACTCCGCAGCAAATCCAGCCTGCGGCATACTATGGGAATACGTGATTTCCTGCCCACGAGCAGAAATCGATTGCAATTTTCTGCTCATGGGGAAGAAATTGCAGAAATAGCAGTCAATAGAAGCTGCCCATCCCACAGCCATTCTGCAATCATCATTGCCATAGTGACGGCACGGCGCCCTCTGCATTGTGTATGTGTGACAGCACATCGCAGCAGAGGAGAAGACGCCAGGACAGGTAATGCTGAGATCACCGACCTGGCACCGGGTCAAACTCCGCTGCGGGAAACCCGCATGCGGGGTCTGACCAACCCGTGTAAAGGCGGCCTAAGGTTTTCTCCTTTGTTGAGGCAAATGTCTAGATCTTGATCCCATTTCCTGAGAAACCAAGGTTTGTCCGGGGAAGACTGTAAGAGTAGACTTTTATTAAAGGAGATGTCCCGAGGCAGCAAGTGGGTCTATACACTTCTGTATGGCCATAATAATGCACTTTGTAATGTACATTGTGCATTAATTATGAGCCATACAGAAGTTATAAAAAGTTTTATACTTACCTGCTCCGTTGCTAGCGTCCTCGTCTCCATGGTGCCGACTAATTTTCGCCCTCCGATGGCCAAATTAGCCGCGCTTGCGCAGTCCGGGTCTTCTCCTCTTCTCTATGGGGCTCCGTGTAGCTCCGTGTAGCTCCGCCCCGTCACGTGCCGATTCCAGCCAATCAGGAGGCTGGAATCGGCAATGGACCGCACAGAAGCCCTGCGGTCCATGAAGACAGAGGATCCCGGCGGCCATCTTCAGCAGGTGAGTATGAAGACGCCGGACCGCCGGGATTCAGGTAAGCGCTGTGCGGGTGGTTTTTTTAACCCCTGCATCGGGGTTGTCTCGCGCCGAACGGGGGGGGGGTTTAAAAAAAAAAAAACCCGTTTCGGCGCGGGACATCTCCTTTAAGGTGTGTTACCACTTTCTTAGGGCAGGAGGGGAGAGAAAGGTATGTCTTGAACCAGAGGGGGTCCCTAAGCTTAATAAAGCTGGAGCTCTGGAACCTTTTCAAGGAGGTTTCTAATGCAGGGCCTTTAATGATATCGCATATAGAAATGTCTTTAAGTTTGTCCCAAATGCCTCCTGCGCGAAGAGGTCCATTTGCTAGGATGGCAGGTATCAGGGAGGTAGGGCTTCCTAAGCAATCAAACATATACCACTTATCCTGTGGTGGTATAGTCTTTTACCCCTTAAGGACATGGCCTATTTTGGGCTTAAAGGGGTTGTCCCGCGCCGAAACGGGTTTTTTTTTTTTCAACCCCCCCCTGTTCGGCACGAGACAACCCCGATGCAGGGACTTAAAAAAAAAACAGCACAGCGCTTACCTGAATCCCCGCGCTCCGGTGACTTCTATACTTACCGGTGAAGATGGCCGCCGGGATCTTCTTCCTCCGTGGACCGCAGCTCTTCTGTGCGGTCCATTGCCGATTCCAGCCTCCTGATTAGCTGGAATCGGCACGTGACGGGGCGGAGCTACACGGAGCCGGCATCCTGCACGAGAGGCTCCATTGAAGAAAGCAGAAGATCCGGACTGCGCAAGCGCGGCTAATTTGGCCATCGGAGGCCGAAAATTAGTCGGCACCATGGAGACGAGGACGCCAGCAACGGAGCAGGTAAGTATAAAACTTTTGATAACTTCTGTATGGCTCATAATTAATGCACAATGTACATTACAAAGTGCATTAATATGGCCATACAGAAGTGTATAGACCCACTTGCTGCCGCGGGACAACCCCTTTAAGGACGCAACGATTTTTGGCAGATTTTGATTTCCATTTTTTAAAAGCCATAACTTTATTTTTCTGTCGACACAGCCGTATAAGGGCTTGTTTTTTGCATGGCAAACTGTAGTTCTTATTGGTACCATTTTCCCCTTACGTAAGACTATATTGTAAAACTTTTATTAATTTTTTTTATAAAAGCAAGGAAAGAAAACACATCAATTCTGCCATAGATTTTTGTTTAGTTTTTTTTTACAGCATTAATCATGTAGCATAAATAACAACATACATTTTTTTCTGCAGGTCAGTACGATTACAACCAAAATTCTTATTTGTTTTTAGGTTTTTCCACTTTTCCTCCTTTTTTTGGAAATTATAATTTTTTTCTAAATCGGCATCGCTGCATTCAAAGTCCTATAACTTTTTTTTTTCATGGACAGAGCTCTGTTGGGTCTTATTTTTTGCAAGACAAGTTGTAGTTTTTATTGGTACCATTTTGGGGATACATTGAAAAAAATAAGCATTTTGCCCTATTTTTTGAGGGTTTTTTTTTTTACACTTTTTGTCATGCAGAATAAAAAGCATGTTCAATTTGGATATGATGATACCAAATATGTGGGATTTTAAAATTTTAAGTTTTTTTCACATTATTTTTATCTTTTTTTCTTTACACTTTTTAATGTCCTTGTAGGAGACTTGTACAATCACACCTATGATCACTATGATAAAGTATTGCAGGACTTATTTCCTGCAATGTCTTATTGCTTGTGATAGCGATCATTGGCAATGGCAATGCAGGACGCCTGTAGCTGGTGTCTTGTTGCCATGGCAACCCGTCAGGATCTCCGTGATTTCATTGCAAGAGTCCGATAATGTCGCAATCTACATAGATCAGGGCAGGAAAGAGGTTAACTGCGGGGGTAGCTGTCTCGATGCAGCCCTGCTGCTGCAGCGGGAGGCCGGCTATCAGTGACAGCCGGCTCCTGCTGCCGGATTGTGCAGGATCTCTCCTGATCTCGCACTATTCACAAGAGTTAAGTGTAGTCCTGTTGCGTTAAGTACCCCTCTGCCAGAACGTACATTTACATCCTGTGGCGGGAAGGGGTTAATGGCAACACCCTTTTAATGTGAATGTGGCTGTATTTTTGTCTGTTTCACTTCTTGGCAACAGTTTCATTTAAATTGGGATGTTATATGCCCACTAGTGGACAAACTGTATAAATATTAGACATAAGGCTGTTGAGTCATTTGTAAACAGGACTTGTGTTTACTTTACCATTCTTTTCAGATCTTTAAAGGGGTATTCCAACCAGAGCAACTTATCCTCTATCTGCAGAATAGGAGATAACTTGCTAATTGTGAACGTTCGACTCCTCAGAGTCCCATCAATCCTGAGAACGAAGCCTTGGAATGTCCCAAAATGTGGACAGTGAAGGACTTGCATGCGAACCTCTGCTCTATTCCTTTCAATAGGACCACCAGAGATAGCTGAGTCCTTGAACTTTTATAACTTGCTATTGTGGGAATATCCCTTAGAGCCTGTAGAGGATACAACAACAGTACAGTAAGCAGGGTCGGTCTTAGGTTAGATTGCACCCTGTGCAGAATTTTCTTGTAGTGCCCCACACTCAGCATAAGAAAGAAAGGTAGTTTGCCTGTGCTTGGCCCCTGCTAGCCACAAGGCATACCATAGCATACCTTCCATAGCATATCTTTGTAGAATCTGTGAAATACAGGCAAGTAGTTTATTATTTACTTGAATGGTAAATAAACATCTCCAGTGAATGCGCAGATATAGGTAGCTACTTGCATAATCTCCTCTACTTGCACCGCTATCACACTGGTTCATCGAGCACTGCATTGATTGGCTGAGCAGCGGTTGAAGAACCAATCAACAGCCATCGTGTTGTGGAGGCGGAATATATGAGTGGCGTTTGTCTCAGTGGAGTCATTGCATCTATAGCAGAAATAGTGATGTTTGCTGTGGAGTGAGGAGAAGCTGCAGCAGTAAATGCAGCGGGAGGGACCTGGACCACACCTGCTAGGTAATGTATTGCTTAGGGCTTATTTTCGGGGTAGGTCTTATTATCAGGGAAACATGGTAGTGCTGCAATGTTAAAGACTGTGCCTTTGTTACTTCTAGATATTGGCTGTATTAACCAAAGGACTGTTTGACTGTGCAAACTAAGCTGTGTGCCTCTGCAAAGTGAAGCGAATGTTGCCATACCAAGTTCTGCCCATTCCATCTATAGTTTATCTGCCTGTATCCGCCAGATTTTTGCTATTGGCTGGTATTAAAGCCCAGGACCAAGCACAGTAAATTTACGGTGCTTGGTCCTTAAGGGCTTAAAGCATTATATACCATTGAAATGAATGGTACATAACACGATAAATGTCATGTTAATGTTTGTTACATCTGTACAAAGTTGGTCACCATAGTGTAATAGAGACGTCATACAGCCGTGCATATAGAAGGCAAAAGACAAAATGTAAATCCTTTACCGTAGAAATCAAGCCAACAGAATTGTCTGCCAGACTGCAATGTTTTCATCAAACTTTTTTTTCTCACTCTTTTATCTCATTCATTTGGCCCTGGGTGAGCTCCCCAGCCCCACTAGACTTGTCGGTGCCCTAGGCACCCGTCCCGGCGTCTGACCTCTAGGTGCATCTCTATCAGATCTGATTAAATCATAGAATAAAACACAGCACTGTGGTGAGGATTAACTTTCATGCATTTGCTAAGTCACAGGGGAACTTTCTCGATGATTTAATCCAAAGGATAGTTGTGAGATTTTATATCTGCTGCAAAATTACTCGTTTTTTCCAGGGCTACTATGGTTTCAGAAATATGTTGCCTGGCAACTACATACAAGTTACAGTCAGAAACTTAGAAAAGGTTTAGAAATGGACATTTACTAACGTTCTCCGGTAATTTAAATACACGGTTAATGCTTAAAGTGGTTATAAATCGACAGGTAATAAATGTATGATCGTTTAGAGCCCAGTCAGTGGGAATGGCCCTGCAGTTACTACAATGGAGGTCCCAATCTCCCTTCTCCTCCTCACTGCATGACTGCTACAAAGGGAAGTTTGATTTGAGCAGTGGTCGCCCTTGCACCCTGCCACTTCTTTCTGTGTCTTGGGATCTCAGGAATAAAGGAATCCCACCACAGACTCCTTTTTGGATGCAAATAAAAGCTTGTACATTTTATTTCATTTCACAAGGGTTTCAAAATAATCTGACTGAAGCAACATTTCAGACAATTGGCCTTCTTAGGGCTACTAGTAAGAAAATGAAAAATATAAGCTGCAAGACTTGGGACATAATTGCATAAAATATAAGTATGTACATATTAAAAATAAAAATGATACAATATATAAGCACTCATATACTGAAAAAAATATCTCCTGTATATTATTTTGAAGATATTTCCATAAAGTAAAGTAATTAACACAGAGGACAGCATACGGGGGCAAATGGATCTAGATAAGTTGGGGGCAGAAAAGTGGCAAATAAGGTTTAACATTGATAAATGTTAAGTTATGCACATGGGCAGAGGGAATATAGGTCACCATTATACATTAAATGGGAAACACTGACATGGAAAAGGACTTGGGGGTTTTAGTTAACTGTAAGCTTATAGGGGTTTTCCAGGTAGTGGCAGGATACACCATGCCCGAAGTGGAAGCCACTGCTCAGACCCCTGTGTAGTGGCCGATGCTTGTAATTGCACAATTACAAAAGAAATAAGTCAGCACTTCCCCATATAGAATTCTATAGGTGCATGTCAAACCATGGCTGTAAAACATAATGTTCAAGCAAAATCTGTACAATGAGAGCTGCGCCTGCAAGTACAAGCACCGGCCACTACACGGGTCAGAGCTTTTGCTCCAACCCCGGTGTATCCTGGCTCTGACAGCAGGCACTGCCAGGAAACACCATTTATTTATAGCAACCAGTGTCAGGCAGCTACTGACAAGGCAAATAGGATAATTGGGTGCATCAAAAGAAGTCTAGCGGCACATGATGAGAACATTGTTCTTCCAATTAAGGGCTTCTACCCACTAGCGTTTTTTTTTTTTAAAACTGCGATATTATTGCGTTTTTTTTTCGATGCGACTTTCTAATGTTAAAATGGCATCGCACAAAAATCGTAAAAGCACAAACTTGCATTTTTTGTGCGACGCAATTTTAACATTAGAAAGCCCCATTTAAAAAAACACAGCGATATCACAGCATTTAAAAACAACGCTGGTGGGTAGAAGCCCTGATACTTGTGTGGTCTGACCAGCAATCTATTATTGTGTATACTTTTGGGCATCGGTGCTCAAGAAGGACATATCAGAGCTTGAGTGGGTTCAAAGTAATAAAAAGTGTGACAATGTTGTGGAGGCATTCTTGTGACCCCCTTGAGTGTGCGGTCGAGCATTATCCTGCTGGAAAATACCTCTTGGAAGCCACCATGAGAGGAACACATGTGGCCGCAGGATCTCCTGAACGTAACGCTGAGCTGTTATTGTCCCCCGTACCACTACTAGGGGTGACAGACTGTCGTATACAATGCCCCCCCCCCAACCATCACACCAGCAGGGGGCAGTGTGCCGCTCCACAGCAAAGGCTAGATTGAGGCGCTCACCCCTAGGTCTCCTGACACAAACACAGCCATCTTTAGTGCACAAACTAAACCTGGATTCATCCATAAAGACAACCCTGTTCCACTCTGTGCAGTCCAGTTTTCTTATTCATGACAGCACTGCAAATGGGGGTGAAGGTGGATGTCAAAAACAGTACACATAATAGACATCGTCAGGCCAAATGCCCTTTAGCTAAGTACCTGGAAATGGTTCTGACAGACACAGGGGCCTGTAACGATAGTATCACCTGTCTCTGGACGGCGGACAACAAAACTGTTGGATCTGCTCATGCTTGTCGGACAATCAGACGATCCTCTCTACTGGTGGTCTGTCAATAGCATCCTAAGCCCGATTGCCTTGTGTGTGTGCCCTCATGCATCCATTGGTTCCAACACCTCCCAACAGTCTGGTCAAAATGGCCCAGGTGGTGGGCAATTAATCAATACGATCATCCAACTTCTTGCATTCCAATATTGCGCCCCCTCTCAAACTCTGCTAACTGGGCAAAATCTCTTCCATTGCATTGCAGAGGCATGTCTAGTTGTCAACAAGTGGAAAAAGAGTTCCACTACACACAAGTAGCCTCTTTTTATAGGCCAAGGGTGGAACTACTTTTAGGGCCTCAGGTGACAAGACCATTCATCTAATCATGCTACAACTCCAATCATTTACATATCTGCCTGAGATGTAACAGCATGCCTGCAACAAAACAACAACTTCTAGGTGCTTGATTTCTTTTTACAAAGAGTGAAAGACGATTCTGAAATCTAATATTCTCAGATTGGGGTGATTTGACCTGTAAGATCGACTGTATTTGTTGGAGTTAGCATTAATTTTATTTCTGTGGCAGAGTCTCTAAGTGACATGACTTTTCATCATCACCCATTTCTGTAATTTGTAATAAGAAGAATCACTTTGTAACCTTGTGCCTTTATGTGCTTTTATCTGCAGGTAATATTGTACAATAGCAGAGGGAAAATGGTAATTTATTCAAAGTCTAAACATTAAAAGAATAAGACTTCAAATCAGAATCTTAACAGAAAAAATATATCATTAAGGGTGTTTGGAGAATGAGAAATGCAGTGCCATAACTGAAAATAAAATTAATTGGTTCAATCTGTGATTCAATTCTAATGCTTCAATCTGCATTAACACAAATGAATAGTACTGCCACATATAAAGTATTTAAAGTAGGAGTGGCAAACTCATTTTCAGAGAGGGCTACATTAGCATTATGGTTGCCTTCAAATGGCCATTTGTAATTATAAGACTGTACAAATGTACCTACTCCTTAACATATTGTTAAATGACCTAAGGCACCATATCACACACCATCGTCATCCATTGATCTTCTTCTTATAGTGTGGCACTTAGTTAGTAAAAGGTGAAGATGTCCTTTAGGACCAGGTTAGATATAATAGACAGTCCCTTCCATCTCTTTAGTACTGAGTTTCCTGCCTTGGAGGGTGGCTAAGGTGCCTGGTTAGGGCTGTCAGAGCTGTGCCATACCACCGAGTGGTGTGGAGGGGCACGCTGGAGCTCAGAAACCAAGAAAACATCTGCTCCCTGTGCTGGCGCTGCCCCCTCCGCCAAGCACTGGCTGCATCCTCTGAGGAATGTGGATAGCTGGTCCTTCTGCAACCGGACTTCGCTGGCCAGATAAAATGGTGTAGTGGGCCAGATTCGCCGCGTGAGCCTTGAGTTTGACTCATGTGATTTAAATAATCTCACCTCACCTACAATCAAATAGGGGAATATTCTAATGCATCCCGGGGGGGGGGGGGTGTCTTCATGAAGCAGTGTACAAGTTTGCAAAAAGAGTAGGTTCGGACTTATTTAGCAAAGTTTGACTAGAAAGAGGGTTCTACTGGTTAAGTTCACTCAATACTACACATTAACACATGAGGTGAACTCTTTAACATGACAATACACATCTAAAAGGAATTCATACATATTATACTTGCTTACACAACCTGGGCAGTATTCCTGACTAGCGTTGCTCATCTTGTTCGGCCAGGTGATAATATTGTCCCGATTTTCACAAAATCGAATCCGGTTAATCTGAAACAATTTTTGGTAAGAATTGTGGGAAAATCAAATTTTCCAAACAGGGCTCCGCACTGGTATTACCAAATGTGTCCTCCATCTTGTATATAAGCAACAGTTTTATTGAACACCTGTATCACATGATCTAACCATATATAACATACCGTATATACCGGCGTATAAGGCGACGGGGCGTATAAGACGACCCCCCAACTGTCACCTTATACGCCGGTATACAGTGGAGAAAAAAAAAAATCATTACTCACCTCCCACGGCGTTCTGTCGCGCTCCGGCAGGATGTCGCTCGCTCCGGCAGGCTGTCGCTCGCTCCTCGTCCCCGGCGCAGCATAGCTTTCTGAATGCGGGGCTTGAAATCCCCGCTTCCAGAAAGCTAATACACACGCCGGCAGCCATGACATCATTGAATGGCTGTGATTGGCTAAAGCACACGTGGCTTCAGCCAATCACACTATTCAATGACATCATTGAATGGGTGTGATTGCTAACACGTGCGCCTTCAGCCAATCACAGCCATTCAATGATGTCATTGAATAGTGTGATTGGCTGAAGCCACGTGTGCTTTAGCCAATCACAGCCATTCAATGATGTCATGGCTGCCGGCGTGTGTATTAGCTTTCTGGAAGCGGGGATTTCAAGCCCCGCATTCAGAAAGCTATGCTGTGCCGGGGACGAGGAGCGAGCGACAGCCTGCCGGATCGAGCGACATCCTGCCGGAGCGCGACAGAACGCCGTGGGAGGTGAGTAATAAATTTTTTTTTTTTACACTTTTTTTTTTTTGTATTACCGGCGCATAAGACGACCCCCGACTGCAGAGCAGATTTTTCGGGGTTCAAAAGTCGTCTTATACGCCGGTATATACGGTAGGTATAGTGTAACCAGCAGCCATTTTACAGTTAAGCACAGTACAGAGAAGCTGCATTATGTTTATATGCATATATAACACATGGTCTGTTGCTAATAGGGAGAGATATTCTATAAAGGATTTATTACTGCTGGTGTGAAAGCTTATATACCAGCAAATAACCTAAAGAGGGTTCTATTGGAGGGTGCAGGGAAAGTTGCTGCATCATGTTTATATGCCTATACAAAATGTGGTCTGTACATTGGAGGATGGTATATTTCTGCTGCTGTCAACTTACTATATATAGTAGCAAAGCAGATAGACAAAATACACTTCAGAGTGGGGAATATTGCAGTTCTCTGTGGCCTCAGACGTCCTTCAAAGTCGCTAGTCTGGCTACTATGATTAATTTGCAGACCATACGCAGCTAACAGTGAGGTTTGGGGAATTCAATTATGCTGTGACAAACAGGGACAACTCATAAAGATACAAGTTATACCCTACCGCCTTCTGTTCTCACATATCATGTCTCCCAGGGATTGCAGCTTATTTAGTTGGCAGTGCTATCTTTGTTAATATAAAACAAAAATAAATCTAAAAGAGGGAAACAGCAAATACTCGAAGTGCATGTCATTGATCCCAGATGTTGTTCAAAATCACCAGATTTGCGAGCTTTACTCAGCTAGCAGTGTTTTTCTGCAAACTACATTGTTAGCTTAGAAGTTACATAAAACTACACTAAAAAAAACACACAAAAAAAATAAAATAAATGAATGAAAACGGAACACGAAGAATGCATTGGGTATTGAACATGTTAGTGGTGGAGGTGGTAGAGGACAGGTCAAGTTGGCATTTCAGAATGGTTCCCACTGAAGCAACACTTCCATGTTCTACAGGAAGAGAAGAAGAGATAGAGCCAACTTATTCCACAGCGCTTTCAGGTAATTTGTTTATTACCCCCCCCCCTCCCCCCAGCAAGATGGGTACTCATTTTACTGACCTCAGAAGGATGGAAGGCTAAGTCAATCTTCAAGTCGTGAGAGCTTAGTACTGCATTCTGCTGCCTTAACACTCTGCGCCACACGAGGCTCATTCCTTAGAAGTGGTTCTGCCTGTGCGTTACATCCGCAGCATAAAGCACAGGTTGTAAAGTGGATGACACAGCATGCCACCAGTACCACCACCTCCACTTCCTTACAGTCGTAGGCACACAGCAGCCAGTCGCAACTATTCTGAGCATCTCTCCTGTTTCAAACAGTCCACATGAATCAGTCTGAGGGGCTGTTTGATCATTCAGTGTCATGAGTGTCAACTGGGCAGTCCAAACAATCAGAGGAAGAAAACCAAGACATTGAATGCACTGATGATCGACCATCTTTTTCCTTCCGAAAGGAAGGGGAGGGTGGTCAGCCCTCTACAGAAAATGCGCACTCATAGCGATGTGGAAAATAAGTTGCCAGCTCCCAGTGCTCACTGTAACAGAGTCCACTCAGGAGGAGAAGGGAGGGGAGGTGGAAGATGATGAGGTGCTTGATGCAACATGGACAGACAAGGAAAGTCATTATAACACCTCAGAGGGAGCAGAGGAAGAGGCAGACATTGTGGGGGGGGGGGGGGGGGCACGCGTCCAAGGCAGCAAGTAGGGTGTTACAGAAAAACAAATGGGCAGTGCCACCACCCTCAGCTACTACTAGTCACAGCAGCAACATCAGGTCCACAGCTAGGTCTGCTCATTGAACATGTGCACTGCAACCTGAACGTTCTTTGAAACTGCATATCATGTCAGAAGAGTGATCATCTGTAAGATCTGCAGTAAGTGTTTAAAACATGGCAAGAACATAAACAACCTCAAGACAACATGTATGATCTGCCACAAGGCTGCCACATGAACTCCCACCATTCGCTGCCTTAGAGAGCCCACCTGCGTCATAGTGCAAAGAGTCAGCCTTATACTGTTCCCTCTTCCACTGCCTCTTCTTCTTTCTCCTTCTCCCTCCCTGCTCATAAAGTAGCCTCTGAGCAGAGAGGGGCAGTTTTGTGTAGGGGTAGTAGCACATCTACTTCAAGCCTTCCCTATGCAATTGAAGATCAGGTTGCAGGCTTCAGAGCAAGGAAGAGCAGAATTTTAGCCACCACCTTTACTGACATTGACATCTACCCCATATTCCTACATGTCCCAGGTCAGCAGCTAGCCCACCATCCCCCAGCCATGAGATAATAAAATCTACCAGCACAGAGTCTGAATGCAAGCATTGCACAGCTGCTTGCAATGGAAATGCTGCCCTTCAGGCTAATGGAAACAGATGGCTTCCACAGTGTAATGCTCCATGCTAACTCACAGTACCAGATACCCGTCACCATTTTTGTGCCCAAAAAGCTGTCCCTGCCGTGCACCACATGAGTGATAATGTGTCCCTGGCATTGAAGAATGCTGTGAGTGCAGGGTACACCTGACCACGGACACATGGTCCAACAAGCATTGCTAGGGCCATTACATATCTTTAACAGCATGCTAGGTCAATATCCTGCAGATAGCGCATGAAGTTGAAAGTGGTTGTCCATATTTCATGGTACCCCCAAGAGTTGTGGGACACTCATTCTTGACTGCCCCTCCTGACCCCCCCCCCCCCCCTCCTTCTCTTCCTCCACATCTTCATACCACCTTTCAACACCCTCAGATATCCGTATGGTACAAAATCCAAGTTCCGTATAGCGGTGCATGTGGCAAATGCCAAAATGCTGTTCTCAAAGTTTTATGTCTAGGGGAGTGCAGCCACATGGCCAAAGAACTGTTGATGGCAGTGCAGACCCTAGCTGACACTTGGCTTACCCCAGACAATCTGAAGCTAGGTAAGATCGTGTGTGACAATGGGGCCAACCTGCTGGCAGCCCTTTGCCTCGGAACATGTATCTTGCTTGGCCTATGCAGTGCTTCCTAAACAATTGCCTAGGTTTACATCCAGTGCTGGAGAAGGCCAGGAAACTGTGCTCATACTTTTGGCATATACACCCAGTCGTCTCTAGTGGAAATTCAGCGATAGTTCAGGCTACCACAAAACTGTCTCATCTGTGACATGTCTACACAGTGAAATTCCATGTTGTATATGTTGCAGAGACTAAGCCTCAGCAACAGAGAGTAATTATAGAGTAACAGATGGTGTATGCCATTAGCATACACTGTATGGAGGTCGCGTACTCGATGCCTGTGGAGTGGTTGCAGATCAAAGATGTGTGTCAAAAGAATAGGGTTCATATTCCTGCAAGACTTGTGTATCTCGCAACGCACAAATCTGGCACTATTTTGTCACCTCTGTGAAGGCGGTTTTTGGCACATTAATTGTATCTTCTAATATATGCTTCTTTATAAACCTTAAGGGTCTCCTATGGTTGGCTTTATTACACTGTGTCTATTAGACCGGTTTCAGACGAGAGTATGGTAATACATCTGTAATACGGATCCGTATTATGGACGTGTTCTAGATGACATTACAATTGTATGCATTATTATAAACTGTAATATTGTCATAATTGATGACCATCATCATAATTTACCAATTAATTAAGCAATTATCTTTAAATTAATTGAGATTGGTCTATTACGTAAGTTAAGTCGTTACAATATGATAATTGAATAGATTCATCTAAAAGAATTCACTGTGTGGATTCAGGCAAAAATTTGCATAGCCAGATGTCAAACATTTCCATATTCTTAATAGTATACTATTACCATTATACCTCAAACAACTCAAATAAATGGCAATTCCTATATAAAGGTGACAGTGAATGTGAAAGTACGAGCCAGAAATTGGATAATGATAAAAGCAATTAAGATTTGTTTCCTAGCAAAAAGCTGTGTATAAACACAGCACAGCTGAATATTCCCCAGAATATTGTAACAAATGACCCACATGGCAAGCACATTAATTAGTTAGATGATAAACCAGGAATAAAATCAGCATACAAATAATATTGCAAACATAATGAAGTAGTAAAGCTCCTAGCTCAAAGCCAAGTTCATTTGGATATTCTCTCAGTATAATCTGTGATCATGACTGGTGTTCCGGAACTCCAGAATAGCTGAATACTGAAATACGGCTGGAAGGTTATTAGGTGCAAGATCAGACTTAAACCAGAGGAAGACATTGTTATTTTTTTTAAACATAAATGAAATATGATGATGGTGAAAAAATAAGCATGTCAAGCAAAAAGGAATACTCATTCACATCCAAGTTAGATTACTGATAGTTGGCCAAATAAGACTATCTACTTGGTTAATTGGAAATGCTCACAGCAGTCTGATACATGGAGCACCCACATAGAGCACCAAGCATATTCCTCAAGTGGGGAAAGGGATAGCATAGGCTACACAAAATGAACTGGGGGTGAGGGTGTACCAGTCATGCAAACCAATCCATTCCTGAGAATTAGGGTTCTTCAATAGTCCCCATCTAAACCGGACAGCTGAAATCATGTTCCCTGGATCTGGGGGCGCAGGGGTGTTAGTGCACAGGGGACCAATCATGAGGCTCTTCAATATACCATATCTATAACTGACAGCAAGACTTGCTGTCACCTGTGACCACTGCACACCCTATAAGTCTGACTGAGTTAGTGGTGATTACTGTATCCTATATGTTCTGCAGGATGAAGAAGCCAGAGCTGTAACTATGGCCTTGTCTGTGGCTTCTACTGCTGCAATTGTTTTAATAGGTTTTTAGACAGTGTGGAACAGTGTGCAAGGAGAGCTGTCAGCTTTTCTACCCCCTCCTCTGTGTAATCCGCTGTGTAACGTAGATGTGGAACCACCTTGCCATGTACTGGTATAGCTTTGGCTTTTCACCCCAGTTTTCATCTCTGACCCCTCCAAACAGGAAATGGTCTTTGCTGCGATGTCCCCAGACCATTACTCACACAGATGGTCCCAGTAGTGTGGCTGCTGATGCCGCAATAACTTAGTCCAGTAATCAGCACCAAAATAAGAGAACACAGAAGTTGGAGTAGTCAGGGGTCAGGCGGCGGGAGATAAAACCAGGAAGCACACAAACAGGGGCTTTGTTTAAATGGTTATGTACTGAGGTAACACTGCCGCACTTCCCCTTATTATAGTGTAGCACTTCCCAAACCTGGTTTGAGGCCCTAAACCCCCTTCCAGAGCGGCTGCAGGGAAAGGGCTAATGAAAGAGGAGATTGCTGTTGAGAGGAGTTTCTGCCCCTTCTATAATGCAGGCAGTGATGTGCCTGGCAGATGTGCCCAGATGAAGCTCATTGGTAGGGCTGGTGTGTGAAGGAGAGAGGTTCTACATTTTCCTCTGTGGAACTATCCAGAAGGATCTAGAACGCTCTGGGACTGGGAGTGTAGGTTAATTCCCACCACTATGTTAGATCATGGCAGCCATCGAAGCAGTGTTTCTGTAAGAGGACTGAGAATAGTGCATCAGCAGTGATTGATGAGAGCAGCAACTGAAGACATAAAGGGATCCAATGTAAAGCGACTGCAGACTGTATAACAGATCCAGCAAGATGCAGGAGATAGGAGACTCTGTATTTCAACTTAGTGTATGATGCTGCAAGGAGCAATGAGTATGACTGCACAGAGACTGTGTGATGATGCTGTATAATCTGTGAAAGAGACACAGAGAGAGCGGAGACTATCCTGCAGGTGTCAGAAAGAGAGAACACCATGGAAAAGCTGTTTCTATAGGGAAGATTAAGGACTGAATCTGAACTGCCTGAGATGACAACGGAGTCCAGCAGGAGTATGGAGCTATGCAGCACAGTAAGGGATCAGGACATGGAATTTCAGGAACAATGGGCAAAGATGAGTAAACTGGCCTAAAATAAAACCGATTGGTGTACACCACGTGGAAGACTTGATGATTAGTAAGCAGGCCTGCTAGCAGTTTAGGAGGGATTAAGGCTCCATATGCTTAGAGATTAAGAGTTCTGGTAAGCAGACTAGACTGATTAATTATGAGTTCTAAAGTAGTGATGCAATGTGAAGGTTAAAGTGTTTTACTGTTGCTATACCATGCAATGCTATTTGTAAGGGCGCAATGAGTCACCAGGGATGGTAAGCATATTGTGCAAGTGTGATAAAGCCTTGAAGAGACTTGTCGAATTGTGATAGTTGACATCCATGATATCTGGTGTCTCAGTGGCAGAAACCCGGCCCCTGCGGGGCAAAAAAGAACTGGCCTAAGCTAAAGTTAGCAATAGTAGTAACAGCTAGCACATGTTTTCCAGGTGACTTGTTGTGACCCAAAATTCTATTCCATAACAGGAGGGGCAGGGGGCATATTATCTGTAGATGTTCTTCTGTATTGCTCCTTCAATCTACCAGTTTTGGACCCTATTTTCAACCAACAAAGATGACTGCAGCAATTTTCTGACTACCTAATGCACAATGTGTACTGCTCTCTGCTGATCACATGAGCAGCTCTATCTAAATAGAGAACAAGTATAGTGCATTAATAGTCTAACACTACCAAGGCACTGTGGGGATTAGGTAGTCTAAACATTGTGTTGGCCATATTGGATGGCTGAAAAAAGGATTCCAAACCAGTGGATTGGAGGTATGGCAGAGAACAACTCCATGTAATATACTCCCCTCCCCCTCCAGTCCCGGACAGCATTCTGTCCCAAAATTGGAGGGTCACTTTAAATTAAACATTTTTTAGTTTATTTATAGTCCCACTATGGGACCTAACTTTGTAATCATTTATATAATATTGAATATGTTCAATATTTTCATATTTCAATGCAGTATGCCTGTCAGTGTTTTACGGACAAGCAAACTATTACACTATGCTTTAGATAGATTCTAATATGCAAACCTATGATAGATCTGGGAGTCCTTGCTCCCGTGATAATCCATCATCACTCCATGATATTATTGACTTTTTAGGTGCCAAGGTCACTATTGATGCAGCATCTAAGGAACTAAATGGTAGAGCTTGGAGTTCTCTTCAAGACCTAGCTATTACAAAGTAATGTTGGCTGTTAGATATAGCCGGCATTGGTGTCGATATATTTCCTGTGCCCACAACAACCCCATGATATAACAGTAGAGTTTGTAGGAATGACTACAATACTATAATATCATAAGGTGGGACGGGTTTAAAATCACACAGGACATATTTGCAGACTTCTTCATTTTATAATGAGCTCAAGTTATTGCTTCTGTATCATGCTACATAAGAGCAAGCACAACTATGCAGCTATGTTTATAGTACCAAATATTTTTGCAGATAAAAGTGATTTTTAACTTTGACTTAATGCCCAAAATATATGACTGTATGAAGTGTATCAAGGCAAAAAGATAAAACTAACTCAGAATACAGTTATGAGCAGAGAAATCCTATTTTGCCGATTCTTCATCAGTCTTTGTGACAGCATTGGTGACACAATGATAGTTAAGTCACAGTACTGTGAGGCTCTAATCAGACACATCGAGTAGTATGGTGTTATCTGCTGTTATTATCTGACATGCCAGCAGAAAGAAAGCACAAAATTACAGCACCATGACTTTCCATTTTTTACTCATTGTTAAGATCAAAACAATTATTAATTTGAAAGTAGAGGTTGTCATTAAAAGTGATGAGACATGAAATAACGGATATGTTCTGTACACACAAATGTAGCAGCTCAGGAGACTTTCAAAAAACTGAATCAGAAATATTGCCCACAAATATGAAGGCAACTTCATTTATAATATGAGATTAATTACAGTTAATACGGAACAATAGAAATCAAACCGAAAAAGACCACAGTTGGTCTCAACCTCCAGATATCACAAAGGACATCTGTCAAACATACAGATTGTGTCAGGAAGCGGATGTGGATCTACTTTGCCACCCACTGATTTGGCTTTGGGCTAAATTTGTAGATGGCACCCCGGTTTCCACTCTTTCACCCCAACAGTTAAAGGGGTTCTGACATTAAATTTTTTTTTATGCTTTAACAGCCATTGTTCCCTGGATTTTTGGCTGTTAAAACATAAAAACATGATACTTACTTAATACTTACCTTGTGTTCTGTTGTTGTTGTCAGGGAGGTCATCTCCCAGCAGGCTCTCTTCTTCCTGCTCCAAGGTCCTGCAAAAATGCTGCCATGCTAGAACTGTAACATGGCAGCATTACAATGGGATAGTGTAATGCAACAAAGTAGTGTAAGGCTTACAGTGAGGTCCCCCGCTCATAGATGCCGCCCGAACTCTCAGCTCCCTGTTGGCTGCTGCCCCGCGCTTCTGCTCTATTGCTGTTGCTCTCCCGCTGCCAGCTCCGCGCTTCTGCTCCTCCGCCGGCACTGTCAGATTCCTGGCGGCTGGTCCTCCAGTGAGGGCTTGCGTGCGCTTCTCCGCCGCCGCCGGGAAATTCCGCAGAGGTGGAGGGGGGAAGGCCGCCGCCGTGTTCTTCTGCACTCTGCGGCCGGCCCATAACAGTGTCTGTCACCCCGGCCCCTCTGTCAATAATACCGGGATTGCGCGCATGCGCAGTGGAGAGGTGCCCTCTGACAGGAGTCAGGACGGGCCGAGTCTCCACTGCGCACGCGCAGAATCTCCGAGTTCAGCCAGGATGGACGGGGCGCCCACAGCAAGCACTGCTTGTGACGTGCTTGCTATAGGGGGCCCATCCGTTCACCTCGGAAGTGGCTGACGGACGGAACAGAGCAGGAAGCGGTCATTTTGACCGCTCCTGCTCTGCTTCTATAAGCCGCAGATGAAGATGCCAGATGGAGGGGACATGCCTGGTGATCGGTCCTGGCCAGGCAAGGTGAGTACTTTTTTTTTTTTCATGTCAGAACCCCTTTAAGATCTGATCTTCGCTGCAGAGTCCCCAAGCCATTACTCACAAAACTAGTCTCAGATATGTGGCATCTGATGCTACATGAGACCAAAGTGTGGTACCCGAGGGTTTGAATAGAGACACAAACAGGAGACTTAGCCAAGGCAGGCAGCATAAACTACAGTCTGGGAATCAGCAAGAGGTCAAGGCTGGTAGAACAAGAGTAATATGATAAATTGTCCAAGCCGGGTAAAAATAAAAATGCTCCGGTCTTGGATTATGGTAACAGAAAAAAAGTATTTTTGGAAGAAAAAAAAAAAGTTTCTATTGTGCGAAATTAGTAAAACATTAAATCTTTATAAATGTAATGTAATTGTAGTTAACATAATATTTATACTACATGGTGAACACCATAAAAAATAAATCCCACAAATCAATGGTGAAATAGCTTTTTTTCCATTGCCCCCAGGCAAAAATTAATAAGAAAGTTATTTAATACATTAAATATACCAAAAATTAGTTCTTAAAGGGGTTCTGACATGAAAAAAAAAAAATTGTACTCACCTTGCCTGGCCTGGCCCGATCGCCAGGCATGTCCCCTCCAGCCGGCATCTTCTTCTGTGCCTTTAAAGCAGAGCAGGAGCGGTCAAAAAGACCGCTTCCTGCTCTGGTCCGTCCGTCAGGCACTTCCGAGGTCAACGGACGGACCGCCACAGCAAGCACGTCACAAGCAGTGCTTGCTGTGGGCGGCCCGTCCGTCCGGCTGAACTCCGGAGTGCTGCGCATGCGCAGTGGAGACGCAGCCCGTCCTGACTCCTGTCAGAGGGCACCTCTCCACTGCGCATGCGCGCGATCCCGGAGCGGCGCGGCTGCTGGAGGAAGAAGACTGCCTGCCGGGAGGCATACTAGCACTTTCTGCTTAGGTTAAGCAGCGCTGCTGATTAGAGCCACCTGATTGGCTCTTCGGCACCACGTGACTGCACAGCGTGCACCAATCAGGTGGCTCTAGTCAGGCTGCTTAACCTAAGCAGAAAGTGCTAATATGCTGCCGGGAGATGACCCCCCGATGTCAACAACAACAGGAGAACAGGTAAGTATTATCTTTTTATGCTTTAGCAGCCATTAACCCATGGGTTCCCTGGGTCCATTAGGCAGACCAGGGAACAATGGCTGCTAAAGCATAAAAAAATTATTCATGTCAGAACCCCTTTAATAAAACTAGAACTGGTCATTCAAAATACAAGCTGTCATACAGCTAGACTGACGAACCAATTATGTCCGCTGGAACACAAAAGGGGAAATAATTACTGGTTCTTAAGGCTACAATTAGTTATGTTAAAAAGGTGTTAAGAATGTACTTAAGACCATTAAGTTCTGTGCCAGATATATTTATATGAGACATACATTCAAAATCTACAATAAAGAAAAGAGATTTTCAAGTTTTTACAAATTTAATATGACTGTTGGGGATTTAATGTTAAAGATTCTATCGACTTATAAATCATTGCTTACTGGTGATAAAAATAAGCTTTAGAAAATGCATTCATCATTTCATGGAAAATTAGGTGTTCAAAAAAAGCCTTTATTTTTCCACAATTGCACAAGGGACCCGCAGCTTTTTTCAACCTGAACTTCCTGAATCATGAATACGAGTGCTGTGACATCTGTAGACGAGAGCAAAAGAAAAGAGGGTATGGGGAACGGGGATGGCTGAAGCCCTGCATGGTAAAATGCTGGATGACACAACTCTGTGTACTGTAATTGCTGCAATTATCAGTGGGGTCTGGAAATCTGAATACGCTTCACGCGAATTGAGACTCTAGGATTTACGTTGTATATATAAGACATTTCGTATTTTAAAAGAAGAGTTTTTAGAGTGTATTCACACGGCCAGCGTGATATTGGTCCAAGAAACTCAGACCGATATTGCGCTTGTTAAATTTCATTGTTTAGGGCTTGTTCACACGAGCGCTGGGCGTGCGGTATAACCACGTGCAAAGATTGCGGGTAGACTACACTAAAGATCGTGTGAATGGGTTAATTCCAGCAACTTGAAGTAGTCCGTGTACACGATCAGAGGTGCGTGCTTTCCAGCTCCCATAGGAGTCTATGGAAAGCGCGTACCAAAGATAGGTCAGGTCCTATCTTTGTACGCACCACAGAGCTTAGATGCAACCTGCAGTCACATGTCCTATCTTTGTTAGGTGCACAAATTTAGCACGTCTAACATTCTTTCATGTGAAGGCTTCTATAGGAAACCATTGGTTCCTATAGAAGCGCTTTCTGTGCGCAGCTATTGTGCGACCGCAGCGCTCGTGTGAACAAGCCCTTACTGTGAGTTTGTTGCGGTACATTACTGAACATGCGATTTTTACATGCGTAAAAATTGCTAGTATTTTCAGCAGGGAAAATCAAAAATTACAATTGCATGAAACTTGTATGTACATGCGAGTGCAATGTGATTTTTTTTCTCACCCATTGCTAGCAATGGGTGAGATTTCGGTGGACTTGCAGAAAAATAGAACATGCTTTAATCCTTCTATCTCACAGCAATGCTGCCAGAAAAAAAATGTGATTGTTCCCAGCAAGGTTTCTTCCTCAGGTATAATGAAACAGATTTGGATGGGGCATATATACACATGATCACATGGGAGAGTACTGACATGGTGAACTGTCTTTGGTATTTATCTAGTGCAAACTAAGTTTGAGAGATCCGAAAGCTCTGAGAACATCATTTGTTTTTGTAAATAAAAATAAATGATTAGATAGCAAAGGATGACACCATTATAGCTGCAGATGTAGCAGTACTAGAGATGAGCGAGCACCAAAATGCTTGTTATTCGAGCTGAGCTTTTTGTAATGTTCGAGAGCTCTGTTCGAGTAACAATGGGAGACTTGAGCATTTATCAATGGACCCTCCAGGTGCCGAGTCTCAGTCTCAGTCAGTCTCTCCCTCTCACACTGCTGTGACGTGCGCAAGCTTGGCACATCACAGCAGGAAGTGGTAAATCGGAAAGGGGCCATACAATTTTCTCGAACACAGCGTGGTGCTCGCTCGAGTAACGAGCACCATCGAGTATGCTACTACTCGAATGAGCATCAAGCTCAACTCTAAGCAGTACCATGCTTGATGGATGGGGCGCTTCATTTCCTGCGTAGACTGGCCGATGCCGCTATGATATTTGTGTTGTGCAGCCCCTCCATTCAGATTCAATAGTGGCTGCGCTATATAAATAGTGCAGTCGTACCAACACATTGCGGTACCATACTAACCTAAGATGTGTTAGTGCTGACACATCTGTATATCCAACTATTCTTAATTAAAACACAATGAGGAGTGTAAGAAGGAGCCTATTAAGTGGCAGTATTCTAATCAGCATCTTGCATCAATATATGTGTACCAAAACCAATAATGGAACCTATAAGGAAAAATATAATGAAACTATTTGCACCTCTTTTGTATTTTGGACCCACTTTTAGTTTTGGCTTACAAGTACTGATGGAAACTACTGACCAAAATACTGCCATGTAAAAGTGGTCTTAGGTTAGTAAATATTACGTAATACAGATGTGTATCCCAGTCTGCCCACACGTCTCCTGACCTGAGCTAAGAGCATTATAGATTTCTATGATGTTCTGACTTTGGGTGAGGAGACCTGTGCTCAGACTATATTATGGGGCGCATACATTTGGTCGTAATATACTGATGTAAAACCAACCTTATGCTTGATTCGCACACAAAGATTTGCAGCATTTTTCGCTGCATGCTTGTTGGCGTTTTGTAGATCAAAAACTCTGTGGTTGGATGTTCCTTTAACATCTACAGTAAATTATTGAAAGATTCTACATACACAGCATTATTGCTTACGGCAATATTGGAGTTTGACGTGTTCCAAGACGCAGCATGCACTGGTTACAGCGTTTTTCCCACAGGCTTCTCTATGGGACTTTAAAAAATCTACCATAATTATAAGAGTCATATTAATACCATTGAGCGTTGGATCGGATATGTCACACTGTTGACATTGAACTTACTATCTTTTCTCAGCATGAACATATATTGGACATTAAAGAAAAACAATGCTTATCTAATAATATGAATGAAAAGGGTTCATGAAATAAAGATGAGCACTTCCTGAAAGGTTGGCTTGCCTGTTCAATAATTCATACGTAAAACTATGTTTGCTTCTGGTTATTTTTTTTACCTGTGGGCTGACAAAATATATGCATGAGAAGTTTTCAATTTATTACTATACTACCCCAGGGGCAATTAACTTTCATGGATGCAAGTGTGTGATATCTCTTGGATTTATAGAAACTTGGACAATGAAAAAGCAATGAAAATGTTGTTCTTTGTTTTACAGTTCATTGTTTAAGAGACAGAATAATTCTTTTTCTTTGTGTTATAAGGAAAACAGCAGCTCCGTCTCCTTGTATTCATATTATTGGTATTTTATACATTGTAGCAACTAGTAGTTGCTTTAATGACACTTTTAAAGGCGTCTGTACACCTGGCAGTTTTGTGATATATTCTTGATGCAATTATTACAAATTGCACCAAAATGCTTTTTTTTATAGTTTTTTTATATTGTGGACTTTTTTGGCCCCAGTACTGAATAATCACAGCACAAAATTGAGACAAAACTGCCAGGTGTACAAGCACCCTAATGTGTCAGCTGTATGTAGGTTACTTTTTCTTAAACAGTTGTGAGTTACAACTTATGCTGAAGCTCAACTGAGAATAGCAGAGATTTAAAAATGATTCACAGGAAGGAAAATATAGAAACAAGCAATCACTGAAAACAGTCGTATATTTACTGATGCGGGAGGGCAAATATGTGCACCACCTCAACATGCAGGCTGCCAAACAGCCAAATGAGGGAGCCAGTTACAGATGAGACGATTGGCTTGTGAGCTCGTGTATTTTGGCCAAAATCTAACTAATACCTGGCATTTATTATGTATTATTCACATGCAGTGCGGCTTTTAAACATCGGGGGAGCCCAGGGTGACAGTACCAATGTGGTTCACTTTTTGAGGTGCAGGGCAGCCCGCTGAACTATTATGGCATCATTAATATGTTGCTAGTCTGCATGTATCAGAATGGTCTGGTACTTTGTATCTACTCTATGTAGGAGTATACACCAAGCAGCCACCCCCTCTATATTAGGAGGTTGTGTGAGTGGCTGTCTCATCCGTGTCCTCCACAGGTGTAACTGGCTCCCTCATTTGGCATTCGGCTGCCTGCATGCTGAGGTGGTACACATATTTGCCCTCCTGTATCAGTAAGTCTATGGCCGTTTTCAGTGATTATTTAGATTTAAATATGACAGCTGAAAAAGATAAATCATGTAACCAACGAACATGAAAAAGAAGAGATTTATATACCCTTGGTAGGTCCTATCTAATATTGAGTGAACTAAGCCAGTAGAACTCTGTTTCAGGTTGATTTGATTGATTATCCATTCAGTCGCATCCGACCCTCAGTCACTCCATGGATCAATATTCTCCATGCATTCCTGACTTTCACCGCTTTTTTCAGTTCTGCGATTGACACGTTCGTGGTGGCCTTGATTGTGTCCAGCCATCTTGTTCTTTGTGTCCTGATCTTCTCTTTCAACTGACCTTGCCAAGCATTGGTACTGGTTACAGTGAGTTAGCGCGCATCGAGTGTCCAAAAAAAAGAGAGCCGCTGTTTGATGATTTTGCACTCAAGGGATATTTTCGGTTTCACGCGATCTAACACTACCTTGTTCATTGTCATGGCAGTCCAAGGTATCCGTAGCATTGTGCTCTAGCACCAGAGTTCAAACGCATCGATTTTCCTTCCGTCTGTTTTTCTGAGCGTCCAACTTTCACAACCATACGTAGTTATGGGAAAGACGATTGCATTGACCAGTCTGGTTTTTGATGCAATGCTAATGTCCTTGCTTTTCCAGATCTTTTCCATTCCTACCAAGTGTTTCCTACAAAGTTGAACTTTACCAAAACTTAGGCACAAACCTAAACGAAGCATTTAGCAAAGTTCTATCTGAAATAGGGTTCGACTGGTTTGGCTTGTTCAAGACTAGTCTTTAATACTGGTGTATTGAACTGTCTAATTGCTATAAAAGCCCTCTATAACACTCTTGAGAGTGATATACAGGGATTTTATAGCTTTTAGACAGTGTTATACACCAATTTTAGGGGTTCTGGTGAACTTCCGGTTCAGTTCAAACTAATTTGGACCAAAATGAACATTTTGCAAAACTTTAGCAAACTGACTGAACCAAACTTATCAGAAGTCACTAGTCCTATCTAAGAAAAAAAAGACTGTCTTTGCATCATATTATGAGGCAAAATCTGTGATAAAATCCATGTTTATTAACTTACAGTGGATTTGCCACACATTTAAAGGAGTTGTACCAAGAGCAAATCCCTAATTAATGCCTTATTGACACATATAAATGTCATAAAGTAGTGTCGCCTGTTCAGGACATCCCTCTATATAAGAACGAAGAGACACTCTGTAAGAGCAGTTCCTACGTTAGCAAACCTTCTATTGTCCTGTAATATTACCTTTCCCCTGGAATGGCTGCAACATTGCCCAGCAACATTAGATGTTTGCCAGGGTGCAAGGAAGCAGGACTTGGGGCGATTACCTTGAGCCCCTCATTCTAAAAAGGGTGTGTATTAGAGATGAGCGAGCACCAAAATGCTCGGGTGCTCGTTACTCGGGACGAACTTTTCGCGATGCTCGAGGGTTCGTTTCGAGTAACGAACCCCATTGAAGTCAATGGGCGACCCGAGCATTTTTGTATTTCGCCGATGCTCGCTAAGGTTTCCTTGTGTGAAAATCTGGGCAATTCAAGAAAGTGATGGGAACGACACAGCAACGGATAGGGCAGGCGAGGGGCTACATGTTGGGCTGCATCTCAAGTTCACAGGTCCCACTATTAAGCCACAATACCGGCAAGAGTGGGCCCCCCCCTCCCAAAAACTTTTACTTCTGAAAAGCCCTCATTAGCATGGCATACCTTTGCTAAGCACCACACTACCTCCAACAAAGCACAATCACTGCCTGCATGACACTCCGCTGCCACTTCTCCTGGGTTACATGCTGCCCAACCCCCCCTCCCCCCCACAGCGCACACCAAAGTGTCCCTGCGCAGCCTTCAGCTGCCCTCATGCCACACCACCCTCATGTCTATTTAGAAGTGCGTCTGCCATCACGAGGAACCGCAGGCACACACTGCAGAGGTTGGCACGGCTAGGCAGCGACCCTCTTTAAAAGGGGCGGGGCGATAGCCCACAATGCTGTACAGAAGCAATGAGAAATAGAATCCTGTGCCACCGTCATCAGGAGCTGCACATGTGGGCATAGCAATGGGGAACCTATGTGCCACACACTATTCATTCTGTCAAGGTGTCTCTGCATGCCCCAGTCAGACCGGGCTTTTTAATTCATAGACACAGGCAGGTACAACTCCCTATTGTGAAGTCCCTGTCGACCGACAGCATGGGTGGCTCCCTGGAACCCACCGGCGATACACAAAAATATCCCATTGCATTGCCCAACACAGCTGAGGTAGTAATGTCGTGCTTAATGCAGGTGGGCTTCGGCCCACACTGCATGCCCCAGTCTGACTGGGGTTCTTTACAAGTGGACACATGTAGGTTAAACTCCGTGTGCACCTACAGCATGGGTGGCTCCCTGGAACCCACCGGCGGTACACAAAAATATCCCATTGCATTGCCCAACACAGCTGAGGTAGTAATGTCGTGCTTAATGCAGGTGGGCTTCGGCCCACACTGCATGCCCCAGTCTGACTGGGGTTCTTTACAAGTGGACACATGTAGGTTAAACTCCGTGTGCACCTACAGCATGGGTGGCTCCCTGGAACCCACCGGCGGTACACAAAAATATTCCATTGCATTGCCCAACACAGCTGAGGTAGTAATGTCGTGCTTAATGCAGGTGGGCTTCGGCCCACACTGCATGCCCCAGTCAGACTGGGGTTCTTTACAAGTGGAAACAGATGCATTTATAATTCCCTGTGGACCCACAGCATGGGTGGGTGCCAGGAAGCCACCGGCGGTACATAGAAATATCCCATTGCATTGCCCAACACAGCTGAGGTAGTAATGTTGTGCTTAATACAGGTGGGCTTCGGCCCACACTGCATGCCCCAGTCTGACTGGGGTTCTTTACAAGTGGACACATGTAGGTTAAACTCCGTGTGCACCTACAGCATGGGTGGCTCCCTGGAACCCACCGGCGGTACACAAAAATATCCCATTGCATTGCCCAACACAGCTGAGGTAGTAATGTCGTGCTTAATGCAGGTGGGCTTCGGCCCACACTGCATGCCCCAGTCAGACTGGGGTTCTTTACAAGTGGAAACAGATGCATTTATAATTCCCTGTGGACCCACAGCATGGGCGGGTGCCAGTAAGCCACCGGCGGTACACAGAAATATCACATTGCATTGCCCAACACAGCGGATGTAACGTCAGCTGTAATGCAGGTGGGCTAAAAATTCATTTGATTACACTGTAGGCGAGGGCCCACAAAAATTGCTGAATCAACAGTACTAATGTACATCAAAAAAATTGGCCATGGTCAACCAAGAGGGCAGGTGAAACCCATTAATCGCTTTGGTTAATGTGGCTTAAGTGGTAACTAGGCCTGGAGGCAGCCCAGTTTAACTAAAAATTGGTTCAAGTTAAACTTTCAACGCTTTTAAGAGCATTGAAACATATAAAAATTGTTTAGAAAAATTATGAGTGAGCCTTGTGGCCCTAAGAAAAATTGCCCGTTCAGCGTGATTACGTGAGGTTTCAGGAGGAGGAGCAGGAGGAGGAGGAGGAATATTATACACAGATTGATGAAGCAGAAATGTCCCCGTTTTGGATGGTGAGAGAGAACGTAGCTTCCATCCGCGGGTGCAGCCTACGTATTGCTTACGTATCGCTGCTGTCCGCTGGTGGAGAAGAGAAGTCTGGGGAAATCCAGGCTTTGTTCATCTTGATGAGTGTTAGCCTGTCGGCACTGTCGGTTGACAGGCGGGTACGCTTATCTGTGATGATTCCCCCAGCCGCACTAAACACCCTCTTCGACAAGACGCTAGCCGCAGGACAAGCAAGCACCTCCAGGGCATACAGCGCTAGTTCAGGCCACGTGTCCAGCTTCGACACCCAGTAGTTGTAGGGGGCAGAGGCGTCACCGAGGATGGTCGTGCGATCGGCTACGTACTCCTTCACCATCCTTTTACAGTGCTCCCGCCGACTCAGCCTTGACTGGGGAGCGGTGACACAGTCTTGCTGGGGAGCCATAAAGCTGGCCAGGCCCTTAAAGACTGTTGCACTGCCTGGGCTGTACATGCTGCTCGATCTACGCACCTCCCCTGCTACCTGGCCCTCGGAACTGCGCCTTCTGCCACTACCGCTGTCGGATGGGAATTTTACCATCAGCTTGTCCGCCAGGGTCCTGTGGTATAGCAACACTCTCGAACCCCTTTCCTCTTCGGGAATGAGAGTGGGAAGGTTCTCCTTATAGCGTGGGTCGAGCAGTGTGTACACCCAGTAAACCGTAGTGGCCAGAATGCGTTGAATGCGAGGGTCACGAGAAAGGCATCCTAACATGAAGTCAGCCATGTGTGCCAGGGTACCTGTACGCAACACATGGCTGTCCGCACTAGGAAGATCACTTTCAGGATCCTCCTCCTCCTCCTCCTCCTCAGGCCATACACGCTGAAATGATGACAGGCAAGCAGCATGGGTACCGTCAGCAGTGGGCCAAGCTGTCTCTTCCCCCTCCTCCTCATCCTCCTCATGCTCCTCCTCCTCCTCCTGAACGCGCTGAGATATAGACAGGAGGGTGCTCTGACTATCCAGCGACATACTGTCTTCCCCCGGCTCTGTTTCCGAGCGCAAAGCGGCTGCCTTTATGGTTTGCAGGGAAGTTCTCAAGATGCATAGCAGAGGAATGGTGATGCTAATGATTGCAGCATCGCCGCTCACCACCTGGGTAAACTGCTCAAAGTTTCGAAGGACCTGGCAGATGTCTGCCAACCAGGCCCACTCTTCTGAAAAGAATTGAGGAGGCTGACTCCCACTGCGCCGCCCATGTTGGAGTTGGTATTCCACTATAGCTCTACGCTGCTCATAGAGCCTAGCCAACATGTGGAGCGTAGAGTTCCACCGTGTGGGCACGTCGCACAGCAGTCGGTGCACTGGCAGATTAAACCGATGTTGCAGGGTGCGCAGGGTGGCAGCGTCCATGTGGGACTTGCGGAAATGTGCGCAGAGCCGGCGCACCTTTACGAGCAGGTCTGACAAGCGTGGGTAGCTTTTCAGAAAGCGCTGAACCACCAAATTAAAGACGTGGGCCAGGCATGGCACGTGCGTGAGGCTGCCGAGCTGCAGAGCCGCCACCAGGTTACGGCCATTGTCACATACGACCACGGTTGGAGGCTCAGCGGCGCAAGCCAACGGTCGGTCTGCTCTGTCAGACCCTGCAGCAGTTCGTGGGCCGTGTGCCTCCTATCTCCTAAGCTGAGTAGTTTCAGCACGGCCTGCTGACGCTTGCCCACCGTTGTGCTGCCACGCCGCGCGACACCGACTGCTGGCGACGTCCTGCTGCTGCTGACACATCTAGATTGCGAGACAGAGGTTGAGGAGGAGGAGGAGGAGGAGGAGGGTGCTTTAGTGGAAGAAGCATACACCGCCGAACATACCACCACCGAGCTGGGGCCCGCAATTCTGGGGGTGGGTAGGACATGAGCGGTCCCAGGCTCTGACTCTGTCCCAGCCTCCACTAAATTCACCCAATGTGCCGTCAGGGAGATGTAGTGGCCCTGCCCACCTGTGCTTGTCCACGTGTCCGTAGTTAAGTGGACCTTGCCACTAACCGCGTTGGTGAGGGCGCGTACAATGTTGCGGGAGACGTGGTCGTGCAGGGCTGGGACGGCACATCGGGAAAAGTAGTGGCGACTGGGAACTGAGTAGCGCGGGGCCGCCGCCGCCATCATAGCTTTGAAGGACTCCGTTTCCACAACCCTATACGGCAGCATCTCAAGGCTGATAAATTTGGCTATGTGGACGGTTAACGATTGAGCGTGCGGGTGCGTGGCGGCGTACTTGCGCTTCCGCTCAAAGACTTGCGCTAGCGACGGCTGGACGGTGCGGTGCGTGACATTGCTGGATTGGGCCGAGGACAGCGGAGGTGAGGGTGTGGGTGCAGGCCATGAGACGGTCGTGCCTGTGTCCTGAGAGGGGGGTTGTATCTCAGTGGCAGGTTGGGGCACAGGGGGAGAGGCAGCGGTGCAAACCGGAGGCGGTGAACGGCCTTCGTCCCACCTTGTGGGGTGCTTGGCCATCATATGTCTGCGCATGCTGGTGGTGGTCAGGCTGTTGGTGGTGGCTCCCCGGCTGATCTTGGCGCGACAAAGGTTGCACACCACTGTTCGTCGGTCGTCAGGCGTCTCTGTGAAAAACTGCCAGACCTTAGAGCACCTCGGCCTCTGCAGGGTGGCATGGCGCGAGGGGGCGCTTTGGGAAACACTTGGTGGATTATTCGGTCTGGCCCTGCCTCTACCCCTGGCCACCGCACTGCCTCTTGCAACCTGCCCTGCTGCTGCCCGTGCCTCCCCCTCTGAAGACCTGTCCTGTGTAGGCGTTGCACACCAGGTGGGGTCAGTCACCTCATCGTCCTGCTGCTCTTCCTCCAAATCCTCTGTGCGCTGCTCTCGGACTTACTGCCCTTACTACTACCTCACTGCAAGACAACTGTGTCTCATCGTCATCGTCCTCCTCACCCACTGAAAGGTCTTGAGACAGTTGCCGGAAGTCCCCAGCCTCATCCCCCGGACCCCGGGAACTTTCCAATGGTTGGGCATCAGTGACGATAAACTCCTCTGGTGGTAGAGGAACCACTGCTGCCCAATCTGAGCAGGGGCCCGAGAAAAGTTCCTGGGAGTGTTCCCGCTCCTGAGCATGTGTCATTGTAGTGGAGTGAGAAGGCTGGGAGGAAGGAGGAGCAGCAGACAGAGGATTCGGATTTGCAGCACTGGACGGCGCAGAACTCTGGGTGGATGATAGCTTGCTCGAAGCACTTTCTGCCATCCAGGACAGGACCTGCTCACACTGCTCATTTTCTAATAAAGGTCTCCCGCGTGGACCTATTAATTGGGCGATGAATGTGGGGACGCCAGAAACGTGCCTCTCTCCTAATCGCGCAGCAGTCGGCTGCGACACACCTGGATCAGGAGCTCGGCCTGTGCCCACACCCTCACTTGGCCCTCCGCGTCCTCGGCCGCGTCCACGTCCTCTAGGCCTACCCCTACCCCTCAGCATGCTGTATTACCAGTGATTTGATTTCCCAGGCAGGAAATAAATTGGCGCAAGCCTGCAGGCCAAATATAATTTTTTTGTTTTTTTGCAAAGGGAAGGCCCCACTGCGTATATTCAATGAACAATACGTTTAATAACTGTGGTGTGGCCCTGAAAAAGTGTCACACAACTTTAGTGTAGCAGAGTTATTAACTCTGGCAGAGCAGGTATTTGCCAGTCAGGAAAGACAATGGCGCAAGCCTGCAGTAAACCGTAGCTGGTTGCGTCTGATTTTTGTACGTTCTCCACGCAGCACACACGTACATGGAGACCTTAGGACTGACACAGGCAGGCCAAATATAATTTTTTCGCTTTTTTGCAAAGGGAAGGCCCCACTGCGTATATTCAATGAACAATACGTTTAATAACTGTGGTGTGGCCCTGAAAAAGTGTCACACAACTTTAGTGTAGCAGAGTTATTAACTCTGGCAGAGCAGGTATTTGCCAGTCAGGAAAGACAATGGCGCAAGCCTGCAGTAAACCGTAGCTGGTTGCGTCTGATTTTTGTACGTTCTCCACGCAGCACACACGTACATGGAGACCTTAGGACTGACACAGGCAGGCCAAATATAATTTTTTCGCTTTTTTGCAAAGGGAAGGCCCCACTGCGTATATTCAATGAACAATAACTGTGTTGTGGCCCTGCCTACACAATTCTGTCCCTGTAGTATCAATGGAGGGTGCAATGCTCTGCACAGACGATTTTTAGAAGAAAAAAAAATGCAACACTGCTAACAGCAGCCAGCACAGTACTGCGCACGGTTAAATTTGGCCCTAAAAAGGACCGTTGAGGTTCTTGAAGGCTACACTCACTCCTAACACACTCCCTGCCTAAGTACCACTTCTGTCCCTAATACCGGGTGCAAAAAAAAAAATTCCACTGATAACAGCAGCTTGCACACACGTAGATGTGGCCCTAAGAAGGACCGTTGGGGTTCTTGAAGCCTACACTCACTACAAACACTCTCCCTACAGCAACTCCAATAGAACAGCACTTTCCCTCACTAACTCACACGGCATCTGAGCCGAGCCGCGGGAGGGGCCGACTTTTATACTCGGGTGACATCTGATCGCCCCAGCCACTCACAGCAGGGGGGTGGTATAGGGCTTGAACGTCACAGGGGGAAGTTGTAATGCCTTCCCTGTCTTTCAATTGGCCAGAAAAGCGCGCTAACGTCTCAGAGAGGAAACTGAAAGTAACCGGAACACCGCGTGGTACTCGTTACGAGTAACGAGCATCCCGAACACCGTAATATTCGCACGAATATCAAGCTCGGATGAGTACGTTCGCTCATCTCTAGTGTGTATCTTTGCATTTTGGTGCAACCCCTTTCATTTCTCACAATAAAATAGTGAAGATCTACAGCAAAACCCTGAACCAATCCACAAAAGTATAAGGGTGGCTTCATACGCAGCAAATCCCCTGCAGGCTTTCTGCAGCAGAAAATCTGCAGCAAATATGCTGGAAAAAAGCAGTAGCCAAATTCGCACCTAAATGGTGCAGATTTGGCCATGGTTTTCGTTGCAGATCAGCAGTGGATTTTAACCCATGTATTTCAAGAGCGGAAATCCGCAGTATTTTTCAAAAACATTAACCCTTTCCAATCCACTGTCTGACGTCTAAAGACATTATGATTTAAGGCTGTACAACACCGATGTTGGAAGACGTCCGTCGGGGTTCTCTTACTGTATATTGCCAGCCTCTCTGCTGTCAGAGCCCATCCAACGTGTCACCTCATGCAATACTGGCTTTAGCCAGCATATAGCGCTGTTGTATAACAGCAGAAAAAGAGTACGCCCCCTAGGAAAACCAGATAACAAAATGGATTGGAAAGGGTTAATGATTGGGTGCAGAAAACTTCTACTCCATGTGCAAGAGATTTTAGAAATGTCCTCCACATAGCTTATACAGCAAATGCTGCGGAATCTCAGCAGCAAAATCCGCTGCAGAAAGTCTGCAACATTTATACTGTGTGTGAAGCTACACTAAAGCATGCAGCAAAAGTATGGCACTTTCCTCCCAGAAGCAGCGCCACTCCTGCCCTTGTGATTAGTCTGATACTGCAGCTCAAGCTCTATTGGGCTGAGCAGCAACACTGCACACAACCTGCACTAAATCAGCATCCATTTTTCTAAGCTTGAACAAACTCTTAAATCTACAACGTGCTTTAAAAAGCTGCAAATTGTAACTTTGCATATGAATGGGCTTTTCTTGCTCTTCTGAAGTATAAGGGGCTGTTAATTTTTACATTTTTAATATGAGAGTTGGATAACTTGTTTGTTGAATAAATTACTTAAAATAAATTGCCCGTTTACTTTCTTGCCTTTATTTAATTTGGTGTTTTGTTTTAAAGATCAGACAGCATTCAGTGTGACAAACAAGCAATAACAGAGGATAATCCAGAAGAGGGAACATACTTTTGTATGTAGCATTTGTAGACGACTATTTTATGACTTTTGTATTTTATTATATTATATTTCAGACTACTTTAACGTTAGACATTTGTGTTTTTATTTTTCATTCTATACATAAAATTGACTTTACACTGGTACATTGTAATTAAGATGAAAACCCCAGATTGTGAAGTTTGCCAGTTTTATTTGCTTCATGTATTTACAAGTTTGCATATTCCCAGGCTCCGAGAAACAAGGTTAGAGCTCTTCACTATTTCATTGTTGTCTTTTTCTCAATACATCTAGAATTCTTCAGTGAGCCACTTAATACTGTGATCTTTCTTTTTGATACCAGTGTGAAAGCCTGTTGTTTTATAGATCTGAATTCACAACAAACTAATTCAAGCAACACTTATTGGCAGAACATGCAGTAGTAAAGAAAGGCATTAGAAATAGAGATGAGTGAGCACCAAAATGCTCGGGTGCTCGTTACTCGGGACGAAATTATCGCGATGCTCGAGGGTTCGTTTCGAGTAACAAACCCCATTGAAGTCAATGGGCGACCCGAGCATTTTTGTATATCGCCGATGCTCGCTAAGGTTTTCATTTGTGAAAATCTGGGCAATTCAAGAAAGTGATGAGAACGACACAGCAACGGATAGGGCAGGCGAGGGGCTACATGTTGGGCTGCATCTCAAGTTCCCAGGTCCCACTATTAAGCCACAATAGCGGCAAGAGTGCCCCCCCCCCTCCCAACAATTTTTACTTCTGAAAAACCCTCATTAGCAATGCATACCTTAGCTAAGCACCACACTACCTCCAACAAAGCACAATCACTGCCTGCATGACACTCCGCTGCCACTTCTCCTGGGTTACATGCTTATAGCCGGTTCCACTGAAAGCAATGGGCTGCCGGCGTGCACGGGATGAATTGTCGGGAAGGGCTTAAATATAGAAGCCCTTCCCTGCAATTCATCCAGAAATGTGTAAAAATAAAAAAAATATATATACTTACCTTGTCCCGGCAGACGGAGTTCAGCGCGGCCTACAGTGGGTGTGAAGGGGGTGTGAGTCAGACCTGCCCCCTGATTGGCTCAGCCTGAGCCAATCAGAGGCAGGTCTGATTCACACCCCCTTCACACCCACTGCCGGCCGCGCTGAACTCCGACAATTCATCCCGCGCACGCCGGCAGCCCATTGCTTTCAGTGGAACCTGCTGTATTGCCGGCTCCATTGAATTCAATGGGCAAACACCGTTCTTCTCTGCCACAGCTGTTACAGCTGTGGCAGAGAAGAATGATTTGTCTTCTATATGTTCTCAATGGGGTCGGCGCTGCTGCCGCCGGCCCCATTGAGCGCATATAGAGAAGAGAACAGGAATCGCAGATTTCTGACTATGGCCTAAGAAGGACCGTTGGGGTTCTTGAAGCCTAAAATAACTCCTAACGCTCTCCCTATAGCAGCTCCGGCATCAGCAGCACTGTCCCTGATCTCTGTCAGAATGCATCTGTGGCAAGCCGCGGGCGGGCAGATTTTAATACTCGGGTGACACCTGATCTCGCCAGCCACTCACTGCAGGGGGGTGGTATAGGGCTGGAACATCATAGGAGGAAGTTGTAATGCCTTCCCTGTCTTTCTATTGTCCAGAAAAGCGCGCAAATTTCTCAGGGAAGAAAATGAAAGTAACTCGAACATCGCATGGTACTCGTCTTGAGTAACGAGCATCTCGAACACCCTAATACTCGAACGAGTATCAAGCTCGGACGAGTACGCTCGCTCATCTCTAATTAGAAACCATTGTCTATGCATCTGAAAAAAATGACATTTTACCAAATAAATTTGTGAACTATTATTAATTCACTAACAAATGCTTGTGTACTATTAATATATAGACTAGATTTATGCCAGTACATCATCATTAAAAAAATAAAAAATTAAAAACCCCTCTACAGGGGAATAAATGTTAAAAAAAAAAAAACTACAGCTGTTAAACCCGAGAACCTGTTGGGTGGTAATCTGCTGCCCTGTCATTTTGGTCCATGCTGTCTGTGTCCTTGCATAAGTCCTTGGTCCCTGAGTCTGCTTTAACTAAGGAAACCCATAACCAGCTCCTCAACACCATGGGAATTACTGCTACTGTGACCAGAGACTGTGAGAGCACCAACCCAAGGTGCCCCACCAAGTTTAGTTAACTTGAGTTTCCCTGCAAGTTCACAGCGACTGTAACTGCCAAGCTTTGTATGCCCTTTAAAAATCACTGTAACTAATATGCTATGTGCCCTCTCTGAGAACCTTTCCTTGGCAGTAGTAACTGTGGCCTTAAATAACTGTAACTGCCAAGCTTCATACCTAACTACCATGCCTTGTGCCTTTTACAGCAACCATCAAGCCTTGTACCCCCTTTTGTAGTAAACATAATTCAAAGTTACCATTGCATGTATACCTCTTTACTGCACCATCCTCACGTGGGACCCCACAGTGAGAGACAAGGGCCACAGATAGAATTAATCCTTTTACATACAGTCCTCAGGGGATTAAAAAAGAACTTGGTACTCCCAATAAATCAACTATAATCCACTCTTGACTCAGAAGAGCAGACTTCCTCACCTACAAGCACATGTTCTTAGTGCCTAACTGGAAATTCAGCCCAGATTGCAATGTTCCCCTAACAGTAAAGATGTAGTGTGAATGTAGCCTAAGCTTGCTTACAGTATGTACTGTTTGGAATGCCTCTTTGTAATATGACAGCAGAGTTAAAAAGACCACAGACTCTTTGTTCTGTGAATTTATTGGAAAATGGTTTACATTTTTTGTGAGAATATAGTCACACTTTAAATCTTAGAATTGGGATAACTTGAATAAGATTGTAGCTGTTATTGAGTACAGTTGTAAACAATGCATCTCGAATGGCTTGGCTCTATAGACCCTTCCATTACTTCATTATTACATTAGAGCCCTCATTGAGCGCACACAATTATTCTAATAGTTAGATATTTTTGCACATACCAGACTCCTAATCTGTTAAATTAATGACATGGCAAGTATTACTTGTAGACAAGTATGAATGTTCTCAAAAAAAAATCAAATTTGCACATTTTCTAATTGGAACTTTCTTTTTTCCTAGAACAACACTACTTCCATTCTCTTGCAGTTAATAAATGGTGTCATGGAAACTCAGAAAGAAATGTGAATTACTGTTCAGCGCAGATTACACACAAATCCAGGTGAAGGTCTCTAGGGTCATGCAGGCAAAATTGTAATGATAAAGTTGTTATGGAAACATTTGTCGAACACCTAATTTTTTTCTTTTTATAGCTACATAATTCTATGAATACTTCTTTATGAATTAACAAAATAAAATGGTCTAGCTGTAGCTTTGTAAGCCTGCATAATCAAAAGGACCTCTTGCTTGTTATGTCTGACAACTGTTTCTCTCTGCACCCTATGAATGGCTATGCAGTGATAGCAGCACAGATCCACTTCACTAACCCAGACAACAAGGATATCTAGCATATGAAAGGCTCTGGCGAGTGTTTTTCCTTGTATGCATAACAATATAAGGTAAGCATTTAATTAACCGGGGTCCCATGGCAAAATTTAGAATTGAGCACTTTTCCTCCATAAAATCTTCTCTGATTGGTGAAGATCCATTTGTTTTTTATCTGGTTTTAGATAACCAAGAAGATTTCCTACAACCATGATTTGTCTCTGCACACCCTTACTATCCTGCCAATACCCCTAAAAAATCTCTCAGTAACCCCTCTATAGTACTAGTGTCCCCTCTCTGACCCACATAGCACCAGTGTCCCACTCTATGACCCCCATAGTACTATGGTCCCCTCTGTGGCCCCCAATAGCACTGGTGTCCTAATAGTCCCGGTATCACCCCATAGTACTAGTGTCCCATCTGTGGACCACAATAGTACTGGTGTGCCCTCATTGCTCCCCCCCCCCCCCAATAGTGTCTTTCCCCTCAAAATAAGACTAACCTAGATAATAAGACCTACTCTGATTTTCAGGGGGGTGGGGCTTGAGATATAAGCCCTACCCTGAAAATAAGCCCTAGCTACACTACATGAAAAAAAAACTATACTCACCTAGCAGTTGCCGTTCTTTGAATGACATCATTGAATGGCTGTGATTGGTGCTGGCTTTTATTGGCTGATGCGGTGCTCCTGAACCAATCAGAGCAATTGCTTGCTGGAGGCAGGGTATTCAAGACCGGTCACCAACAAGAGATGTTCTGTTGGCACTGAGGTCTACACGAAGGCCTGCAGAAGCACTGCAGCCGAACAGGAGGGACCCAAACGGCAACTGCTAAGTGAGGATAAGACACCCACCAAAAATAAGACCCTAAGCCTCTTTTGGGTAAAAATTAATATAAGACAGGGTTTTATTTTTTGGGAAACACGGTAGTACTGGTGTCCCCTCAGTGGCCCTAATAGTACTGGTGTTCCTTCTCTATGGCCCCCACAGTCTTGTTATCTGCTCAGTGGCACCAACAGTATTGGTGTTCCCTCTCTGTGCCACCCCCATTGTACTGGTGTTCCCTCTGTCAGTTCCCAAGGTACTGGTGTTCGCTTTGAATCTCCCCCTTTCTCTCACACAGTTCCTACAGATACACAATCCTTTTTTTTCCTTTTTAAGTGCATCCAGCAGCACAATCTTCACTTGCATTTCTGCTGTTTTCTCAATCAGTGCGGGCTGCTCCTCCTCCTCCTTCCTGCTCTCACTATAGTACAGCTGAGGGGGTAGGAGCAGCCTGCACTGACAGAGAGCAGTGTGAATGTATGCAAAGATTGGGGGGGACAGGAAGGCGAATCAGCGGGGGGCAAGGGGGTGGGACCCTTTATCCCTAGGCCCCCCTTTAGCCCCAGGGCCCTATAGCAGACATGTGGTTTGCCAACATTGTCAGCACTCCGCTATACATAGTGCCATTATTCTTATTTTTCTTGGAAAAACTATTCTGACAGAAAAAGCTCATCTGCATTAGGGTAGTTTTACACCTGCACCCTGGGTTCTGCTTCCCTGCTTGGTTCAGGGAGCAGGACAGGGGAATCTGCATGGCCGAATGGTTCCATCCCAGGACAGAAACGAACAGCGCCAATGGACCCCATTGACTATAATGGGGTTTGTTTGGTTTCTGCTCAGCTGCCTGACTGTTATATGGAAGAAAAGGTGCTGCATGCAGCGCTTTTTCTTCCAGTATTTTGAGCCAGATGTGCAACAGAACCTCCAACCAGAGGTTCCAACGCAGGTGTGAAACCATCCTTAATTTCAGTGTTTGAGTATTTGTTGAAATGCGATCTATTTTCTAGATATACTAACTCAAGATTGTTTTCACAATCTTAAAATACTTGGGGCATTCCTGGCTGCCATGTTAAGATAGCAATGCAGAAAAAAGAATTTTATTATATAAGATCTACCTTTTAACCCAACTTCAAAAAATGTGTCACAACAGGGTCCGGGATACTGGAAGACCGTGAAGCAACCCGCAACCCCTGTCCCTAACTACTTGCCCCCCTGGGCTAAGCCCCAGGGCGACAACTGGATGGCGGTTCCTACACTAACTAGGGAAGCGGGACACGGGGACGACAAACAGACACTGGAAACAAACAAATAGTAGAATGGTCAGATTATCTGAGTCGGCGAGAGGAAGGTAGGTGGTACAAAGGGGTCAGGCAAAAACGAAGTCAGGTCCAGAAAGCAGAAAGTCAAAATCTGGGGTCAAAACAGGAGTTAAACAATATGTGGGTGCAGCTGGAGGACCAAACTTACACTAGCAACATTTTGCACACACAGACAGGTTTAAATCCTGTCAGAGCTCCCTCCCCCAGCAGCTGATTGGGGCGGGGAGTCTGACAGCCACCAGGAACACCCAGCCCTGCTGGAGACCCCACCCCCAGCCCCGCAGGTGGCAGAGAAGAAGATGAGTTTCGGGTTACCATGGAGCCGAGGATGCGGTGCGGCCCCCGCCGGGTTCCTAGAAGCCCGGCTTCGAGGAGGAGCCTGGCGGCCAGGGGAGGTGACAAGGACTGGGGCTCCCCTGCGCTGTACGGCAGTTGACTGTGTGACAGGATTGGCAGTGAGGGAATGGACCCACGAGCCGCCAGTCCTGACAAAATTATTGTTCCCATCAAACAGGTAGCAAAACATACAAAAAGTAATTATAGCCCCGTGCAGCGCAGAGTGATAAAGCGGCGGAAATACAGTCCTAAGCTTATGCTCACAACCTGAAGGTTACAAGTTCAATAGCTGCATGGTTCAGGTAGCCGGCTCAAGGTTGACTCAGCCTTCTATCCTTCTGAGGTCGGTAAAATGAGTACCCAGCTTAGTTGGGATAATAAATAAAATTACTTGAAAGTGCTGTGGAATAAGTTGGCGTTATATTTATATGAACTGGGTTTTACCATAAAATGTTTTGACCCCTGGAATAAAATTCACATGCCATTTATATCACACAGTAAATGATGTCAAATAAAAAAAAATTAAAATGTCCAAATGCTATCTTTTATCACCATACATCTGAAAAACAACATAAAAAAGACATCAGAAAAGTTACATGCACCCCAAAATGGAACCAATGAAAGCATCAGATTATCCCTCAAAAACAAGCCCTCATATAGCCCTGCAGATGAAAATGTTATGTCTCTCTGAATATGCCAATGCAAAAAAAATCTATGAAAAGGATATACTGGATAAAAATTTGATATTGCCACAATTGTACTGACCCACAGAATAACGATAACATATAATTTATACTACATGGTGAATAGTGTACACATCAGCAAAATCAGCATTCTAAAAGCCAATTAGCAGTCCTTCCCTTATGAACCCCACCATGTGCCCAAACAACTTATGACGCATTTCCATATGCAGAAGAAATAGGTTAACAAATTAGAGGTGCTCTTTCTCCTATTTCCCCTCATTAAAAAGAAAACTTTGTAGCCAAGTCACGGGTTTTGGGAAAATTGTAATTATTCATTTTCTCAGCCCAATTCCAAAACCCCTTCACTTGCAGAATTCCGATTTGGAAAATCATGTTTGTGCATCAAGAAAGTCAGAAGCGGTGTCGTGTCTCCTTAAGGTGAACACCCAAAATGTGCTCCCCTGATCCACTCACCCCCTAGTGTCTCCACACCCTTTTTGGGTGCCCTTCTTAAGGAGACACGACACCACTTCTGACCCACATCACAGGCCCCTCACCGACTAAGCCAGAATCCTACTGTACACTGATGAGGGTCAAGCACCCCGAAACAGACTGTCTGTGCATGGTTTCTGGCTTTGTTTAATATTCCCAATCATTGAGGACTTATTATAAGGTCACTTTGAATTGAAGCAATCCTGCCATCCAATAGATGGCGCTGTAGAGGTGTTTTTCCATCTTTCTTATTTGCATCAAGAACAGACTTATCACTTCTTAGAATATTGCCTTTCTGCGCCATATCGGAATTCCACAAACAGATTTTGTCCATTGACAGGGGAAATTATGCGTGTGTAGTTGTGCCAAAAATGTGGCAAATAGCTGTGGATTTTGATGCTTGGGTCTGAGTTTAGGCTACAAAAATGAACTTTTATACATTTCTCTATAGAAAATGATTGCTATGAAATTGTATGATGGTGTCTGTATTTATAATGTTGTTGAGTGGCATTTTGATATATGTCTGACATGTGAACATTATTCTGCCGACCAGTATTGTAAACTGTCCAAAAACCCCAGGCAATGAAATAGTTAATGATCAAAAAAAAAAAAGTTAAATAGTTCTTATGTTAGGATTAGTTTAATGTCCTTAGAAAATCTTTAAATATGATTCCTGAAATAAAGGAGTCATTGGTTTAATCTCCTAAAGCTACAATTAAAACGACTCCTGTGATTTTAATCCAAATACCAAATCAATGCAATAAAGTTACATTGAGACAACCAACTAATTAGCAATAAAAGCAACTTATCTATATTGATTTTTTCCCCCCTTAATTAATAACATTCTATAATGCTAGCTGGTAAAGCAACTGATCAGCGAGTTCATTGCTGAGGAGTCTTAAAGAAAGGACATTAAAAAAACACTTTAAAAATGGTATACTGAAACAACTGTATTCCTTTCTGTAACATTTGCTCAGCAGCTTCTTGGAGCGCCATATCTAAAACACTTCAGGCAGTATTTCAGTCTCTTGGCAACCATTTGTGTCATTTTTCATGAGAAGACACTAAAATTACTGTACTTAAAAAGAAAAAAAGGATTGTGTAGCAGTGGAACAGGGCAATTTGTATCTGTAGGAACTGTGTGAGACAATCTAACTTGGGGCTCAGCGTGGTCTCAAAGCCATAATATTTGCAGAAAGCGAAGAATACATTATAAGGACAGGAAAATAGAGCTAGCTGGGAGCACAAGTACACATTTGAAACTTCATTATGGACCCTATATGTATTCTTTGAGTGTTCAATACCCAAAGTGCTCTTTGACATCTAAGTGACTGCGTATGGTAACTGCTATTGATAAAACACAAAGTGAAGTGTGGAGTACCTTAATAGTATGATCATTCTTATTGGCAATATAGTTTTCCCAGCCCTTCCAGAGATGCACAGAAACATGTGGATGAGTAATGTGCATTTTTAATACTCGACACGATGCATGCAGCAAGTTAAGATTTCTGCTGCCACTCTTATCTTTGACATTCTTCAGATCGTTATTGGCTAAGACAGTCAAGGGAGCAACAATTCTCTATAACCATAACCATAATCCAGACAGCTTGTTAACAGTGATGTGCGGTGTTAGAAAAGCTGTTTTATATACTGTCACAAAGATTCTACTTCTTACTTTACATTTAAGTAGGGGATTTGCATTAAACTGGAACAACCTCTTACATATACAGTACATATCTTTACTGTCTGACAAGATGAGATTTTACTTTTGTTAGGATATTGTATATAAAGTTTTTGATTATTACTTCTGATTTTTATTTACTAATCCCCCTATATTTACTGTGACAATGAGGGATTAGTCACAGCTCAGGATTGCCATCTTTTCCACTCAAGATGGTGGTGACACTCTCAGGAAGACACTTTACAACTGTAACTTCCTAACAATCTGGTGGCTATCAGTTATATTGCATCATAGGATTGGGTCAGAGTACTTCCCACTGTACACTAACTGGAACAAGAAAAAAATCCTTGCCATGTGGCCACTAACTAAACATTATCATTATCTCTCTCTAACAGAAAGACCTGATGTCTAAACATCACCATTCATCTCTTCAGAGTCAGCATTCTTAATGTCCATTACCATAAGGCAGGACTCACACAAGTGTACGTATATTTTCTAGCATGCTGGCTGCAAGAGATACGTGAACGGCTTGCAGCCAGTAAGCAATGACATTGTGTACTGGCCGCGTGCCGCTAATCACTATATGCACAAATAATATGCGCCAAGATAGAACATACTGTGGTATCCAAGGAGGCGGCAGCATCAACGGTGTAAAGATAGTAAAAAAAGGGTTTTATTGCTCCATAAAATGGCGACGTTTCGACTTAATCTATGTCTTTTTCAAGCCAGGCTTGAAAAAGACTTAGATTAAGTCGAAACGTCGCCATTTTATGGAGCAATAAAACCCTTTTTTTACTATCTTTACACCGTTGATGCTGCCGCCTCCTTGGATACCATTGCATTTATTTGGGGTTTGGTTCATGACCCCACAGGTGGCTTGGCATATACAGACTGGAACCTCTGCACTGAAGTGCATGTGTTAGGTGTGCTGCGGGATTTTCCTATTTCTACTAAGATAGAACATACTGAGATTTTTCTTGTATGCGTATTTTGCTCAATTCATGTGAGCAGTAAAATGGCCACCTATGGGGGATTGGTACAGTGTATTACGTGCGCAGAATATGCTATACCAACACACTTGTTATGGCATTCTGCTGGGATCTGCTTTACCGCATGTCTCCCAGCAGCTCAGCTCCACAGGTGTGGTTGATTGGGCTGGCTGGGTGTGGATTTTCCCAGTCAGCCACTTCCCTAGGTCTGCTGCTTATATATACCAGCCCTCTGTTAGTGGCTGCTGGTTTTCCCCTTTTTGCTCCGTGTGTTCTGTGAACAGTGCCATGTTACTGAGTGTCTGTGCAAGTGCTTGGACATGAGGTGTAAACTGCATGTTCAGAGATCTGTCGGTATCCAAGTTCTGTCTGATTCCAAGATCTGTCTGTTTCCGTGTGCATGGTGCTCTATGTTGTATGCAAATATGGGGGTGAGCTTTGTTCTGTCATGCTGTGGATCCTTTATCATCTAGGACGAGGTAGGTCCCTAGGTTCCAGCGCGGGGTCATTCCTGCCTGGACGATCGACCCATATGCAGGCAGGGTTTCCTGGGGTTAGTTGTCTCATTAGTGTAGGGACCCATGACACAACGAGGACCCTTGAAATGGGCCCTGGACTTAAGTATGTTGGCTAAAATACGAACTGATACCTCATACAGGCTATACTTAGTCCATCTGGCTATGTGTGCAGGTATGCAGGTGATTGTTTTGCACATTTGGCAGTCTTTGGTTTATGCCGGTCTGTGAGTATGTAGTCTGTCTCTCAGTCATGCAGTTATGTCTCAGATTCCGTCTGAGTTCGCCTTTCGGCAAGTGTGAAGTCTGTGTGTGAAGTTTGTTTCTCATTGTCCGTATTCTGTCAGAGTTCTTGAGTTTTGTCAGTTCCGTCTGATGTCGAGTTTTGTCAGTTACGTCTGATGTCGAGTTTTGTCAATTCCGTCTGATCGCTATTCCTGCAATGCCGTCTTGGTTCTGCCTGAATTCCTTGTGTTTGTTGGTTTGGAAGACGCAACAATGCTTGTGTGACCCCAGCCTTACTCTCATGGCAATACAGTGAGTCTCTTCCCCGCTATCTGGGTTTCACATCTTTCCTACCTAGAATCCTCAGGCTAACTAACTGAGGGACACAACTATTCTTTTACCAAACACCCTCAGGTGGAACTTAATTACTCAGCAGAGGTGCCCTTTCTCTGCCAACCAGACTACCACCGAGTCCTTTAGTGGTTCTATCTGGAACTGGCTCAGCACAATACTATACCTACAGTGTTTTTCTATTCCTGGCTTTGAGCTCATTGTTTTTGTGTTTATTACAATTTTTTCATTTAAATGTTAAATTCTCTGGGAAATGCATGAAAAAGAAGACGTCAATATAAGTAAAGTCAAAGTTCACCTTTAAAAGGAGCACTAACTCATCAGACAACTTCTGAGCATCTACTAGCTTGTATTAGTCTTAGCATTTCTGTAATATACTTGCATTAAAATGTTGTTTCTTTACCACTGTGAATTACATTTGAAATGGCTGCCACTAGGGGTCTCCCTTTCAGCTCCTCTGCAATCCACTCTCTGTCATTTGGTACAGAGCTTCTGTAGTAAAAAACGGACACAGGGACATTTCTATAGCAATGGAGGGAGGAGCTGTCTTCACAGGCAGCTCCTATGCACTTAGAGGCTGCAAGCTTACTGATCTGCAGACACTGTGATAATGATCTCCACACTCTCTGCTTCTCATGGGGGGTCTCAGTGTGTGTTTGTCTATGTACACACATTATATTGGGTTTACTCACTATTAATCCAAATGCCTGTATTGTAATGGAAGAGCAGAGGGGTGGACATTCAGATACTGTCCCCCTGCTGATTGGACTACAGACAGTGCATTGCAGAATGGGAAGTATAGGACAGTGAACTACTGGCAGTACGCTACCCTTGTTACATAGCCCCTGCCTGTGTTTTGTTAACAGCAGGGCAACAGGAAAATGGGGAAGCCACCTGAACATCAGAATTTACAGACATGAAGTAGGATGCAAACAGCAGCAGAGTCAGTAAGGAGAACCTGTTATATCTTATAAAACTTGTTGGAAAACTCAGGCATGCTTAAATCAACTGCAGAGGCTCACTTTGTGTAGCGGGCAATCAGTGTTGTAAATTAAAATGGCCACCATTCGTACTGGCTGTCAGAAACCCATCGTAGAATGTAAGTATAGTTAGACAGATTGCATGCTGCTCAAGACCTTGGATACTAATACTGCACTGTTTGTTCCTGTAAGGCTGACTGGCATTACCCCTGAGCATGATATTGGAAGCACAGACCATGGCTGCAGCATCAGTAGCCGATTGTAAAACAACAGAGGATTCTGTGCAGTTCAGGATTGCCAACCTGATTTTTTTTTCTGTTTTCTTGACAACTTATCGAAAAATCACAGGCAGACAACATTTTTTTTTGAGACATTGGAAAGCCACAATCAATCACGAAGCTTATAAAAATGCATCCACAACCCAGAATATTTATGTGAACATATTAGTAACATTCACTGTGAGCTGTAAAATGATGATAATTACAATCACAATAACCTACACAAACTGTTCCAGCCTTAAAAAAATGGATGCATCAAGTTTTCTTTATGGAGGGTGGAAAAAACTTCCATATCTTCATAGAGTGGCCAGGGATTTATGGATGGTTGGGTGCTGCTTCACAATCAGCTGCAAATGTTGCAAAGACAGTCCTTGTCACTAATATCCCGTCAGGCTGACTGAGCACAATGTGCATGCCCAATTGTAGTGCCAGTCAGCCTGAAGGAAAAGATCAGTGCAGCGTTAGACCCCTTTCCCTCCCCTTCAGATCTCAAGCAGCAGGCAACCCATTCTAGTTACATTCTAGGACAGCTAATATGAATGGTGGCCATTTTAATATACAGAAATGCTTACTCCTTCGCAAAATGAGCTAATTAAAGACCTCATCTGGAATACTGTGTCCAGTTCTGGGCACCACAATTTAAAAGAGACATAGACAAACTGGAGCAAGTTCAGAGAAGAGCTACCAGGATGGTGAGCGGTCTGCAAACCAAGTCCAATGAGGCTGAGCGGAGACTTAATAGCTGTCTACAAATATCTGAAGGGCTGTCACAGTGCAGAGGGATCAGCCCTATTCTCATTTGCACAAGGAAAGACTAGAAGCAATGGGATGAAACTGAAAGGGAGGAGACACAGATTAGATATTAGAAAAAACTTTCTGACAGTGAGGGTGATCAATGAGTGGAACAGGTTGCCACATGAGGAGGTGAGTTCTTCAAACAAAGGCTGGACAGACATCTGTCTGGGATGATTTAGTGATTCTGCATTGAGCAGGGGGTTGGACCAAATGACCAACGCCTTCCAACTCTACCATCCTATGATTCTATGGAAGGTAATTATAAATTTATTTTGGCATATTTTTTTCATTTCTCAAAGAATCAGTTTAACGGACAGCTGAATTGGCTCTTACTATACATAAAGGGTACGATCACACATTGCAAACTAAATCTGCATTAACCTGCATGCAGATTTTGGCGCAGATTTTTATTGCAGAATTCACTTGTTGCATGGCACTGCAATGAATGAATTCTACAGTGAACATTTGCTGCATTTCTACAACAAACAGAGCAGCTATAGATTTGAAAATCCACAGTATAACTAGCTTTCACTAAAGAAGCTGTTAAAACCAAATTCATTTGCATTGTATTGTACATTGCTGTGGAATTTCGACTCACGTTTCACAGCCAAGATTTTGCAGCAATTCTGCAGGGTGTGAACTCAACCAAATACATACAATCCACTAAACACAATCTGTCACAATATTGTCAACAGAAAAAAATATTCTTATGGTTTTGACGGGGACCACAGTTTTATACCAAAATTACCCAAAGGACATGGCAAAAACAGTTATATACAAAGAAACATATAATGCTGTTTAGAAGATCTTTATCACGTAAGTTATCAATGAAATATACGGACTCATTCCCATGATGCTCCTGCATGTTGATAAGTTTGTACATATACTGAATTTTGAGATTCATTTTACATCACAGCTATCATTTAAATTGTCCACGCTGGGCATAATGCAGGTTAAGACGTTTCTATAGCAACACAAATCACATGGAGCAAATCAAACATTGTAGAATAAGTTTATTTGTTGAAATATTTTTGATCCCTGTATGATAAACTGAAGCCATGTTGCGCCTTCGAGGTTAGATCTATCAGTTGTACAGATGATATGTGCTAAGGCTCTTTCTGATGAAAAGAGATGTTTGATATTTTGAAGATGCATATGTAGTTAAGGCTCCGATTTCCATCACCTTAAAATAACTGGGAAATATGTAACAAAAATTTGCCAAGGCTACAAATACAAAGATTAAAGGGTTGTGCCAGAATTTCAAGTTATTCCCTATTCACAGGATAGGAAATAACTTGCTGATCAGTGGGCATCTCACTCCTATGACCACCGCCAATCTTGAGAAAGGGACTCCCGCAGTGACGCCACTCTGAATGGAGCACTGCCTGCACACGCACAGTCAACTCTCCATTTCTTTCAATGAGACTGACAGAAATATCCGAACGGGTGATGCTCGGGTATCTCAACAGTCCTACTGAAAGTTAATGGAGCACTACTGTGTTCGCTCAACCAGCGCTTCATTCAGTCTCCACCTCACTTTGGGGGTGCAGTAACCCATGCAGTGATTAGGATGGAGGATCCAGCTCCCCCGTTGTTGAGATTGGTGGAGGTCTTAGCAGTGAGACCCCGACTGACCAGCAAGTTATTTCCTATCCTGTGGTTAGGGGATAACTTGAAATTCTGGTACAACCTCTTTAACGAAAGTTCTAAAGCCAACTTAAAGGAAGCTTTCTGAGAATCCAAATACAATTCTGGGCAGGGAATGGGTTAAAAAATAAACAATGCTCACCCATTAAATTGTGTCCAAGTTAGCGCAGCTGCTGAGGGCCCTGGCACTTCGGTGCTGGAAGCTGCTGCACCTGTTAGGTTCACTGTTGGCTTGATTGCTGCAGACAATTACTGGCTTTAGCAGGGATATAGTCACAAATGGCATGTGACTGGTGAAGCCACTGATTGGCTGCTGCGGGCATGTGAATTATGAACGTCATGTGACCACTACAGCAGCTTCTGGGACTATAGCAGTGAAGATTTGGACGGCTACACTAGACTGGGAGTCCATTTAACATTTCATTTTGATCTTAAACTATTTCTGTAATGGATTTTGTTTTTTCATCCTGGAAAATCCCTTTAAATATTGTATCCATATGTATTAATACTTCTCCAACTGAATTCAATGGGATCTACAGATTATTCTTCAGATCTACAGGTTATTCTTTAGCTTAAAGGCTCACTCGTTCAAACAAACAAATTTGAGTGATAATCGTTTAGTGTGAATTAGAGATGAGCGAACGTACTCGGTAAGGGCAATTTCGCAATAGAGCACCGCGATTTTCGAGTACTTCACTACTCGGGTGAAAAGTACTCGGGTGCACTGTGGGGCTGAGGGTTGCAGAGGGGAGTGGGGGGTAGCAGCAGGGAACAGGGGGGAGCCCTCTCTCTCCCCCCCCCCCACTCCCCGCTGCAACCCCCCGCTCACCCACAGCGCACCCGAGTACTTTTCACCCGAGTAGTTAAGTACTCGAAAATCGCGGTGCTCGATTGCGAAATCGCCCTTAGGCCTTAGTCAGACGGGCGTTCTTAGCCGCGATTTGCGCATGCGCATGCGTCCGGCGATTTTATAAAACCATTGCTTTGCAATGGTATTGGACACATGAGCGCTTTTTATGCGCTCGTCCGATAAATTATAGAGCAAAAAATCGCAGATCGCACCTATCTGCGATTCCTGTTCTCTTCTGTATATGCGCTCAATGGGGCCGGCGGCAGCAGCGCCGACCCCATTGAGAACATATAGAAGACAAATCATTCTTCTCTGCCACAGCTGTGGCAGAGAAGAACGATGTTTGCCCATTGAATTCAATGGAGCGGCAATACAGCCGCTCCATTGAAAGCAATGGGCTGCCGGCGTGCGCGGGGTGAATTGTCGGGAAGGGGTTAAATATATAAGCCCTTCCCTGCAATTCATCCTAAAATGTGTTAAAATTAAAAAAAATTGTATACTCACCTTTCCGCTGCAGCCGGAGTCCAGCCGCGGCCGCTGTCAGTTCTCCTGAACTGCTTCTCGGCACTATTCAGCCGGCGGGGCTTTAAAATCCCCGCCTGCTGAATGATCTGCCTCTGATTGGTCACAGCCCTGACCAATCAGAGGCAGGGCTCACTCACACACCCATTCATGAATTCATGAATGGGTGAGTGACTGCTGCCTCTCAGCGCTGAGCCAATCAGGGGCAGGTCTGACTCACATCCATTCATGAATTCATGAATGGGTGTGAGTGAGGCATGCCTCTGATTGGCTCAGCACTGAGCCAATCAGGGGGCAGGTCTGACTCACACCCCCTTCACACCCACTGCAGGACGGCCGCACAGAGCTCTGGCTGCCGGGAGAAGGTGAGTATACAATTTTTTTTTATTTTAACACATTTTAGGATGAATTGCAGGGAAGGGCTTATATATTTAAGCCCTTACCGACAATTCATCCCGGGCTCGCCCGCAGCGCATTGCTTTAAATGGAGGCGGCTCTATTGCCGTCTCCATTGAATGCAATGCGCTGGACAGCTCCGGCCCGTTTCTAATGAAACGCAGCTAGGAGCAGATTTTCGGGCGATTTGCGGGCGACTTGCGCGCACCGGTCACGCGATTTGCGGATGCGCATCCGTCATGCGATCCGCAAATCGCGGGAAAAAACGCCCGTCTGACTAAGGCCTCACCGAGTACGTTCGCTCATCTCTAGTGTGAATGCAAAAAACTTTTTTTTTTTAAATCGCTCACTTGTCATTTGCGGTGGTTTAAGCTGACTTAATAGGAGGTGAAGTGCTGAGTGAGAAGTGAACGAGAAGCCTTGGAGCAAGACTTTCAGTTTAAATGCTCTGCACGTGACGTCAGTGCTCGTGCCATCGCTTAAAAGACTGTCAGTCTGTGTAAAAGGGACGTAACTCTTAATATCATGGAGTGCTGTGTGACAAGGGTTGTTTATTTACACTTTTTATTACTTTATAATGAGTTTTGTTAAGACAAGAGAACAATATCTTATAATGGATTTAGATAATTTTCTGGACTCTGCTATTACAATCAGGGTACAATTTGTCCTATCTGTATATAAATATGTATGCAGTTAGCTCACCCTTATGGCTACTACAGGCAACAAGGAAAAATAATGTATATGGTTGAGTGAAGGAAAGCACTATACTGGCACTGTACACAGGAGGAACACTTAAAGGGAATCTGTCACCTACTTTAAGCCCTATAGGCTAAGCTTATGGGCTGAAAGTAGGTGACCCGTGGACTCTAGGGATTTAAGTGTTATACTTACTTTCCCTGTCATTCCCACTGTGTCAACGCTGAAAGTTGATGCTCAATGCATTGAGCGGCAGGCTAAGTAGTCCACCTGTTCTAGTTTTATAATGGATGGACTACTTAGCAGCGCCGCTCATTACATTGAGTGGCATCTTTCAGTGCTGACATCGGGGAAACAATGGGGTAGTAAGTATAATACATCCCCAGACTCAGCAGGTCACCTACTTTCAGTCCATAAGCTTAGGTACCATAGATACAATATACATTTTTTAGGCACAGGTACGGTTTACTATTTTATACAAAGATATGTCCGTAGTGAGTTAAACATGACACTGTTGGCAGCTTCAGACCAAAACTCCTGATAACTAATTCCTTGTAAATATACTAAAGACTGAATGTATTTTGTCCATGTGTTTATCCGTTATTATACTTACAGTATCTCCAAGAGAATCAATCTTGGTACCTTGCATAATTAATCAGTGAAATTCTTTTGAGCCTGGCATGTATATTTATTAATATAGTGCATCGTACTCCTATAGGTTTAAATGCATGCAGTGAAGTTTGCTGCTTAATTAATTCAAATTCAGACACTGGAGAATTCACTAAAGTTTATAGAGGAGCATTTTTTGACATAGCTCTTCCCCAGGGCATTTCCATCCTAGTGGGAAACTTGCCAGTTGTTTGAGAGTTGATCAGCAAATTTAAGTTCTAAAAATGTCACTTCCCTAAATAATTAATCTTTTTTTTAATGTTTTTGAGAATACAATGACCTTTATATTTATAAAACTATTAGCAGTATACTGTTGTCAGACATCATTAAAGAGCGGTTGATCTCCAAACCAGGCATACTGCAACTGGAGAACATTAAAATTCAATACTTGCTATCAGCGATTTTATCAATGTATTAACTTAATTGTATTGTTCCTCTGTTACTGTAGTTGGGTGAAAGTTCACTTTTGAACACAAATTTACAAGTTATATATTTATAGTTATTGCTACTAGCAAGCAGATAAGTGCATAATTTATATTAATAAAACTATATTTTAAAATAGTTAGACAAAAACCATTAAAAAAGGAGTCACCTTCAAGACCCCCTTTATGAGCCAGAGCTGAGAGGCGCTGCTAAGAGCGGCACCCAAAATAGGTGCCATGTATAGTTATAATCTGAGAAAATAAATGGCCGCACAGTGCCCTTCACATAATCACTAATCACTGAGAACAGTAGAGAAGCTAAACATGCAATAATTAGTTGATTCCCTGTGTGACTTTATTCCAAAAACGGGGCTGTATAAACAGGACAACCTGTTTTAAAACTTAATAAATTAGAATACACAGAGCTGTGTGAATTGACAATCCGGGTCCATTTTTTTTATTCTTCAATAGAGATGAGCGAACGTACTCGTCCGAGCTTGATACTCGTTCGAGTATTAGCGTGTTCGAGATGCTCGTTACTCGTAACGAGTACCACGCGATGTTCGGGTTACTTTCACTTTCATCTCTGAGACGTTAGTGCGCTTTTCTGGCCAATAGAAAGACAGAGAAGGCATTACAACTTCCCCCTGCGACGTTCAAGCCCTATACCACCCCCCTGCAGTGAGTGGCTGGCGAGATCAGGTGTCACCCGAGTATAAAAATCGGCCCCTCCGGCGGGTCGCCACAGATGCATTCTGACATAGATGAGGGAAAGTGCTGTCTTGGTGGAGCTGCTATAGGGAGAGTGTTAGGAGTATTTTAGGCTTCAAGAACCCCAACGGTCCTTCTTAGGGCCACATCTAACCGTGTGCAGTACTGTGGAGGCTGCTTTTTGCAGTGTTGCACATTTTTTTTTTTTGGTATATCGGCCGTGCAGAGCATTGCGCCCTGCAGTAATACTCCAGGGCCAGAAGCGCTTAGGAAGGGACAGAAGACATATTGATTGAATATAGGCGGTGGGCCTTTGCAAATACATTTGGGGAAAAAAATCTATTTGGGCTGCCTGTGAGTGTCCTCAGTGTTCTGGTTCTCTGCTGGGTGCAGTAGTTCTCCAAATTCATACGCAGCCAGCTAAGTGTTACAGCAGGCTTGCGCAAAATTAATTCCTGGCTCTGTCTGGGCTGTTAAATCACCGCTGTATTGCAGTCCACGGTGCAACACTCTGAAGTTCTTTGACATACTCCAAGGACAGAAGACATATTGATTGAATATAGGCAGTGGGCCTTTGCAAATACATTTGGGGAAAAAAATCTATTTGGGCTGCCTGTGAGTGTCCTCAGTGTTCTGGGTCTCTGCTGGGTGTAGTAGTTCTCCAAATTCATACGCAGCCAACTAAGTGTTACAGCAGGCTTGCGCAAAATTATTTCCTGGCTCTGTCTGGGCTGTGAAATCACCGCTGTATTGCAGTTCACAGTGCAACACTCTGCAGTTCTTTGACATACTCCAGGGCCAGAAGCGCTTAGGCAGGGACAGAAGACATATTGATTATTGATTGAATATAGGCAGTGGGCCTTTGCAAAAAAATTTGGGGAAAAAAATCTATTTGGGTTGCCTGTGAGTGTCCTCAGTGTTCTGGGTCTCTGCTGGGTGTAGTAGTTCTCCAAATTCATACGCAGCCAGCTAAGTGTTACAGCAGGCTTGCGCAAAATTATTTCCTGGCTCTGTCTGGGCTGTTTAATCACCGCTGTATTGCAGTCCACAGTGCAACACTCTGCAGTTCTTTGACATACTCCAGGGACAGAAGACATATTGATTGAATATAGGCAGTGGGCCTTTGCAAATACATTTGGGGAAAAAAATCTATTTGGGCTGCCTGTCACTGTCCTCAGTGTTCTGGGTCTCTGCTGGGTGTAGTAGTTCTCCAAATTCATATGCAGCCAGCTAAGTGTTACAGCAGGCTTGCGCAAAATTATTTCCTGGCTCTGTCTGGGCTGTTAAATCACCGCTGTATTGCAGTTCACAGTGCAACACTCTGCAGTTCTTTGACATACTCCAGGGCCAGAAGCGCTTAGGCAGGGACAGAAGACATATTGATTATTGATTGAATATAGGCAGTGGGCCTTTGCAAAAAAATTTGGGGAAAAAAATCTATTTGGGGTGCCTGTAAGTGTCCTCAGTGTTCTGGGTCTCTGCTGGGTGTAGTAGTTCTCCAAATTCATACGCAGCCAGCTAAGTGTTACAGCAGGCTTGCGCAAAATTATTTCCTGGCGTTCCGTAAGCGAAGTCAGCCTCCAACCACAGGCCAATAAGCGGCACATTTAATTACAGCGTTCTGTTTCTGCATTACTGGTAATACAGCATGCTGAGGGGTAGGGGTAGGCCTAGAGGATGTGGACGCGGCCGAGGACGCGGAGGCCCAAGTCAGGGTGTGGGCACAGGCCGAGCTCCTGATCCCGGTTTATCACAGCCGACTGCTGCGGGATTAGGAGAGAGGCACGTTTCTGGCGTCCCCACATTCATCGCACATTTAATGGGTCCACGCGGTAGACCTTTATTAGAAAATGAGCAGTGTGAGCAGGTCCTGTCGTGGATTGCAGAAAGTGCATCCAGCAATCTATCGTCCACCCACAGTTCTGCGCCGTCCACTGCTGCAACTCAGAATCCTCTGGCTGCTGCTCCTCCTTCCTCCCAGCCTCCTCACTCCATTACAATGACACATTCTGAGGAGCGGGCAGACTCCCAGGAACTGTTCTCGGGCCCCTGCTCAGATTGGGCAGCAGTGGTTCCTCTCCCACCAGAGGAGTTTATGGTGACTGATGCCCAACCATTGGAAAGTTCCCGGGGTCCGGGGGATGAGGCTGGGGACTTCCGGCAACTGTCTCAAGACCTTTCAGTGGGTGAGTAGGACGATGACGTTGAGACACAGTTGTCTATCAGTGAGGTAATAGTAAGGGCAGTAAGTCTCAGGGAGGAGCGCACAGAGGATTCGGAGGAAGAGCAGCAGGACAATGAGGTGACTGACCCCACCTGGTTTGCTACGCCTACTGAGGACAGGTCTTCAGAGGGGGAGGCAAGGGCAGCAGCAGGGCAGGTTGCAAGAGGCAGTGCGGTGTCCAGGGGTAGAGGCAGGGCCAGACCGAATAATCCACCAACTGTTTCCCAAAGCACCCCCTCGCGCCATGCCACCCTGCAGAGGCCGAGGTGCTCAAAGGTCTGGCAGTTTTTCACTGAGAGTGCAGACGACCAACGAACAGTGGTGTGCAACCTTTGTCGCGCCAAGATCAGCCGGGGAGCCACCACCACCAGCCTCACCACCACCAGCATGCGCAGACATATGATGGCCAAGCACCCCACAAGGTGGGACGAAGGCCGTTCACCGCCTCCGGTTTGCACCACTGCCTCTCCCTCTGTGCCCCAACCTGCCACTGAGATCCAACCCCCCTCTGAGGACACAGGCACTACCGTCTCCTGGCCTGCACCCACACCCTCACCGCCGCTGTCCTCGCCCCATCCACCAATGTCTGTCAGCGCACCGTCCAGCCGTCGCTAGCGCAAGTGTTTGAGCGCAAGCGCAAGTACGCCGCCATGCACCCGCACGCTCAAGCGTTAAACGTGCACATTGCCAAATTTATCAGCCTGGAGATGCTGCCGTATAGGGTTGTGGAAACGGAGGCTTTCAAAAATATGATGGTGGCGGCGGCCCCACGCTACTCAGTCGCCACTACTTTTCCCGATGTGCCGTCCCAGCCCTGCACGACCACGTCTCCCGCAACATTGTACGCGCCCTCACCAACGCGGTTACTGCCAAGGTCCACTTAACAACGGACACGTGGACAAGCACAGGCGGGCAGGGCCACTATATCTCCCTGACGGCACATTGGGTGAATTTAGTGGAGGCTGGGACAGAGTCAGAGCCTGGGACCGCTCACGTCCTACCCACCCCCAGAATTGCGGGCCCCAGCTCGGTGGTGGTATCTGCGGCGGTGTATGCTTCCTCCACTAAACCACCCTCCTCCTCCTCCTCCTCCAACGCAACCTCTGTCTCGCAATCAAGATGTGTCAGCAGCAGCACGTCGCCAGCAGTTGGTGTCGCGCGGCGTGGCATCACAGCGGTGGGCAAGCGTCAGCAGGCCGTGCTGAAACTACTCAGCTTAGGAGATAAGAGGCACACTGCCCACGAACTGCTGCAGGGTCTGACAGAGCAGACCGACCGCTGGCTTGCGCCGCTGAGCCTCCAACCGGGCATGGTCGTGTGTGACAACGGCTGTAACCTGGTGGCGGCTCTGCAGCTCGGCAGCCTCACGCACGTGCCATGCCTGGCCCACGTCTTTAATTTGGTGGTTCAGCGCTTTCTGAAAAGCTACCCACGCTTGACAGACCTGCTCGGAAAGGTGCGCCGCCTCTGCGCACATTTCTGCAAGTCCCACACGGACGCTGCCACCCTGCGCACCCTGCAACATCGGTTTAATCTGCCAGTGCACCGACTGCTGTGCGACGTGCCCACATGGTGGAACTCTACGCTCCACATGTTGGCCAGGCTCTATGAGCAGCGTAGAGCTATAGTGGAATACCAACTCCAACATGGGCGGCGCAGTGGGAGTCAGCCTCCTCAATTCTTTTCAGAAGAGTGGGCCTGGTTGGCAGACATCTGCCAGGTCCTTGGAAAGTTTGAGGAGTCAACCCAGGTGGTGAGCGCCGATGCTGCAATCATTAGCATCACCATTCCTCTGCTATGCCTCTTGAGAAGCTCCCTGCAAAGCATAAAGGCAGACGCTTTGCGCTCGGAAACAGAGCCGGGGGAAGACAGTATGTCGCTGGATAGTCAGAGCACCCTCCTGTCTATATCTCAGCGCGGTGAGGAGGAGGAGGAGGAGCATGAGGAGGAGGGGGAAGAGATAGCTTGGCCCACTGCTGAGGGTACACATGCTGCTTGCCTATCATCCTTTCAGCGTGTATGGCCTGAGGAGGAGGAGGAGGATCCTGAAAGTGATCTTCCTAGTGAGGACAGCCATGTGTTGCGTACAGGTACCCTGGCACACATGGCTGACTTCATGTTAGGATGCCTTTCTCGTGACCCTCGCGTTACACGCATTCTGGCCACTACGGATTACTGGGTGTACACACTGCTTCACACACATAAGGAGAACCTTTCCACTCTCATTCCCGAAGAGGAAAGGGGTTCGAGAATGATGCTATACCACAGGGCGCTGGTGGACAAACTGATGGTAAACTTCCCATCCGACAGCGCTAGTGGCCGAAGGCGCAGTTCCGAGGGCCAGGTAGCAGGGGAGGCGCAGAGATCAGGCAGCATGTACAGCGCAGGCAAGGGACCATTATCCAAGGCCTTTGCCAGCTTTCTGGCTCCCCAGCAAGACTGTGTCACCGCTCCCCAGTCAAGGCTGAGTTGGCGGGAGCACTGTAAAAGGATGGTGAGGGAGTACGTAGCCCATCGCACGACCGTCCTCCGTGACGCCTCTGCCCCCTACAACTACTGGCTGTCGAAGCTGGACACGTGGCCTGAACTCGCGCTGTATGCCCTGGAGGTGCTTGCTTGTCCTGCGGCTAGCGTCTTGTCAGAGAGTGTGTTTAGTGCGGCTAGGGGAATCATCACGGATAAGCGTACCCGCCTGTCAACCGACAGTGCCGACAGGCTTACACTCAACAAGATGAACAAAGCCTGGATTTCCCCAGACTTCTCTTCTCCACCAGTGGACAGCAGCGATACCTAAGCAATACGTAGGCTGCACCCGCGGATGGAAGCATCGTTCTCTATCCCCATCAAAAACTGCTTTTTTGCTTCATCAATCTGTGTATAATATTCCTCCTCCTCCTCCTGCTCCTCCTCCTGAAACCTCACATAATCACGCCGAACGGGCAATTTTTCTTAGGCCCACAAGGCTCAGTCATATAATTTTTCTAAACAATTTTTATACGTTTCAATGCTCATTAAAGCGTTGAAACTTTAACCTCAACCAAGTTTTATTTTAACTGGGCTGCCTCCAGGCCTAGTTACCAATTAAGCCACATTAACCAAAGCGATTAACGGATTTCACCTGCCCTCTTGGTTGGGCATGGGCAATTTTTCTGAGGTACATTAGTACTGTTGGTACACCAATTTTTGGGGGCCCTCGCCTACAGTGTAATCAAATGAATTTTTAGCCCACCTACATTACAGCTGACGTTACATCAGCTGTGTTGGGCACTGCAATGGGATATATTTATGTACCGCCGGTGGCTTCCTGGCACCCACCCATGCTGTGGGTCCACAGGGAGTTGTAACTGCATATGTCCACTTCTAAAGAACCCCAGTCTGACTGGGGCATGCAGTGTGGGCCGAAGCCCACCTGCATGAAACATGACATTACCTTAGCTGTGATGGGCAATGCAATGGGATATATTTATGTACCGCCGGTGGGTTCCAGGGAGCCACCCATGCTGTGGGTCCACAGGGAGTTGTAACTGCATGTGTCCACTTCTAAAGAACCCCAGTCTGACTGGGGCATGCAGTGTGGGCAGAAGCCCACCTGCATAAAACATGACATTACCTTAGCTGTGATGGGCAATGCAATGGGATATATTTATGTACCGCCAGTGGGTTCCAGGGAGCCACCCATGCTGTGGGTCCACAGGGAGTTGTAACTGCATGTGTCCACTTCTAAAGAACCCCAGTCTGACTGGGGCATGCAGCGTGGGCCGAAGCCCACCTGCATTAAACATGACATTACCTCAGCTGTGATGGGCAATGCAATGGGATATATTTATGTACCGCCGGTGGGTTCCAGGGAGCCACCCATGCTGTGGGTCCACAGGGAGTTGTAACTGCATCTGTCCACTTCTAAAGAACCCCAGTCTGACTGGGGCATGCAGTGTGGGCCGAAGCCCACCTGCATGAAACATGACATTACAGCAGCTGTGATGGGCAATACAATGGGATATATTTATGTATCGCCGGTGGGTTCCAGGGAGCCACCCATGCTGTGGGTCCACATGTTGGGCTGCATCTCAAGTTCCCAGGTCCCACTATTAAGCCACAATAGCGGCAAGAGTGGGCCCCCCCCCCCCCTCCCAACAACTTTTACTTCTGAAAAGCCCTCATTAGCAATGCATACCCTAGCTAAGCACCACACTACCTCCAACAAAGCACAATCACTGCCTGCATGACACTCCGCTGCCACTTCTCCTGGGTTACATGCTGGCCAACCCCCCCCCCCCCCCCCCCCGCACGACCCAGTGTCCACAGCGCACACCAAACTGTCCCTGCCGAGCCTTCAGCTGCCCTTATGCCACGCCACACTCATGTCTATTTATAAGTGCGTCTGCCATGAAGAGGAACGGCAGGCACACACTGCAGAGGGTTGGCACGGCTAGTCAGCGACCCTCTGTAAAAGGGGCGGGGCGATAGCCCACAATGCTGTACAGAAGCAATGAGAAATCCAATCCTGTGCCACCTCCATCTGGAGCTGCACACGTGCGCATAGCAATGGGGAACCTATGTGCCACACACTATTCATTCTGTCAAGGTGTCTGCATGCCCCAGTCAGACCGCGTTTTTTTATAAATAGTCACAGGCAGGTACAACTCCGCAATGGGAATTCCGTGTGCACCCACAGCATGGGTGGCTCCCTGGAACCCACCGGCGATACATAAATGTATCCCATTGTAGTGCCCATCACAGCTGAGGTAATGTCGTGCTTAATGCAGGTGGGCTTCGGCCCACACTGCATACCCCAGTCAGACTGGGGTTCTTTAGTAGTGGACACATGCAGTTACAACTCCGTGTGGACAGACAGCATGGGTTGGTGCCAGGAAGCCACCGGCGGTACATAAATATATCCCATTGCATTGCCCAGCACAGCTGATGTAATGTCAGCTTTAATGCAGGTGGGCTAAAAATTAATTTGATTACACTGTAGGCGAGGGCCCCAAAAATTGGTGTACCAACAGTACTAATGTACGTCAGAAAAATTGCCCATGCCCAACCAAGAGGGCAGGTGAAACCCATTAATTGCTTTGGTTAATGTGGCTTAATTGGTAACTAGGCCTGGAGGCAGCCCAGTTAAAATAAAACTTGGTTGAGGTGAAAGTTTCAACGCTTTAATGAGCATTGAAACGTACAAAAATTGTTTACAAAAATTATATGACTGAGCCTTGTGGGCCTAAGAAAAATTGCCCGTTCGGCGTGATTATGTGAGGTTTCAGGAGGAGGAGGAGGAATATTATACACAGATTGATGAAGCAAAAAGGTCCCCGTTTTTGATGGTGATAGAGAACGATGCTTCTATCCGCGGGTGCAGCCTACGTATTGCTTAGGTATCGCTGCTGTCCGCTGGTGAAGAAGAGAAGTCTGGGGAAATCCAGGCTTTGTTCATCTTGATGAGTGTTAGCCTGTCGGCACTGTCGGTTGACAGGTGGGTACGCTTATCCGTGATGATTCCCCCAGCCGCACTAAACACACTCTCTGACAAGACGCTAGCCGCAGGACAAGCAAGCACCTCCAGGGCATACAGCGCGAGTTCAGGCCACGTGTCCAGCTTCGACAGCCAGTAGTTGTAGGGGGCAGAGGCGTCACGGAGGACGGTCGTGCGATGGGCTACGTACTCCCTCACCATCCTTTTACAGTGCTCCCGCCAACTCAGCTTTGACTGGGGAGCGGTGACACAGTCTTGCTGGGGAGCCAGAAAGCTGGCAAAGGCCTTGGATAATGGTCCCCTGCCTGCGCTGTACATGCTGCCTGATCTCTGCGCCTCCCCTGCTACCTGGCCCTCGGAACTGCGCCTTCGCCACTAGCGCTGTCGGATGGGAAGTTTACCATCAGTTTGTCCACCAGCGCCCTGTGGTATAGCATCATTCTCGAACCCCTTTCCTCTTCGGGAATGAGAGTGGAAAGGTTCTCCTTATACCGTGGGTCGAGCAGTGTGTACACCCAGTAATCCGTAGTGGCCAGAATGCGTGTAACGCGAGGGTCACGAGAAAGGCATCCTAACATGAAGTCAGCCATGTGTGCCAGGGTACCTGTACGCAACACATGGCTGTCCTCACTAGGAAGATCACTTTCAGGATCCTCCTCCTCCTCCTCCTCTGGCCATACACGCTGAAAGGATGACAGGCAAGCAGCATGTGTACCCTCAGCAGTGGGCCAAGCTGTCTCTTCCCCCTCCTCCTCATGCTCCTCCCCCTCCTCCTCTGGCCATACACGCTGAAAGGATGACAGGCAAGCAGCATGTGTACGCTCAGCAGTGGGCCAAGCTGTCTCTTCCCCCTCCTCCTCATGCTCCTCCCCCTCCTCCTCTGGCCATACACGCTGAAAGGATGACAGGCAAGCAGCATGTGTACCCTCAGTAGTGGGCCAAGCTATCTCTTCCCACTCCTCCTCATGCTCCTCCCCCTCCTCCTCCTCCTCAACGCGCTGAGATATAGACATGAGGGTGCTCTGACTATCCAGTGACATACTGTCTTCCCCCGCCTCCGTTTCCGAGTGCAAAGCGTCTGCCTTTATGCTTTGCAGGGAACTTCTCAAGAGGCATAGCAGAGGAATGGTGACGCTAATGATTGCAGCATCCCCGCTCAGCATCTGGGTAGACTCCTCAAAGTTTCCAAGGACCTGGCAGATGTCTGCCAACCAGGCCCACTCTTCTGTAAATAATTGAGGAGGCTGACTCCCACTACGCCGCCCATGTTGGAGTTGGTATTCCACAATAGCTCTACACTGCTCATAGAGCCTGGCCAACATGTGGAGCGTAGAGTTCCACCGTGTGGGCACGTCGCACAGCAATCGGTGCACTGGCAGATTAAACCGATGTTGCAGGGTCCGCAGGGTGGCAGCGTCCGTCTTCGAGTTGCAGAAATGTGCGCTGACCCGGCGCACCTTTCCGAGCAGGTATGACAAGTGTGGGTAGCTTTACAGAAAGCGCTGAACCACCAAATTAAAGACATGGGCCAGGCATGGCACGTGCTTGAGGCTGCCGAGCTGCAGAGCCTCCACCAGATTAAGGCCGTTGTCACACACGACCATGCCCGGTTGGAGCCTCAGCGGCGCAAGCCAGCGGTCGGTCTGCTCTGTCAGACCCTGCAGCAGTTCGTGGGCCGTGTGCCTCTTCTCTCCTAAGCTGAGTAGTTTCAGCACGGCCTGCTGATGCTTGCCCACCGCTGTGCTGCCGTGCCGCGCGACACCGACTGCTGGCGACGTGCTGCTGCTGACACATCTAGATTGCGAGACAGAGGTTGCGTAGGAGGAGGAGGAGGAGGGTGGTTTAGTGGAGGAAGCATACACCGCCACAGATACCACCACCGAGCTGGGGCACGCAATTCGGGGGGTGGGTAGGACGTGAGCGGTCCCAGGCTCTGACTCTGTCCCAGCCTCCCCTAAATTCACCCAATGTGCCGTCAGGGAGATATAGTGGCCCTGCCCGCCTGTGCTTGTCCACGTGTCTGTTGTTAAGTGGACCTTGGCAGTAACCGCGTTGGTGAGGGCGCGTACAATGTTGCGGGAGACGTGGTCGTGCAGGGCTGGGACGGCACATCGGGAAAAGTAGTGGCAACTGGGAACTGAGTAGCGTGGGGCCGCCGCCGCCATCATATTTTTGAAAGCCTCCGTTTCCACAAGCCTATACGGCAGCATCTCCAGGCTGATCAATTTGGCAATGTGAACGTTTAACGCTTGAGCGTGCGGGTGCGTGGCGGCGTACTTGCGCTTGCGCTCAAACAGTGGCGCTAGCGACGTCTGGATGCTGCGCTGAGAGACATTGCTGGATGGGGCCGAGGACAGCAGAGGTGAGGGTGTGGGTGCAGGCCAGGAGACGGTAGTGCCTGTGTCCTCAGAGGGGGGTTGGATCTCAGTGGCAGGTTGGGGCACAGGGGGAGAGGCAGTGGTGCAAACCGGAGGCGGTGAACGGCCTTCGTCCCACCTTGTGGGGTGCTTGGCCATCATATGCCTGCGCATGCTGGTGGTGGTGGCTCCTCAGCTGATCTTGGCACGACAAAGGTTGCACACCACTGTTCGTCGGTCGTCAGGCGTCTCTGTGAAAAACTGCCACATCGTAGAGCACCTTGACCTCTGCAGGGTGGCATGGCGCGAGGGGGCGCTTTGGGAACCAGTTGGTGGATTATTCAGTCTGGCCCTGCCTCTACCCCTGGCCACCGCAGTGGCTCGGCCTGTGCCCACACCCTGACTTGGGCCTCCGCGTCCTCGCCCGCGTCCATGTCCTATAGGCCTACCCCTACCCCTCAGCATGGTGTATTACCAGTAGTGCAGAAACAGAACGCTGTAATTAAATATGCCGCTTATTGGCCTGTGGTTGGAGGCTGACTTCGCTTATGGAATGCCAGGAAATAATTTTGTGCAAGCCTGCTGTAACACTTAGCTGGCTGCGTATGAATTAGGAGGACTACTATTCACAGCACAGACCCAGAACACTGAGGACAGTCACAGGCAGCCCAAATAGATTTTTTTCCCCAAATGTTTTTGCAAAGGCCCACTGCCTATATTCAATAAATATATCTCTTCTCTCTCTGCGTCACCGCTACTGGCCCTGGAGTATGTCAAATAACTGCAGACTGTTGCACTGTGGACTGGAATACAGCGGTGATTTAACAGCCAACACAGAGCCAGGAAATAATTTTGCGCAAGCCTGCTGTAACACTTAGCTGGCTGCGTATGAATTAGGAGGACTACTACACCCAGCACAGACCCAGAACACTGAGGACTCACAGGCAGCCCAAATAGATTTTTTTCCCCAAATGTTTTTGCAAAGGCCCACTGCCTATATTCAATAAATATGTCTTCTGTCCCTGCCTCACAATATATGTGTTCTGTCCCTGCCTCACAATATATGTCTTCTGTCCCTGCCTAACCACCACTTCTGGCCCTGGAGTATTACTGCAGGGCGCAATGCTCTGCACGGCCGATATACAAAAAAAAAAAATGTTCAACACTGCAAAGAGCAGCCTCCACAGTACTGCACACGGTTAGATGTGGCCCTAAGAAGGACCGTTGGGGTTCTTGAAGCTTAAAATACTCCTAACACTCTCCCTATAGCAGCTCCGGCACCAACAGCACTTTCCCTCCTCTATGTCAGAACAAATCTGTGGCGAGCCGCGGGAGGGGCCGATTTTTATACTCGGGTGACATCTGATCTCGCCAGCCACTCACTGCAGGGGGGTGGTATAGGGCTTAAACGTCGCAGGGGGAAGTTGTAATGCCTTCCCTGTCTTTCTATTGGCCAGAAAAGCGCGCTAACGTCTCAGAGATGAAAGGTAAAGTAACTCGAACATCGCGTGGTACTCGTCACGAGTAACAAGCATCTCGAACACGCTAATACTCGAACGAGTATCAAGCTCGGACGAGTACGTTCGCTCATCTCTATTCTTTAAGCATGTTGCATTCTGCTCTTGTGCTGGGATAACCTGGTCTGGTGGTTGTTAGATTCCTTCTCAACTTGTAGAATAAATCACAATATTGTAAAGCCAAAATATGGAAGCCAAGATTGTTACATGTATCACACAGGGACCAGCATACAACATAACCTTTATTCATATTAAACATTAAAACATTCATACACTTAAAATTCCAAATAAAATGTCACCAAATATAGCAAGATAATTAAATGAATACACTGTGGAACATGTATCAAAAACCAGAAATGAAGGTCAATATGTGAAAAATGCACTCACTCCACCACCCTCCATTTTTTAGCATGACAGTCAACTTATGACAACCTGGTGTGCATGACACAAAATCAGGGCCCACTACACCTTAATCCACATTATTCCTTATTGCTCACTCTATTATTTAATCTTCAACTCAATTAGGTCCTTCCTACCCCATTCCCACAACACATGTTCTGACCAAACAGATTCATGATGGGTGATGCATAGGAGCGAAGTATAAAGGCAAAACAAAGATGGCCCCCGAGATGTGCTATTACATACTAGAACAATGCCAATAGGTGCTGTAAATGGTACTAACGAAATATGGGCATGCCCTGAATAAAGATGGCCGTAACTTAATGCCGCAGCAAATCAGCATCCAAAATATATAAGATGATCAGAGCTGGTGACTAAAGAAAAAGCCCACAATCAGAAATTACCACCAACATCAAATTTATGTGGGAAAGACAAAATCTATTGGTCATCCAATTGTAACAGAACATAATCTGGTCACAGAAAACAGGGGACATATGGGCATGGCATTAATTAAAATGGTCCCCAAAACCATGAAGGCATCATACTATCTTTATTATGATACATAGAAAGATATTAGAAATGCAACGTGGAGAATAATAAGGTAAAATGATTGCCAACATAATACCTTAGGCAGATGAGACCAGTCATACAAAGCACATTAATGAAATAAAGTAACACGTCATTTAATAATCAGTAAGAAAAAAAAGAGAAAAGGTTATAACATTACAAAAAAGTTCTAATAATATAGAAAACCAAGAATACTGTAATGTATATCCCAAAAAACAGGATAGAACACCAAAAAATGAAACCATAGGGAATACAACCAAAGGTCGGCAAACCCAAATTGTCTTACTAGAAAAAGAAACAAAAAAAGATTGCACAAGACAACATACTCTCGATATCTGACTGGCTGGACTAACTATATAAAAGATGTAAATACCAATTGCTCATATAGATCACTGTCTGTAGTTGAAAGATCAACTGCATTTCTATTTGAAGCAAGGTTCTACCAATACTACCTTTACGAATAGATGCTCTAATCACGTCTAACATCAAAAATACTTGTATTCGTAGATAACCATTATAAGTCATAAACATGTCAAGATACTGTTTTATGGCGACAGTTAACTATATATCCTATAGCTTTGAATTCTCTCTTGTAGATGATCTCATAGATAGAATGATTGATATCCAATTGTTTGGCTGTCTTTTAAATTCCCCTCCAAACTCATAGGCCTCCAAAGAAATCATTCTGAATTCATTGGAGAGCCTTTTGGATCTAGACATGTACAGTCGATCTTTTTCACCCTCTTTTGAGTGTTTGGTGACATCATGTACACACACACTACACTGTTTGCATAAATATCAAATATTAATAGTCCTTACTTCACAAGACTGTTTCACATTCTGTTTCGGTCATAAATTTTTTTAGCCAGCAGTATGTTTAGTTTTTAACTTCCATGACAATGTCACTTTTAAGTTTGGTATAATTTTAAGGAAATATTAAGGTCTTTGTTCTTCAGAATTCCTTGCCAGAATACAAAATCAGATACATCATGTTAAGAAAGAGTAACAGTGCAAAATGTTAATGTTCAATATGAAAGAAATTTGTTTCAAGTAAGGGCGGTTTTCATATGGTAATCAGTAGAGTTCCAGACTCTAAAACACGCATCCCACTTCTATTAAGTTTAGTTGAATTTAATGAATATTCATCATGTTAATTTGCAGCTTTGTTCTATGTGACATGCCAAAATATAATTCAAAATGTCCCTCAAGTGAATGGGAAATGCAGTAAAAATAAAGCAATAAAAAAGTTGTAAAAATAAGAGTTAGAATTAGAAACTGTTCAACATATAATTCTTAAATCGGATTTTCCCATCTTAGAAAGTGATGGCAAAATCCTAGGAAGTGGCTGGCTGCAATTTGGCATCCGTACTGCATCTAGGAATGAAAGGGCTGTAGCACTGGTTTAGCCATGTGTCCTATTTAAGCATTACCTGTGTACCGTTTTGTACCGTTATACAAAAACAAATAGAAAAGTGGATTTAAAGGGAATTTGTCACCTACATTTAACCCTATAAGCTACGAGGGGCATTCATTAAAGATTTCCCCTGACCCACTTCTGTTTATCGCAGGATGCTGTAACTTCACATGTGTAGAGATATAAGTCTCTACAGGTTACGTGCAAATTTGCAGCTCTGAACTGATAACGGTCTTGTGACCGGGAAATGGTGCGAGGTCTGATAAGGACCCAGTGGAATACAGAGCAGTCATTTTTTTTACTTGTCAGGCCTTCACCAAGGAAGACGTTTGATGAGATGAAAGAGGTTTATGAGGAGGATTCCCCACCATATGATGTAGTCAAGAAATGGCATTGTCAATTTCAAATGTGGTTGAACTTCGGTGGAAATAGCTCCAATCCCAGGGTGACCCCATTCTGCTATCGATGAACACATCATCCAGAAAGTTGAGGTTGACATTTTGGAAAATCAATGCATAATCATTCGCAACCTAACCCAAAAAATTTCAAGCTTAGTGAGGGGCCTGTGGAAAAAATCATCCAAGACCATCTTTACATGCATAAGGTATCCAGTTGCTGGGTTCCCTGGCTGCTCACACCTTTCCAAAAGCAGGAATGAGTCAAATGCTCCCAGGCTCTTTTCAGGACATACCATAGAAACCAAGAGGACTGATCCCACAGGATAAAAGCTGAGTCTATCACTATGATTCAGAGACTAAAGTCCAGTTGATGCAATGGAAGCATCTAGACTCACCACCTCTAAAGAAGGCATCTGCCCAACCCTCAGCAGGAAAAGTCATACTCACAGTCTTTTTGGACCAGCAAGTAGTCTTGATGGATTTCCTAGTAAAAAGTACCCCAAATACTGGGAGATACTATACTTCACTGCTGCGAAAATTGCATGAAACCAGCAAATCTAAGTGACTTGGCAATCTCACCAAAGGTGTTCGCCTTCTGCAAGACAATGCCACAGTTCACAACTCATATGTTGCCCATATGAAAGCATGCTGCTGCAAGTATGAAATTCTACTTCATCCCCTTAATTCACCCAACCTTGCACCATTGAACTTCCACCTCTTTCCAATAATTAAGTCATTTTTGAAGGGCAAGCATTTTCCAAATGAGACTGATTTCTGAAGCAACAACTTGGCCTCTGGGGCAACCTGTCGACTTCTACAAGTGAGTGGTTTACAGTTTTGTGAGGGTTATGAACATACTAATTTATATATGTATGTATCTTTGATATACGTTTCCGGAGGCTTTAGGCCTAAATTGTACACTCTATTCTGTGTCCTATGAAAAGCTCTGATAAATGCTTGTACATTTAGGTTAGTACTTAATTACATTAAGTAGAGGTGTAATCTTAAATGTCCATCATGTCTCCAAGATCTTGTTAATCTCGTTACAATGATCAAAGGATAATGGAATGCTTCGATCATTAACTGCTGTCTAGGGCATGGGATTAAAATGTAGATTGTGATAAAGAATCAAGGTACTAGACAGTCAGTCTACATGCCAACAAAAGAAGCCATGTTTATTGAGAAAACGCAATTATTCACCACCTTAGTACTTTGACCTCAGTATAACAGATTGAACTTTGTAACACTAGCCTTTGCACTGATACGTCTACTGATATGCCTACTGATACTCCTTCTATTTTTTGTATAAGAAATGACAATGTACAGAATAAACACAGATTGCTTCTAGACACAGGCCTGATCTCTGTGTTTCATTGCTTTCTCACGGCGGCCGCCATAACCACCTCTGATTTGGAGCCTCACAGCATATTGACGGAACATTGAATTCCATAACAGTAATTGGCGCCCAACGTGGGGCTTGAAGGAACAGGAGGACCACCTGCACCTCAAACCCCCCCGGACCCAGATGGGATAAGGAGCCACTCGGAACCACGGATTTACAAAAACTGCGCAGTAATGTAAGGCTTTATCTTGCCACAATCTATCCGTGCTTCTTGGCTGCTCCTTTCCTGTCCGAGGGGTAAGAAGTGCATGCCTCTTATAAATCTTCAAGCTTTTTAAGAATTCATATGGTGGGCTGAATATGCTGTGCAGGTGTTCTTTAACTGTTATTGTCTTTATTTGTTACTTTGCATGGTCAGTGTACAGAATATGAAACCCTCTTGCCGATCTCTGGAAGGCATGGTATAAATTGTACCAGGGAAGTCTAAAATTTTCAGGGGATAAAATTCCTGATGGGAGCCTCTTATAGGTATAAGAGAAGTAGTTGAGACGGGGGAAAAATAAGCAGGGTTGGGAGGTACCGACACTTACAGACAAGTGAGGAAGTACTGACACTTAAAAAAAAAGTAGTAACTGACATTCAAATGTTTTTGTCTTTATGTGTGCCTGTTTATGCACGAGTGAGTGATTGATGAGTTGACCTGATCGACGGAACCTGACCTCCGGGGTGCAAATATAAATCTCTGTGTCCCGTGTTAACAGGAACCTGATCAGTGACGCTGAAAGGAGTCCCTAACAAGGCCACGATTCTGGACAGGGCCCCCTGCAGTTCCGTTTGTATATTTCAACGGTCAGGGGATTGTTTTATGTGTGTGAAAGGATAAAATAATAAGCCTCTTGGTGTACATAAACCGCCAGCCATGGGCAATACTGCTGGTAAAGAGGATAAGGTATGGAAGACAGCTAAAGAAATTGTACAAGAAAGAGAAGGCAGAGCTGCAGTTGGTAGAGGATGTGATAAATTGTTTAAGCACATAGGATATAAAGGGACAGGAGTATTAGATCTCCAGCAGTGGGAAAGGTTTTCAGACAGTCATGCTGGGTGGGCAAAAGATAATGGATTACAGGAAATGTTGAATAGTTGGAAAAAGGCAAGTAGAGATATAGAAGATGCAGGATATCAGAGAAAAGAATTCAAAGGACAGATATATTATGCTCCCCCATTGCCAGGTCAGTTCCCTCTTCCACCTCCACCCACTCCTTCATCTCAATTCCAACAGTCTCCCCCACCCTATGCCAAGCCATCCACTCCAAGGTCAAACACTGGACAGGAGGGATGGACCTGCTGGCATTGTGGACAACAAAACCCGGATTGGAGAGAGAGCTGCCCTGCTTGCGGAGCTCCTCGGCACAAACCGGTTATGCCTATGCTCACTAGATCCAAGGCTAGTGAGTGGAAGCATGGAGAAGAGGACAAGGAGGAGATGCAGGGAGCGGAGAGTGGTATAGGAGCTGATGTAACACAGGGGGAAGGCAGAAGGAGCCAATATGATATGACCTCACAAAAAGTTAAATATAGACCATGGACACCTCAAGAGCATATGTCACTTATACAGCAATTACAAGACCCCATGACCAGACCTATGCCTTTCTTTAGACAGCACAAATACAAGACACATACTCTGCAACATCAGCTGATCTGGGTCCTTTGATTATGTTAAAAACAGGGGAGGCAGTGGGAACTATAATTTTAAATTATGTGAAAGACTATTGTGGCACAGATTGGGATAAAATTAAACATAGAGAATTAAAAAGTGGTAAGATATTTTTAATTGGTCTAGAACGTTGGGCAAAAGAAAAATTAAAAGAATCCTCCCTGTCTCTTTCTAATGTCACACAAGAGAAGGATGAAAGTGTAGAGCAATTTTATGCCCGCCTTCAACAACGTTGGTCAGATCTGGGGTATAGGGGCATACAAGAATTGGGTGACCATGTACTTAGCATGGCCTTTGTAGAGGGGTTGCGAGAACCCTTGAGGTCTAAACTCATGGATAACAAGCCTGAGTGGAGACAATATGAAGCAGCAGGCCTGGTGCAAGCAGCCAAGGGCATTGAACTAAATTTAAAAATCAAAAAAGGACATAGCTCTGTTATGATAGCACAATACAGCACAGGAGAGAACCAAATAAAATGGGGCACCCATCCCAAACATAACCTTAAGTGCCATTTCTGTGGTAAGCCTGGGCACTTTAAACGGGAGTGTAGAAAATTCCTCCAGCAGAGGGGTAGTGAACAACCCACAAAAGCACGAGTCGCCAAGGGAGAAATAGAAAACCAAGATTGAATAGTCGGCGACCCTCTGCCCTTCTTCCCCATGAGCAATGTAAAAGAGGGTGTGGCCATTTTTCTTAAAGGGGAAGTACTCAATAAGGAAATTCCTTTCCTTGTTGATACAGGGGCAGCAACCTCAGTCATCCAAAGCCACCTAATTCCTCCAGCATACCGGCAAAATACAGCTCAAACTGTTGTAGGTCTTGAAGGAGTTCCTAAGAAACTTCAGGAAACAGACCCTCTCCCCATAAAATTCAGAGACCAGACAGTTTTAACAAAACTATTGGTGAGTGATGATATTCCACTGTCAGTTATGGGCACAGACATACTCTCTGCCCTGTCAGCTTCCATTCAGTTTACTGAAGAAGGAACAGTGCAGATTGATTTTGCAAAAACAAACGCAGAACAATTTTGCCAGATGGTGGCTTCTCTAGATGATCCACAGCCAATTTTCCTCTTAACTACAGAAGAGGAAATAATATTACAGGAAGTTCCACAGGAACTCTGGGCCAAGTCCAAAACAGATATTGGTCATATGAATGTGACACCCATGGTAGTCACACTAAAACCAGGATGCGTAGCCCCCCAAGTAAAACAATATCCATTGGGTAGGGCCCAAGAGGATTCTATAGGCCCACAAATTACAGACTTAATTCAAATGGGGGCACTACGGGAAATAACATCACCAGCCAATACTCCCCTCTTCCCAGTTAAAAAGAAAACACAAAAGGGACAACCAGATGTTTATCGCATGGTACATGATCTTCGGGAAATTAATAAAGTAACTGTACTCGACACCCCAGTAGTGCCAAATCCACATACGCTTTTAGCACAAGTCCCGCCCACTGCGACATTTTTTACAGTGATAGATCTTGCAAATGCGTTTTTCAGTGTACCGATCCATCCGGATTGCCAGTACCTTTTTGCTTTTACCTTCAAGGGTAAACAATACGCTTGGACCGTCCTGCCACAAGGTGCGCAGAATTCTCCAAACATGTACACCCAGGCACTCCAGTCTGTTTTGCAGGCCTGGACTCCGCCTGATGGAACTGTGCTGTTGCAATATGTTGATGACCTTCTGCTTTGTGCTGAGGATCTGAAAACATGTCAATCTGCATCCATTTCTCTTCTAAAATTTTTAGCAGAAAATGGCTGCAAGGCTTCAAAGGAAAAATTACAGCTTTGTAAACAAAAGGTTGTGTTTCTAGGCCATTGCCTAGCTCAAGGAACCAAACATCTCACAGAAGAACGAAAAGCTGCAGTTCAAGCCATTTCTGTACCTTCTTCTGCTGCCAAACTCCGCACCTTTTTGGGGCTTGTCTCATACTGCCGTCCTTGGATCCGTTCTGCCTCATCCCTGATGCAACCACTCTATGATTGTCTTCCACGTGTTCCTTTCTCTCTCACTCCTGAAGCAACTGACAATTTCCATACACTAAAACTCTCTATTCTCAGTTCTCCAGCACTGGGAATTCCTAATTACACTCTACCTTTCACTCTCTTCTGCACTGAACTTTCTGGTCATGCGACGGCAGTGTTGACACAAAAACATGGAGGACGTCCACGGCCACTTGGGTATTACTCCATGAGATTGGATCCGGTGGCCCGAGGAGCCCCCTCCTGTGTCCGTGCGGTAGCAGCAGTACAAGCAATGGTTGACAAATCTTCTGAGTTGGTCCTGGACTACCCCCTAGTGGTTCTCACCCCTCATGACATCCAGAGTATACTCACTCAAGTACAACCTAAACACCTGTCTCTAGCTCGTCAAATAAGGTTACAATGTGCCTTGCTCATGCCTCCTAACATCTCCTTCCAACGGTGCACTACCTTGAACCCGGCTACTCTTCTTCCAATCGAGTATCCCGATTCAAATGGGGGGTGGGGGATTTGGGTACTGCAGATCAGTTATTTTTAAATTCTGTACAGCATGATTCTGATTTATTTGATTCAAAACACCAGCATGATTGTCTAGAATTGATGCAGCAAGAAACTGCAGGTTTTGAATCAGTTACTGAAACGCCTATTGACAATGCACATTTTGAGCTTTTTGTAGATGGTTCACGGTACCAAGGTGAGGATGGCCGATTCCATACCGGGTATGCAGTAGTCACACAACATGATGTCCTAAAAGCAGAAGCTCTGCCTCCGCATGTCTCAGCACAAGAAGCGGAATTGAAGGCCCACACTGAGGCGTGTAGAGTGGCAGAAGGTAAAACAGCAAACGTTTACACTGATTCCAGGTATGCATTTGGCATAGCTCATGATTACGGCCCAATATGGAAGGCCAGACAATTTTTAACTTCTGTAGGACAACCCATTAAGAATGGTGCAGCAGTACAGAACCTTATGAAAGCCCTACTCCTACCAGATAAAGTAGCAATCCTAAAGGTGAAAGCTCATACTAAAGCCGACACTGCAGAAGCAAAAGGCAACGCCCTCGCAGACTTCACAGCAAAGGCAGCGGCCCTCAAACCATGGAAGAAAGAAGAAAAGAAGATACTGACCGCACAAGTCAGAGACTATGATTTGGACTTTGATAAAAATATGGACATTGATGTACTAAAGACATTACAGTCACAAGCCAGCAAAGAAGAAAAAGATAAATGGACTAATATGGGAGCAGTAGAACAGGGTGGCATATGGCAAACAGTCAGTAGAACTTGCCTACCACGATCCCTGTACCCCATGATGGCCCAGCTGATCCATGGAAAGACTCACCTATCGAAGGCAGCTATGCTACTGACGCTTGAGAGAGAATGGGTGGCCCCTGGGTTCTCTGTAACTGCTGCATCATTTGTCCAATCTTGTATGATCTGTGCCGTGAGCAACCCAGGACAGAAAGTAAAGGTCCCGCAAAAACACTTGCCTAGGCCACTCTACCCATTTCAGAGATTGCAAATTGACTATATTCAGCTCCCACGTGTGGGGAAATATGAATATGTGCTTGTTGTTGTTGATATCTTCTCAGGTTGGGTTGAGGCCTACACCATCACCAAGGCAACTGCTCAGGCAACAGCAAAGAAGCTCATGAATGAGGTAGTCTGCAGGTATGGGGTACCAGAGGTAATCGAGTCAGACAGGGGTACACATTTCACAGGTGAAATAATGCAACACATCATGTCTGCCCTGGGTATTTCCCAAGCATTTCACACCCCTTATCATCCACAAAGTAGTGGGAAGGTAGAAAGGATGAATGGTACCCTAAAACTAAAAATACAGAAAGCAATGAAAGAAACAGGCAAACCATGGACTGAGTGCCTCCCATTGGCCCTTTTCTCAGTCAGATATGTGCCTAACAGAAAAACAGGATTATCACCATATGAAATCTTGTTTGGGTGTGCACCCAGGTTGGGTCTGTACTTTCCACAGGTACTGCAGGCCCAGTATGGTATTCTAACTGACTATGTTATGTCCTTAAATGCACGCCTAAAGGCAACACACAATCAAGTGTTTTCTTCAATTCCAGATCCAAATTCTCTTGAAGGAACGCATGATCTGCAGCCCGGAGATTGGGTAGTGACAAAGAGACACGTGAGGAGGACATTGGAAACAAGGTTTGACGGCCCGTATCAAGTGCTGCTCACAACCAGTACTGCCGTCAAACTAGAGGGTAAAACCAATTGGGTACATGCCTCACATTGCAAAAAGGTTAAGAAACCACAATATGAGAGAAATTAGACTATTCCTGGTGCTTGGAATTCTCCTGCTTATCGCCAGGGCCTGGACCCTGACGCCAGCGGGAAAGTTGAAATTGGCACAAACTAAGGAAGGAGGTGTTGTTAGAAGCTACTGGGGTTGGGCAAATAAAACTAAAGCCAGACAGCAAGACGAGTTCATATGTGAAGGCAATCATAGGTGCATAATAGCCAATTTTACACTAGGAGAGACCAGTGGCTTATATGTCCCCTCCAATAAATTTAAAGGTCGTTCATATGTCATACAGGAAGGAGAGCATCCTTGGATAAACATTATCAGTAGAGTAAATATCTCATGCTATAAACTAACCCAAGGATGTGTGGCTCATATAGATAAGCAGTTCACATATGAGCATCTTTCAAAAACGTTAATGTGTAAGGGTGACCAAGTTGGAAGAGGAGGCACAAACCAGACAATATCTTTAAAAGATACATATACTCTCCTGTGCATTAATGGTACTTCTATAGCCAACTCTCTAATGTGGTTAAACCTTTTGACCGTCCTGGAAACAACCCCTGTGGTACACACTGACAATTTAGTTAGGCTCCCCCATACATGTAAAAATGTCTCAACCAAACAAGAGAGGACCGTAGTGCAGTTTAATATATCTTTCCCTGTAATGAAATCATGCTCTAGAATGAAGAGAGAATGGTACGATACTCTTCTTGGAGGAATAGGAGCAGGCACAGGGGTTTTAAATTCAATAGATTTAGAAGTAATGAAAAATAAGATGGCAGGGGAAGGAAGAGATGTGTCTAATCTGGTCAATATTCAGGCACAATGGATGCCCTCCATATTCCTCCCCCAACATCTTGCATTAGGATATAATAAGGATGTATTAACGCTTTTTAATCTGAGTTTTGGGGTTCAAAATGATTTATAATAATAATAATAATAATAATCTTTATTTGTATAGCGCCAACATATTCCGCAGCGCTTAGATTTGTTTGTAAATATGAGTAAATTCATAAACTATACACAATGTAGCCTGCAATATGTATATATGATTCACGAGAAGGATAAAGCACAGTCAGATTTGATGACAAAGAATGAAAAATTGTGGAGAAATATTTTCAAGAATGTAATTCCAGTAGCATCCTGGATACGGCCCCGGGCTGATAGTGTAGAATGCTCTGATGAATATTGCACTGGAGAAATGACTTTTTATGATGTAAAGGACACAAGCCTGATGTGTAAGTTTGTAGTACTACCTGTGGTGTTCGGACCGCCTCTATATGCTTTCCAATATTGGTTGCCCAAGTTCACAGGTACTATGATTGATAGTGAAAATAAAACCCATGGCATAGAGAACTGTGAAGAAACACTGGATGGCCTAGTATGCGGACGGAGTACAGCCGCATATGAGCCATGTTTCCTGCAGCCTTCAGTCAGCATATGTGATTGGACGGTGCTACCTGCGTCTTTCCATATGCTGATAGAAGTTGGCCCCCAATATATATGCTTTGTTACCAACCAAACTAAAACCACCAGTATGTATAATCTCACCACTCCATTTTCTGGATGTTTACAGAACATATCGGTGATACATTGGTTTACAGAAACTTACACCTTTTTGCCAGATGCTGAAGCTGCAATAAAGTATTACTGGCACCCAGATGCTATCCCTATGTCAAATCTGACTATATCCTTGGGTAGAATTGTAAGACTAATGAAAGACACTGAACACCTTCAAAAGCATTTGGATGTTACTAACCTCTCCCTTATGGAATTAGAAAAACAAACTATATGGGTAGGAGATAAGTTGGTCAGCATAGGTAATAAGATCCAGATAGACACAGAATATAACTGGTATGATATTTTTACTGGATGGTCACCTACAGCAGGAAAGATGATGGATTTTATGTTTCACCCATTACTAATACTGTTTCTTTTGTTCATTCTTTTGAGTGTTTGCAACTTATGGACATTCTGTGGGATACGGAGACAAGCAAATTATCTGGAATCGCTCCCTCTACGATATCGTTAAAACAGTCAAAAGAGTAAAAGAGCAACAACAGTGGGGATCCGGCGAAGAGGATAGAAAGACCGGCAGGGGTGGCTTAGCACCCTTGATAGTACCACAACAAAGGCTCTTTTCAAGATGGACTGTTTTAAATGGGGGATTGTGAGGGTTATGAACATACTAATTTATATATGTATGTATCTTTGATATACGTTTCCGGAGGCTTTAGGCCTAAATTGTACACTCTATTCTGTGTCCTATGAAAAGCTCTGATAAATGCTTGTACATTTAGGTTAGTACTTAATTACATTAAGTAGAGGTGTAATCTTAAATGTCCATCATGTCTCCAAGATCTTGTTAATCTCGTTACAATGATCAAAGGATAATGGAATGCTTCGATCATTAACTGCTGTCTAGGGCATGGGATTAAAATGTAGATTGTGATAAAGAATCAAGGTACTAGACAGTCAGTCTACATGCCAACAAAAGAAGCCATGTTTATTGAGAAAACGCAATTATTCACCACCTTAGTACTTTGACCTCAGTATAACAGATTGAACTTTGTAACACTAGCCTTTGCACTGATACGCCTACTGATACGCCTACTGATACTCCTTCTATTTTTTGTATAAGAAATGACAATGTACAGAATAAACACAGATTGCTTCTAGACACAGGCCTGATCTCTGTGTTTCATTGCTTTCTCACGGCGGCCGCCATAACCACCTCTGATTTGGAGCCTCACAGCATATTGACGGAACATTGAATTCCATAACAGTTTCATACAAAGATGGGAGAAGTGTTTGTCCCTAGGTGGCACCTATGTTGCAAAAGACTAATAACTGTGCCAAGTTTCATTGCTCTCAGTCCACAGGAAGTAGGTCTGGGGAAATCTTTAATGAATGCCTGTAAGATTTTGGGCTGTAAGTAGCGGACCTGCAAGTCTGGGGATGTAAGGGTTATGTTTACCTCTCCCGTCATTCCCTCAATGTCAGAGGTGAAAGCCGCTTCTGAATGCATTGATTGGCACACTAAGACGTTGGCCCGTTCTAATTTCATAATATATGGATTACTTAGCAACGCCACTCAATGCATTAAGCGGCAGCTTTCAGTGCCCACACTGGAGGAATGATGAAGGGAGGTAGGTATAACACTTACATCCCTGGACTCCACGGGTCAGCTACTTTCAGTCCATGAGCCTAGCTTATAGTGCAAAAAATAGGTGACAGAGTGTCTTAAATAGTATAACTCTGATGCCGCACCTTCATTCTGAGAATTAGTTATTGAGCCATTACTTTAAAAGAAGTATCCCTTTAAATAATTCCTCAAATACAGGTTTTCTTTAAAAAATCATATTTAAAAGAAGTTGTTTTTTTTCTTTATTAATAGAATAGGAAATCAATTTTCTAAAATACATGTATTCTGCTCACATCCCCTTTTTATACCAATACAGTGGCCTCTATCAGGACAGTAGACTGGTATTGTCCATAGACTGGATTATCCATAGTAATGAACATCAGTCATGTGACCAACCAAACTTGTCATATGACCCTTGGCGTTCAACTTACATTGATCAGGTATGTAATAGGTAAATAGCGGATTACTGAGCAGCAGAACTGTAAATTAGAAAACTGTATGATTGTGCAGATAAGGGCTACTGTGGTGGTATAAGAAATTTACTGCTAACTAAAACATAAAAATACCATCTTCTTATGAGCAATCGCTAGTAACAGAATATCTGGTGTGCCAAAATTTGGTACCAATATTGGAGCATGTGGTGATTTTGGCACAGTTTTTGGTGAATTTCTTCAGTCTATCTCCATGGCAACATAAACTCCTTTATGAGGCCCTTGCAGAAACAATGCAACCTGATACGTACATGTTTTAGGGTGCATTCACATAGTGTGGTTGTGACATATGTTTTTTGATGCAGAACCCCAAGAACCACACAGGAAAAAATCTACATGATTTTATTACAGATTCCCATGGTTTTCAGTGATAGCTGAAAAATCATGGCAAGCCATGGTAAAACTATATAGGGTTCTTAGTCAGGTGACACAACTGCAATGTATGAATATTTCCTAAAGGATTTTAATTCATGAGAAAATATATCTAATTAACAATTGAATTAGTTAGGCAATATTTTGAGGTGCCTAGAATATAACCTGAAATGCAAAGATGAAGAAATAAAGAAAGGGTGGAGCAAAACCTGTAGGATTGTGATGAGACAAAATAATAATCAAGGACTGTGGAGGTCCTATTAGTGCACAGAATAATAGAGGTGCTGCCTACCAGATAACGCATAGTAGGACGCATAAATATATATATTATTTTTTTTCTTTTAATGAAATATATAGAATGTGTATTGAAATCAATATCAGTATAAATCTAGAAGTGGACGTAAAATGTTATGTAATTAGCCTAACAAAAAAACTAGCAGAAATGTACAAATAAATATGAGCTCACAAATTAAGAACCACTGGTTTAACACAGAATTGTCACATAACATGGAGTACAAGCTGATTCACATCATAAAAAATGTATTTTTTTAAAAATACTAGTTGACGGGCTGGTGTGCATGTTAATGGGAACACGGAAACAATGCACATATACTACTTTACTTTTCAAAATTATTCAGATCTAGACAAACCTCTCCCCTCTCTGAATTAAAATTTATGCAACAAATTTCTTTAAAAATCCACTCAATTCAAAATTTAGTGAAACTAAAGCATGAGCTTCACATGATAAATTGACTCTGACAGCTACTCCAGAATCTTCCAGAATTTCTTTTGAAACCAAGCCTTGGTGGACTTTTGGAAGGTCCAATGATTCCACAGTTTCAGCTTCCTCACTAAAAGCATGACACTTTCTCCTAGGATTTTCTGCTACTTGATTGAATCCATCTTGTACTCCACATCATGAAGGTTTCCAGTGTCAGAAGAAGCACAGCAGTCCCAGAGCATCACTGAGCTACAACCACACTTAACTGTTGCCAAAGTGTTGTTTTTAGCGTATGCTTCATTCTTCCTCCTCTGGACATACTACTGATATATAGACCTGAAAAGTTCAAGTTTTGTTTCATCGCTCCAAAGAACAGAAACACAAAACCTCAGTGGCTTATTTATATGGCTTTGAGCACATTAAAGCCAAATTTTCTTGTGCTTTTGGATCAATAGGTGTATATGGTCTTGGCATTCGGGCATGAAGACCTCCATTGTTTAGTATCCACCTTACTGTACAAATGGAAACCTCAGTGCCTGCTGTTACCAATTCTTACTGCAGTTCTTTTGTAGTCACTGGAGGGTTTTTGACCACCTGCCTCTACATGAATCTGTAGGCAACTGGTGATAGCTTCCTTTTTCTGCAATGTCCAGGTAGTGTGGCTAGTGTTCCTTTAACCCTTTCCAATCCACTGTCTGACATCTTCCTACATTCTGATTGAAGATTGTACAGCTCCAATGTCAGAAGACGTCTGACAAGGTATTCTTAGCGTCTATTGCTAGCCACTCCACTGACGGAGCCTCTCTGGGGCACACTGGCTTTAGCCAGCAGATAGCACTGTTGTATAACAGCAAAAAGATAAAGCCTTTTAGGAAACCCTGAATCCAAAATTGGATTGGAAAGAGTTAACTTCCACACTATGCTTCCAACTGTATCTCTAGGAATATTCTGTGACTTTGCTATTTTTTTGCATCCTTTTGCTTGTTTATGCAAGTCACTGACCTCTTTTCTTAACTTTTTGGATCACTCTCGACTTAACTATATTTCAAACATGAAAAGATTAAAAATTATAGTGAAAGAAATCTCATTTATTTTATGAGCTGCTGATGAACTAGAATCTATCTAGAGAAACGCGTTGAGCCGATACATTTCTAGAGCCAATACACTTCTATGAGCTAATATAGAATGTTTTGCGGTTTTAAGTATTATGCACTTTCAATGATCATGGATGTCTTTATTGAGTCAGTCTGTTCTTACTAGTTAATCCTCTGGGAAGTGACTTACTTGACATTTTCATCTTCTTCATTGATAGATACTTTGCATTCTATTGAAGACCTAGTTGCCATAAGGGACTAGGTTGTGAGCCAATACATCTCTAGAGCTGATACACTTCTATGAGTTATATAGAGTGCTCTGCTGCCTTAAGCATTATACACTTTCAATGATCGTGGATGTTTCACTTGAGTCAGTCTGTTCCTACTATTTTATCCTTGAGGAATTGACTGACTTGACTTTATCTTCTTCATTAATCAATACTTTATTGAGGACCTGGTTACCATTGGGGACTCAATTGTCCTCGTGTTATCTTTTTAAATGATCATATGTATTCAGGATATTAGTTGTTCTGATGTAGCTAGGATTGTGAAACCACCTAGATGAGAATTAAACAAATATATTGGGCTCTCTGTAATGACTAGATGATAGGTTTCTACTTTTCATCATACTAAGTATTGACTTGTTGGTGTGGTATTTGGAACCTCTATCTTTATGTGTATCGTCATTACGTATTCCTGTCTTTTAATTCATTATTAGAATAAAATTTGTTTAGGGAGTTTTTTTTTCTGTGGGCTTTCTTTAATTGTGATATCCCCTATGTCTCATTGATTTAAATTTCTAACATGCATTCAAACATCTAATTCAAGAAACCCCTAGCCAGTCCAGGTATTTATATATATTTAATCTTAAAACACACAACCCAAGTAATAAAGACCATCATTAATTCCATCAGGTGTGTTTCAGACAAGACCTAATTTGCGAATTTTTGCTCTTATGGAAGATTCTATTTAGGGGATTGAATAATTCTGAGACTGCAGTAGTCATTAAAAGTAGCATTTTGTGAAACTACTTGTTGTATTGGTTGTGTTGAGCTATTTAAATAGTTTGATTGTTTTCTTGCACATAGCTGAAAGCCTATAAACTTGGTAAATAAACATTATTTCAATGGCGCTTGAATGATTTTCAATGCAACTATATGTGTAGACTATATAAAGGGCTTAGCATAAACTATTATAGGTAGCATGTAAGTGCTTTCAATTTTTAAACTTAGTGTTTTCAAAGAAACTAATATTTCCTAATAGAAGTGAAAACATTTGGACATGATTTCATATTATTTTAAACTATTTTAATAGTTTTTCCAAATATACTATAATTAAAAATGCAATGGTACAACTAATGTGTTCTCCCACTCTCAACGGACATAACACAAGAGTCTCCATATGTTTGTAGGTTATACATAATAAATGTTGCTATGACTGAGTTTCATATTGTTTCTGTTTTTCTTTTTTTCAGAATTTCTGGTTTTGGAATGCTTTTGAAGTGTAAATTTTGCTTTATCAAAATGCCATCAAATTTAGTGAATAATTGTTTTTACATTTGTGCTGAAATAACATGTTCATCACAGAAACTCAATCTGGCGCCTCTTGTGAAGACTGCCTATCATTGTTTTGGTATAAAGGTAGGGGACCAGTATAAGTCATATGTTGCAACCCTTGTTCAGTTAAACTACGAGAATGGCTGGAAAAAATAAAAACGATCTATGGTTTTTGCTGTGCCTATTGTTTGGCAGGAGCCTACAAATCATACAGATGACTGCTATTTCTGCTTGACTTAGCCTATAAAAAAGGCAAGATTGTCAATGAAGAAAACAGGAACAGTTCAATACCCGAATCCTCTATCTGCTATTCGACCTATTCCACCTATTCCACATTCAGATAGTTTACCAGTTCCTACTCCACCCCAACATTATGAGCTTGAAGTAGAAAATGAAGAGAATGTGGGAAAAAGCAAAACCTAACAAGCCTTTCACATCCATGACCCTGACTTTGAGGTAAAAGATGATACACTGCACAGACGGAGTCAAGTGGAATTGAGTGATCTCATTCGAAACCTTGACTTGTCAAAAGGAGAAGGCGGAACTTCTAGAGTCAAGACTACAGCAATTGAATCTTCCCCAATGTGATGTCAGTATCTCACAGTACAGAGAACGCCAGAGGGATCTGCTTCTTTTTTTGAGAAGAAAAACAATCTGGTTGTTTGCGGTGACATTAATAGCTTGATGAAATGTTTGAATTTGAACCATGATCCAACTGAATGGAGGCTATTCATAGACTCCTCCAAGCTTAGTTTGAAAGCTGTATTACTTCACAATGGCAACCATCTTCCTTCTATTCCTGTTGGTCATGCAGTTCACATGAAGGAGACTAATGCAAATAAGACAGCCCTCCTCAACTCAATCAAATATTCTGAACACAAGTGTAAAATCTGTGGCGATCCAAAAGTCATCACTCCACTCTTAGTAATGCAACTGGGGTACACCAAATACTGTTGCTTTTTATGTATGTGGGACAGTAAGGATAGGAAATCACATTACATCAAAGCAAACTGGCCTGCAAGAAATCTTGATTCTACCGAAAAAAATGTCACTGCCAAGCCTCTCGTGGATCCAAAAGATGTTCTTCTTTCACCCCTTCATATAAAGCTGTTTCACAGAAGCAGGAGGAACACCTGGATGACTAAGATAAATTTCACTGTAAGGGTTCAACTTTTCTCTAAAACATAACTTTTAATAAATAATTTAAAAACGCTTGTCAAGCAAGTCTTAGGTGGAACACACAAAAGATAAAAAACAAACGAAACAAAAATCCTCCTTAACTAAAGTCCCTAACCCGTGTATGGGGAATTAGACAGGAGATGAGAACTGAATGTTAATTCAAGTTTCTCTTTGAAAGTAGCCAGATTTATATAGAGGAAGTACCAGAAATGGTACCAGTACATGAAATGATCCTAGGTTAGCCGGCTGGTGCTGCTGCCTTTTTTGTTTTCTGTTCCTGTTGGGATTGGGGTAGGAATTTACTTGGAGCTTAGACATAGAAAAGCCTAAGATGATAGGATCGTCTATCCCTCACCTGAAGTGCTGTCTAGTCTAATTGATCTAACCTAGGATCATTTCAAGCAATTTATAAGCATACTAGATCCAGTCTATACGATCTAAGTTGTTTTTGATCTATTATTATATCAAATTCAACTCAAGATTGATTCTGGGACTTTGTATCCTAGAGTTGCACAGACCTTAATCTTGGTTCCTGATGATGCTACATTACAAGTAGCGGAAACGCGTCGAACCTTCGAATTTGACCTTTTCCAAATCCTATAAAGCTGTATTCTCTGGAGTATTCACTCCTTGTAAAGTTCCTAGCTCCGAATCAGACCTAACCATCAAGCCGCCTACAAATCCTCCTCCTATATAGAGGATTGGTATCGGTCTGGTTCTGGACGCATTTATTCTTTTTGGAACTAAAAGGTGGATACTAATAGATCCACTTTTGGGAACGCCTATTTTTTGATAAGGCTTACCATATAACGACATCCAGATTATGGAATTATTTTATGTATCTGGTACTTCCTCTATATAAATCTGGCTACTTTCAAAGAGAAACTTGAATTAACATTCAGTTCTCATCTCCTGTCTAATTCCCCATACACGGGTTGGGGACTTTAGTTAAGGAGGATTTTTGTTTCATTTGTTTTTTCTCTTTTGTGTGTCCCACCTAAGACTTGCTTAACAAGCCTTTTTTAATATTAATTTATTAAAAATTATGTTTTAGAAAAAAGTTGAACCCTTAGGCCTTAGTCAGACGGGCGTTTTTAGCCGCGATTTGCGCATGCGCATGCGTCCGGCGATTTTATAAAACCATTGCTTTGCAATGGTATCGGACACATGAGCGCTTTTTATGCGCTCGTCCGATAGATTATAGAACAGAAATCGCAGATCGCACCTATCTGCGATCTGCGATTCCTGTTTTCTTCTCTATATGCGCTCAATGGGGCCGGCGGCAGCAGCGCCGACCCCATTGAGAACATATAGAAGACAAATCATTCTTCTCTGCCACAGCTGTAACAGCTGTGACAGAGAAGAACGATGTTTGCCCATTGAATTCAATGGAGCCGGCAATACAGCCGCTCCATTGAAAGCAATGGGCTGCCGGCGTGCGCGGGGGGAATTGTCGGGAAGGGCTTAAATATATAAGCCCTTCCCTGCAATTCATCCTAAAATGTGTTAAAATAAAAAAAAAATTGTATACTCACCTTTCCGCTGCAGCCGGAGTCCAGCCGCGGCCGCTGTCAGTTCTCCTGAACTGCTTCTCGGCACTATTCAGCCGGCGGGGCTTAAAAATCCCCACCTGCTGAATGATCTGCCTCTGATTGAGTGAAACCTGCCTCTGATTGGTCAGGGCTGTGACCACACACCCATTCATGAATTCATGAATGGGTGAGTGACTGCTGCCTCTCAGCGCTGAGCCAATCAGGGGCAGGTCTGACTCACATCCATTCATGAATTCATGAATGGGTGTGAGTGAGACATGCCTCTGATTGGCTCAGCGCTGAGCCAATCAGGGGGCAGTTCTGACTCACACCCCCTTCACACCCACTGCAGGACAACCGCGCGGAGCTCCGGCTGCCGGGAGAAGGTGAGTATATATATATTTTTTATTTTTACACATTTTAGGATGAATTGCACGGAAGGGCTTATATATTTAAGCCCTTCCCAACAATTCATCCCGGGCTCGCCCGCACCGCATTGCTTTAAATGGAGCCGGCTCTATTGCCGTCTCCATTGAATGCAATGCGCTGGACAGCTCCGGCCCGTTTCTAATGAAACGCGGCTAGGAGCAGATTTTCGGGCGATTTGCGGGCGACTTGTGTGCACCGGTCACGCGATTTGCGGATGCGCATCCGTCATGCGATCCGCAAATCGCGTGAAAAAACGCCTGTGTGACTAAGGCCTTACAGTGAACTTCATATAAAGCTGGGTTTAATGAAAAATTTTGTCAAAGCTATGAACCAGGAAGGACAGGCATTTAAGTAATTAAGAGACAATTTTGAGTGAGAGAGAGATTGAGTGATTAAAAGGTTAAGAAAGGTATTTGTGTTGGGCCACAAATTCAACAACTTGTAAGGGATCCTGCATTTGACCAAGTGTTGGAGGGAAAAGAAAAGGAAGCTTGGCAAGCCTTAAAGGGAGTTATTCATGGATTCTTAGGCAACAAAAGATATAACTACACTCAGTTGGTGACTGTACTTCTGGAAAAATACCATCAAGTCGGATGCAACATGTCCCTTACAATCCATTTTCTCCACTCCCACCTACACTTTTTCCCTCCTAGTTGTGGAGCTGTCAGTGATGATCATGGAGAAAGATTCCAGCAGTATATTTCTGCAGTGGGAAGAAGATATCAGGGCAGTTGGAATGAAGCAATGCTTGCGGATTACTGTTGGTCTGTGTGTATGGATGCTCCAGAACTCAATTACAAGAGGCAAGCCAAAAGAAAATTTTCTCATGAAGTTACCACATGATTGTCTTCACATCGAACCACCGGACAGGAATTCTTCCATCAATTTAGAACTCTTAGAATGTAACTCATTAAAAAAAAAACGCACTTTCAATGTTGTTAGCATATGTAATTAAAATGTATCATTTTCTCTTAATCCATTAAAATAACATATTTCCAGCTATTGTATATCACAGAAACTAAAGCTCATAAAAAGTTTTCTTTGTCATATTCATTTTTTTCATCCCAAAATTAGTAAGATTTGACTCATGAAGTTAAGGAAACATTCCAAAATATTTTTTGGGTTGGCCAGTGTTATCCAGGGATGTCTCATCCACGAATAGGTTATTGAAAAGTAGCCTCTCTTGAAGCACAAGAATACTGTCTGCTATCTTTCACTGAACAGACAAATGTTTATAGCTCAATGTCAAAGATAAGAAAACTAAAACTATATATACACATACCATTTAGATTACATCAAATGCCAGCAAGTTCTACCATAGATCAATTCAATGCAATTACATTAACAGAAATTTTCCAAATAAGATGCATCATTACACGTATTTACATCCATTTAAAATTATTGAAAATCTTCAGGAAAATGTTATACACGAACTTATCTCTAAGAAATGTCTACACGGAACAATAAGTCTAAAAAATGCTAAGAATAAATCTTCTAAGATTCAGAAAAGGCTTTATACCATCTCCATAGTGAACATATAATAAAAAGCAAGAGAAAAGGAGGGTAACCAAGTGGTTCAACATTTGTGGAATAATAAACTGTTATCATCATAAAGAAGACAAAATGACCATTCAAGGGAAAGTTCAAGATTAAAGTGAAAAGCTAAAGGTGAAGAAAACAAAGCTTATAGAAGACCTAGAAAAGATCTTTAAATATAATGATATAACTATAAAAATGAAGATCAGAGTGTCTTCTCAGGCTTTTATGAACAATGGACCTGAAGACATTGATGCTTTTGAACTCTGAAACTTGCAAAACCTTTTCACATTATCAGACACAGTAAGGAACACAAACAACTGAATACCTGGCCAAGTCAAGCCTAAAACACATATGAGAAGAATGAATTAATTGTTATTAAATATTGTAAAGAGGACCCAATTAGCTTAGAAAAGCTCATGGGCAAAGAAAAAAGAGGATAACCAAAAGTCAGATGCTCAAATACCGGAAAATACCTCCTTTACCAACTTTTTCTCTGAATTCTATACATACAACTTTTTTTTCTTAATATTAAGATTAACCTGTCTAAACCTCACATGAAAGACATTCCCTCTACACCTCATTGTCAACATCCCAGTGGATGCAACTGTAAATTCACAGGCAATTTCCACCCATACACACTGACTTACAGCATTGAACACCCCCCCCCCCATGTGTTTTTGTCTCTCCTCTTCTTTTTATTATATTTTTATGCTCTTGAATTAGCTACCTATTTTCCACACTTTTGCTACCCTCTCTTTTCATTTGACTTATTCACCCACATTTTTCTGGTCACTGCCAAACATTCAGTTATTTCCATAGCTCCTACAGACAACAATGGAGATAGGATTTGCATGTCTGACCATCTTGTCTTCTCTTGTCTAGAATGCCAAGTGGAAGTGCAGGGTACTTCTACTGGTACAATATATGTATATTGCATAATATCAAAAGATGCCTTCTGCATTAAACATCCTAGATATCCCACAATTGTTGCAATCCCACTTCACTACTAAATCTACAGGTGTTCTAAAAAAAACTCTGTGGCATGTCAGCTCATCCAAGAGATAATACACCAACAAGACAGATTTTTTTTTATATTAGTCTGTTCTATAAACAACACAATATATATACTAGTTTCAATCTATGCCTCTAACAAAAAACAAAGGTTTCATGTATAAAATTTTATGTATTTTTTCAAAATGTAAAGAAGGCAAATTACTTATTTGCAGCAATTTCAATGGCGTGTCTGGTAATATTGATACCACCTCCAACTTGTGCAACCAGGCCCAATTTTTAGGGGACATATGGTGGAGGGCAGAATTTTCTGCTATTAGGCAAGCAATGCAGAGCTCTGAGAGAGATTACTTTGTTCACTGAAATGTCCATAATAGTTACTCAAGGATCAATATGTTCCTACTAGATAGAAATGTACTACTGCTCTCTCGAGATTCGACAATCAAAAGGATCACTTCGTCTGATCATGGCGCTATCTCATTGACTTTAGCTGAGCCACACAACTAACCACCAACATACATCTGTAGTAATGAATCTATTATTGCAGGTGGAACACAAACAATTTAGAGAGAGACTTAAAGACTATTTCACTCATAATACGTCCCCTATATGAACCCACACATCTTATGGAACGCCCACAAAGGATTCTTTTATTTAAGTGTGAAGAAAGAAAGGGCTAATACTAGAGATGAGCGAACACCAAAATGTTCGGGTGTTCGTTATTCGGAACGAACTTCCCGTGATGCTCGAGGGTTCGTTTCGAACAACGAACCCCATTGAAGTCAATGGGCGACCAGAACATTTTTGTATTTCGCCGATGCTCGCTAAGGTTTTCATGTGTGAAAATCTGGGCAATTCAGGAAAGTGATGGGAATGACACAGTGACGGATAGGGCAGGCGAGGGGCTACATGGTGGGCTGCATCTCAAGTTCACAGGTCCCACTATTAAGCCACAATAGCGGCAAGAGTGCCCCCCCCCCCCACTGTCAGCATAAAGATCGTCCTCCTCTGGCACAGCTGTAACAGCTGTAGCAGAGAAGAACGATGTTTGCCCATTGAATTCAATGGAGCGGCAATACAGCATGTTCCACTGAATGCAATGGGCTGCCGGCGATCGCAGGATGAATGGTCGGAAAGGGGTTAAATATATAACCCCTTTCCTGCAATTCATCCAGAAATGTGTTACACTAAAAATATATACCGGCGTATAAGGCGACGGGGCGTATAAGACGACCCCCCAACTGTCACCTTATACGCCGGTAATACAGTGGAGCAAAGAATAAAAATCATTACTTACGTTTTTAGATGATCTGCGGCGCTCCTGCAGGCTGTCACTCCCTCCTGGTCCACGGCAGAGTATTGCTTTCTCCACGAAAGACTTTAAATCCCTGCCTCCAGAAAGACACGTGCCTTCAGCCAATCACAGCCAATGACAATGATGTCATTGAATGGCTGTGATTGGCTGTGTTTCTGGAGGCGGGGATTTCAAGCTGGGTAAGGGTTTTTATTTTGTGGGATGAGTTGTACTTTTTATTAGTACCATATGTTGATCCGTGCAGCATTTTAATCACTTTCTATTCCATTTTTTGTATGGTGAGATAGGCTAAATTAGCTATTTTTTTCACGTTTAAATTTTTTTGTTCTATACCGTGCACTCTGCAGATTGAACTTCCTTCTCCGGGTCATTACGAATGCAGGCATACCACATGTGTAATTTTATTTTTTACAAAGTAAAGGGAGAAAGGTGGGGTTTGGGCGTTTTTATTTTTTATAATTTTTTTTTACCTTTTTAACTTTTTTTACATTTTGTGTCCCTTTAGCTGACTTGCATAATACTTTTTTAAAATTATTCTAATACTCTGCTATGCTGAGGCATAGCAGGGTATTAGACAGGCTATGACGCTCAGACAGAGTCTGAGCATCATAGCCTAATTTAGCTGGCAGACCTGGAGGCAATATTCAAGCATCCAGGTGCCACAGAGGGGAGTCCAATGGTGACAGAGGGAGCCCCCTCCCTCTGATAGCCCTTTACATGCTGCGGTCGCACTGACCATAGCATTTAAAGGGTTAAACAGCAGAGATCGCTGGCAGACCTGGAGGCTATATTCAGAGTCTGAGCATCATAGCCTAATTTAGCTGGCAGACCCAGAGGCTATATTCAAGCATCCGGGTGCCCATGAAAGAGGGGGAAAGGGAGTTGGGCCAAAAATTCAGTGACAGAGAATGCAAGTAAGCCTTCTAGCTAACTTATAAAACACTCAAGTGTAGTACTCATGTAAAAACATTAATGAAAATGACATTAAGATGGTATTATACACCAATTTGTCTGTCCAAGATACACCCCGATTGCTTGGCTGACTATTGTAGAAACTGTGGTAACAAGGGATCATTATTAGATATATTGTGGAACTGCCTTTTTCTTTAGCAGTACCAGGAATCCATGTTTCAATTCCTATCTTCCTTAGTTGGTCACACAGTCCAGAAATCTTTATCATTAGCCCTGTTGAACATTAACTCTCACCAAAGTTGTGGATTCTGGGAAGCAAAGAGTTGGCATTATCAAACTTAATTATTCTTAGACACTGGAAAAGTACTGACATCCCAAATATAGGAGAAAGTATCACTCTGATCAATCAAACATATGTACGATAAAAAAATATGTGCAAGAACACATCTACATTCTCGAAATTCCAACATATATATAGAGCCTGGATATCATGCAATCTCGTATATCTGGATGTGTGTCATATCTTCTTTTCCGGAGTCCTATGCTTCTGCAAATAATTGATAATTCACAGGAGCTATGTCTATAATGCTTTTCCTTGTATTACCTGGTACTAGTTATTTACCTTTCTTTCTCTTTCATTCTTTTTTCAAACAATAGATGCTATTTTCATCCCTTAACCTACTTAATGACATGAACCAAGTGTCTACTGAAATGTGATAACTGTATTTCTTTGTTATTGAATGTGTTGACTTGTTATTATTTGCTATAAAAACTGGAACACAATAAATACTGTTGAAAAAAACAAACAAATAATATGAAAGTTAAACCCCTTAGGGCTCATGTCCGCAGCGGATTTTAACTCTTCTCCTGCACGCGGATCCGCACCCCATAGGGATGCATTGACCACCCGCGGGGTAGATAAATACCCGCGGATCGTCAATAAAAGTGAAGCATGGAAAGCATGGAAAAATCTGGACCATGCTCCATTTTCGTGCGGGTCTCCCGCGGGGACGGCTCCCGCGGGCTTCTATTGAAGCCTATGGAAGCCGTCCGGATCCGCGGGACACAAAATTCGGAATTTACTCACGCTCCGGTTCTTCTCTTTGGCGCGGCGCCATCTTCTCTCAGTCGCGGCCGGATCATTTTGCTTCGGCCCGGCGCATGCGCGGGGCACGTCACCGACGTCATCATGCACATCCGCCGAGCCGAAGAAAGAAGATCCGGCCGCGACGAGAGAAGATGACGCCGCAGCGAAGAGAAGAAACGGAGCGGATGGGAGGTGAGTTTATTCTTATTTATTGTTATTTTCAGCGCTCATGTCCGCGGGGCAGGAGGGACCCGCTGCAGATTCTCCATGGAGAATCTGCAGCGGATCTGATTTTCCCCGTGGACATGAGGCCTTAGGGCTCATGTCCACGGGGAAAATCAGGCCCGCTACGGATTCTACATGTAGAATCTGCAGCGGGTCCCTCCTGCCCCGCGGACATGAGTGCTGAAAATAAGAATTTATAAGAATTTACCTATCCGTAGCGGGCAGCGAAGGTCGGCTCTTCCTCACGGCCGGATCTTCTTTTTCGGCCGGCGGATGAATTCCTCACGCCGGCGGCACGTCGCCGGCACGTCGTCGACGTGCCGCGCGCATGCGCCGGGCACATCCGCCGAGCCGAAGCAAGGGAGATGCGGCCGTGAGGAAGAGAAGACTTTCCCGGCCCGCTGCGGGTGAGTAAATTCTTTTAAATTCCTATTTTAGGTCTCCCGCGGATCCGGACAGCTTCCATAGGCTTCAATAGAAGCCCGCGGGAGCCGTCCCCGCGGGAGACCCGCACGAAAATGGAGCATGGTCCAGATTTTTTCATGCTCCATTTTTTTTTTAAATCCCTTTTATTGACCATCCGCGGGTATTTATCTACCCGCGGGTGGTCAATGCATCCCTATGGGGTGCGGATCCGCGTGCAGGTAATCCGCTGCGGATCCTAAATCATATTTTCCCCGTGGACATGAGGCCTTAATGCTAAAGGGAGCCAGCTCCACACATGGTGACTGTATCTGTCTTTGACACCCACCTGCAACAGCCGCAAATGGAGATAATTCCAATTCTGTCTGTTAATATTTGGATTCCGCTGTCAAATCTGACAGCAGAATTTAAATGGGCCGAAAGAGAGAGTGACCTCCCTCTGTCTCCCGAATAGCCCTTGTGTAATGAGATCATTGGGTGCTGTTTAGATGGCATGGCAGCCTGGGGTCTTGTGAAGGCCCCCAGGGATGTCATGTATTTCTGCTCATTAAGTCATGCCTGTGACAGGTCTTAACAGACTGCCTGCAAAAATATAATGTATTTTAGTACTGAATTTTCGCAGTATGCTTTATAAGCAATCAGATAATCACTAGTTCATATCCCCTTAGTAAAAAGTAAAAATAAGTATTTTTCAGCTACAAAAAAAAAAGCAAAAAAAATTCTAAATGTTTAAAAAAAACATTTTCCTATTATTAACACACAAAAAAACGTATTTAGTTTCGCTGTTTCTGTAAAAGTCAGATCAATTAAAATGTATTTCTCCCACAGGATGAACACTGTCAGCACAAAAACCACAATGCCAAAATTGTTCTGTTTTGGTCACCCGGTCTCCAAGAAAACCTTAGAAAAAAAAATACGATCAAAAAGTCATATATACCGGCATACGCCTTAAAAACAAGCCTCCCTTGGCAAAATTGTTTTTTTCCCATTTCATCCAACATAGAAATTTTTAAAATGCTTTAGTACATTATATGGTGCTTTAACCCTTTGCAATCCAATTTGTATCCTGGTTTACCTAGGGGGTCTTGCTCTTTTTCTGCTGTTATACAACGGTGCTATATGCTGACTAAAGCCGGTACTGTATGAGGTTATCCGTTGGATAGGTTTCGACAGCAGAGAGGCTGGTAATATACAGTAAGAGAACCCTGATGGATGTCTTCCAACATCGGAGCTGTAGAGCCTTAAATTATAATGTCTTCAGAGGTCAGACAGTGGATTGGAAAGGGTTAAATGCTACCACTGAAAAAAAAAACAACTCATCCCACAAAAAACAAACCCTCAGACTGCTACGTCAACAGAAAAATTATGAAAAGGTATTTTTTTGAAAGTGAGGAAAAAAAACAAAAATGAAAAACCAATAAATGTCTCGAGAGTGAAGCGGTTAAAAAATTATTGCATTTTTTCTATTTGTAAATTTTTAAATGTGAAGCAAATTATGAAAGCTTGGTATTTTATGTTTTTTATGTTACATATTTATTAGAGATGAGCGAGCGTACTCGGATAAGCACTACTCGCTCGAGTAATTGGCTTTATCCGAGTATCGCTGTGCTCGGGTCTAAAGATTCGGGTGCCGGCACGGAGCGGGGAGCTGCAGGGGAGAGCGGGGAGGAACGGAGGTAAGATCTTTCTCTCCTTCTCTCCTGCCCGCTCTCCCCTGCTCCCCGCTGCGACTCACCTGTCAGCCGCAGCGGCACCCGAATCTTTAGACCCGAGCACAGCGATACTCGGATAAAGCCAATTACTCGAGCGAGTAGTGCTTATCCGAGTACGCTCGCTCATCTCTAATATTTATAAAAAGAAAATACTTTAGATGAATTTTATAGGATTTAGAGTTAGGCTCTGTATATCTGATGATTTATGAATGTAATGAAAAGAAAAAGGTCTAAATGGACATTTTTAAAAAGCGAAAGAAAGGTTCTCTTTATCCTAGCTACAGCAAATCTGCCTTTAGCTGTATCTGTCAGTTAAACATCAGAGGATCCTTGTTTTATTTATGCTGTTTCTTACTTTGTTATAGGTTTATTTTATTGTCCTTCAGATTTATTTTGGAAGCCTTTTTACTGATACATTAAATACACAAAAAGGAAGATAACTTTACCAGAACCCAAAGAGTTGGCCATTTTATTACAATAAATTGTGTATGCTATTTTCTTGACCACAAATTATACCGCAATTTATTGTTTTTGGCTGAAGATTTCCATGTTCATGTAATGACTAACTAGCCAAGTAGAGGTAAGAGAAGAATGCATGTGTCTGAATATCTAAATTTTTACATCCAAAGACAGCTTTTAACAAATGATTTCCAACAGAACAGGTGATATGCCCTTAAAGGGATTGTCCTCAATTAAAAATTAATTAGTTCATGTTGGATTAGATCAAATACTTCTATGTCTAAAAGTGGTTCTTACATACTTGTTATGACATTACCTGGTGAACTTTTGATTCCCCCCAAGAATGCCCAGCTAATTTTTCCAGATCCTTTTGAACACATTGAACACATTGTTAATTGAATAGAGATGAGCGAGCATACTCGTCCGAGCTTGATGCTCATTCGAGTATTAGGGTGCTCGACATGCTCGTTACTCGAGACGAGCACCACGCGGTACTCGTCTCGATTAAACGAGCACTGACCATTGAATTCAATGGAGCCGGCAATACAGCCAGCTCCATTGAAAGCAATGGGCTGCCGGCGAGCGCGGGATGAATTTTCGGGAAGGGCTTAAAAATATAAGCCATTACCTGAAAATCATCCTAAAATGTGTAAAAATAAAAAAAAAATGTATACTCACCTTTCCGCTGCAGCCGGAGTTTAAAATCCCCGCCTGCTGAATGAGCTGCCTCTGATTGGTCACAGCCTCACCAATCAGAGGCAGCTCTCACTCACACCCAGTCATGAATGGGTGAGTGAGTGCTGCCTCTGATTGACTCAGCGCAGGGACCAATCAGGGGCAGCTCTCAGCTGAATGACAGCTGAGAGCTGCCCCTGATTGGTCCCTGCGCTGAGCCAATCAGAGGCAGCACTCACTCATTCATGAATTCATGAATGGGTGAGTGAGAGCTGCCTCTGATTGGTGAGGCTGTGACCAATCAGAGGCAGCTCATTCAGCAGGCGGGGATTTTAAATCCCCGGCTGCTGAATACTACAGAGAGCAGTTCAGGAGAACTGCCGGCCGGCCGCGGCTGAACTCCGTCTGCCGGGACAAGGTGAGTATATATTTTTTTTTACTTTTTACACATTTCTGGATGACTTTCAGGGAAGGGCTTATATTTTTAAGCCCTTCCTGAAAATTCATCCCGCGCTCGCCGGCAGCCCATTGCTTTCAATGGAGCTGGCTGTATTGTCGGTTCCATTGAATTCAATGGTCAGTGCTCGTTTTAATCGAGACGAGTACCGCGGGGTGCTCATCTCGAGTAACGAGCATCTCGAGCACCCTAATACTCGAACGAGCATCAAGCTCGGACAAGTATGCTCGCTCATCTCTAATCATTAGCCAAATTAACATAAAAAAGAGGTATTTATACAGTTTCCAAGCCCCATCATCATTTGATGTCCTTTTAAAGAGATTGTTAAGGAATGCTACGAACTGGCTGCTCTTCGTGAAGCCTGTGAAAAACCATCCTAGGACGTTAGAATGCAAGTGCAGATCAGAGGGGTAAAGGCTGAGGATGGAAGTGGACTGAAGAAGCAGGGACTGGAGCACCTAGAAACCGGTATAAAGGGAGTATAAGTTAGTTTGTTGCTTTAATGCAGTCTGTTTCAGGGTTGTTTTTATCCCCTGGACAATGCCTTGAATGTTGTTTTGTGATGTGAGAATAAGTTCACTGCTATCAAACATTAGAAAGAATCATCAATTGAGATGATGTTTGAGGTATTAAGAAGTTAATATAGTTTGATAATGGGGCTTACTTGTGTGCCGCTTTGATGCAGTTTTTGAAGCACAAACGAGGAGTGCATTAAATTATCCACTTCAGTTTCCAAAACTGCATCGAAACAGCATATATGAAAGCACCCTTAGCCTTCATTAAGACCCATTTACATGTTTCAATGTCTGTAAAACATCAATTAATGATTTCAGACTTTTAAAATTATGAGTATAAGATGCACATTTACATCATTCCATCTATTTAGTACACTGTATAATCACCTGCTGTATATCAAAGGCAAAATTATTCTTAATAGTAATAGAGTTCAATAAGAACAGAAGCAGGATGTGAGTAATAACAAAATCTATACAATGCTGTGGAATATGTTGGGGCTATACAAGCAAAAGGAAATAAATGAGGAAGTAATCTTAGCTTGACCAAGATGGCCTTGAGAAAGTGTCGGAAGATAGGAAATGGCTGGGTTGAAGTATCCTCATGTGCATTGTGTCAGTGCTGATTTATTTGCAATAAAGCGTTAAACATGGTGAGTGCTACAAATGCATTCTTTTATCCCTATGTACTGACTAAATAGGCAAGCTATGCATCTAATGTGTATAGTGTAAAAGCCCATTACAAATGGAAAGATTTTTCATACCATTGACTGAAGCATAACACATTTAGACATAACGCATTTAACAGATTAGTTATACAAGGAATATTTAAATGCATTTTACTAATGTAAACATATGTTACAAAGTGTTATTAAAATGGGTTTTCCCATTACTTAAAATTGCTTCACAACCATTCTGTACTTACTGGTTTGTACTGACCAGGACTTGTGACTATTGCAGCCAATTACTGGCTACAGAAGGTCAATCTTAAGTATTAAAAAAAAGCCTTTAAGTCCTGACATTCTGTAATCACTAGAGATGAGCGAGTATACTCGCTAAGGCACATTACTCAAGCGAGTAGTGCATTAGCAGAGTATCTCCCCGCTCGTCTCTAAAGATTTGGGGGCCGGCGGGGGGCGGGGAGCGGCGGGGGAGAGCGGGGAGGAATGGAGGGGAGATCTCTCTCTCTCACCCCCCCCCCCCCCCCCCCCCCCCGCAACTTACCTGTCACCGGCCCCCGAATATTTAGAGACGAGCGGGGAGATACTCGGCTAAGGCACTACTCGCTCAAGTAATGTGCCTTAGCGAGTATACTCGCTCATCTCTAGTAATGACATTAAAACCACTTGCTTAATATTGTGTAGGTCTCTTTTGTGCCACCAAAACAACTCATCAACATACTCCTCAAGATCCTTGAAGCGGTCCTGTGTCCTATTAGCAGCAGATCCTTTAAGGGAATCTGTCAAATACTTTGAGCCCTATAAGCTAAGTTGACACTGTTTTGTCACATAAAAGATTATGTACAGGAGGGCACCTACCCTCAAACACATCTTAGTGCCTAGTAAGTGTAAAGGCTATAGAAACCTTTGTGCATGAAAAATCAATACACACATATTGCAGGAAAAAAATAACATGATGCACTTATCTGTTTTTTGCATTGTGTTTTCCTTCTCATGCATTTAGAAAGCCTCATAGTTGGTTAGCAGGCTCTCTTGCATTCAGATTTTGGCCTGGGGCGTTCCCACTGGTCAGCTGGTATCTCTCAGGAATGCACACAAGCTCAGCTCACCCTCCCCTTTCAGAGAGTGTGTAGCATAACCACACCCACTTAATACTACACAGCTGTCTCATTCTCTCAACGAGTAAATGCTGGTCATGTTCCCCCTCACAGCTGATAACAGCAGAAATTCACCTGCAGTGAATTACAGCCCTCTGTTATAGTAACTTTCTCTGTTCTGTGTCCTGATCTACCAACCCCTGACACGGTCATACAGCCCTCTATAATAACTCAGTGGAAAGGCAGTGAAAGCATTTTTACAACAGGGGGAGCAGGCTGAGAGAGGAGTCAGTCAGTTCACTCTGATTGACAGAATTTGCTAAGATTTCAGTCCTGCGGTGCCTTGGAGACCAATACAAGCATAAATATTGAACAATCAGAAATTTTTAATGAAACCCAACTACAGAAAGTCTTCATTTCCAACACATTGACTAAAAAAGGTGTACATAGCCTTTAAACAATGTGAATGTACTACTTAGATAAAAAGAGAGTTTCCAACATGAAACAAAACATTTCTTATGCGGTCGTTCATTCCATCAACTATAAAATAATCACCTTTGCATCAAATTTCACAAAAGAAAATGCTAATATCAGGCATTTTCTAAAATGTCAGGTGGACTATGTCATTTATCTAGTTGACTGAAAACACGGCCTATATAAAAGATTGTGTGATATACAACATTGGCTTCAAAAAACCTTCAGATTACCCCTACTGACTACACTAGTCTTACTATTAAAACATTCTGCATGATTTTCCTTGTAGGACCAACTGTTCCTATCCAAATGGATGGTAATTTGAACTGCTTTAAAGAAACTGTTGCTAAAGTACTGGTTGTCTTCGTTTGAAATAAGAATATCCAGAAATTCAATATATTCCCTACTGGAACCGAGGGTGAATTTTATATGCCAGTGATTTTTGTTTAGATCTCCACAGAGTTGAATTGTTGAAACACTTGAGTTCTTCCAATTGTTGAAAAGGTTATCTATATCTGTGATATATCCTGTTGGGAGTACGAGAGGGGCATTTTTGTAGATGTGTTCTTCAAGCTTACTCATAAAACAAGTTATGGCGCATTCACACTTTATTTTTGTTCACGTAACATTTCCCTCAGGGATCATGCCTGAATTTCCGAAAGCAGAATTCAGATGGGATCTTAATGAAACTATTCATTTCTATTGATGAAATATGTTCAAATCAACAACAATAGGTCATTTTCCAATTCATAAAATAGAGGAGCCATACAGGGTAACTTTGTGCTGCAATTCTGGTGTAAAAAAGCTGTAAATTTTGGTACGTGCCCCATTTCCATAAAAAAAATTGATACTTTTCTCATTTTTATGCTGTCTCCTCTTTTAAAAAGTAGGTGGCAATTAGCAAAAGAAGTGTAGTGTGCAACAGCCCAACCAGTTTATTATAATCCATGCAAGACACATGTACATTTGCTGTAGATTTGTATTTCTGGCACATGAACAGACAAGGATATGCTAAACTTAAGAGTCATTGTAAAGTCGCTGCTCATCTTCCACCACCCTTACGCGGTTTTGGACAGCTGCTAGCATACCTCTGCTGTCCCTGTCTGCTTTCGCCCAACACTGAGAGGGTTATCCAGCTATCTGCTCACTTGAGGGGTTATTTAGGCATTGCTTCCCTATTTAAGCTGAGCTGATGCACTTCCTGGTTGCCTGAGTATTGGTGTGTCTTAGGTTCTGATACACTGCTTTCTTTAGTCACTCTGCTCTGTGTCTTGTCTGACTCTGTGTTGGGTCTGTTTCAGGCCTTATGTTCTGTCTGAGGCTTCTTGCATATCTGATTTGCTTGTACATTTATTTTCTGTCAGTTCCTATTCCTGTGAATGGTCCCCCTTTCACTGTCCTGCATCTATGTGCTCCTCTGTGTGCTGCCAGTTCTCATGTTTGCTACATCAGAAATAGTCAGACCCGAGGTTCCAGCACAGGGACGCCCTTATTGAGGTGATCGCCCTGCTTGCAGGCAGGTATTGTGGGGTTAGTTGTCTCGTTAGATTAGGGACCACAAGACATTGAGGACCCTTGAAGTTGAACTTGTGACCTAGCCAATTCACTAACTAATTTCTCATACTTTTATAGCAATTCTATCAGGTTAATCGTGCTGGTGAGCGTTTTGGGTGTTTGGCATCAGTCATCCTTCTGTCTGTCAGTGAGTATGTAGTCCATCTCTTGGTTCTGAGTTCTGTTTATGCCTTCTCAATTATGACTGTATTTCTAAATCAGAGTTCCTTCTGAATACATGTCTAAGGTTCCCCTATCTGAGGAGTCAGCTACCAACCACTCTAGGACTGGCTTCAGCCTGGTGGGTTGGTTCAGTGTATCAACAATCTGCAAGTCATCTTTACTGAGCGCAGAAGCTGGTGAGCACCACCTCCCTGGCTTGGAACCACCCACATCATTCTGTACATCTCTGTACAGTGTTTCAATGTTGGCACTGAATGCAGCAGGAGTGGTCAACAAATTAGTGAAGCAGAAGCAGCTGAGTCAAAAGTGTAGGTTAGTGTAGCAGGAGTCACTTTTCGCTACATTGCTGAGTGCAGGGCACAGTATAGTGAGTTTGAATGAGATTGTTTCCTTTCTTCCTCACTGGGTTCTGCACAGATCACGCTGTACATTCCCCTATAGCACTTTGATGTGGGCACTGATGTGAATGTAGTAGGAACTACTCTCCACTACACTGGTGAGCGGGTGGCGCTGTATGATTCTCCCCCAACCAACATAGGACCCTCAAAGCAACACAGGACATGCAAAGTCATATGTATTCGATTTTTATTTCAAATTGCATTTCTACTATATTTATTATGTTTATACATTTTGGTTTAGTGTTTCATGATCTCTGCCTTTTTCACGGGTTTTCAGCCAAGCGACTCATCTATGTCACTCACCAGTGAACAGTTAATCGCTCCTTCTTTAGACTTCACCTCTCCTCAACGGTGTGCTATTTTCAGATTAGTTTCTGATATATAGAAGTCACAGTGGCCTATGAGTCCTTATAAACTTTTTAGCAATTCTTCACCGACAAGAACTTTACTAATACTAAAATTTTTAATCTTTATTAATATTCGTTAAAAAAAGGGGAGGGCCATACGCATATTTGCACAAAACAGAAAAAAAATATAATATTTTTCTTTAGTACATACTAGTCTATCCTTATGATGACTAGGACATAGCTACAATGGTTATCATAGTGATTTATATGTGTAGCCAAGTTTTCTTTTTCTTTATTCAATACCCACATAAATTACGGGTGTTGCAGGTGATTTGAATCCGTCACACCACGTTATGTTCGGGAAATATCCACATACGTTGAAAGTGTTACAGATAGTTTAAATCTGCCACAACACGTGTTAAAAAGTTGCTCTTTCATCACATAACATCAAGAAGTAAAAAAAATGTTTGATTTTACTCTTGCCACCTCAGGTCAGATGGGCAAAAATTATTTGATAAAGTGGTCACCTCAGGTCAAATGGGCAAGAATTATTAAATAAGGTGTAAGCACTTCAAGTTTTACTTTCTATGTGTATACACTGTCGCATCTGTCACATCGACGCGTTTCTATGACACTGCAGCAGCGTGTCATTTCATCAGGATGGACTGGCTGCGTACACTTCAAATCATACGTTTGCTTTATTAGGGTTAGTGTTCTTGAGTTTATTTTACTCTTAATACCCCAACAGACTGTACTGATAATGTCAAGTCGAGGCTCAATGCGTCAGCATAAGATAAATCACACATGCTTTATTGAAGGCAATATCGTGATTTATAAGGCTTGACGCTCCCTACTCCTCTCAGAACCCAGTTTATACAGGGTAGATGAGGCCCCAGCTTGTATCAAACAAATGCATATATCTACGATTGATAACAGTAGATATTTTATGCAGCAGCCTCTGTTAGCTGTGGTTAAAGCAAATATAGGCTACTCAAGCTGAGCACATAGTTTATACAATGGAGAGGCTCACATTTGTGGGGCTTGTAAAATTAACCAGAGCCTGCACAAATGTGATCAAAGTTACCTCCTCCAAGCCGCAGTTGTGCGGCAAAGAGAGCTTAGAGAGCCCACATTTACGGGGCAGAAGAGTAAAGACACCCACATTTACGCGGCAGAGAAGTTAGAGAGCCCACATTTATGGGGCAAGAGAAGAAGATTAAAGCCACGTTGGCCGCGATGTGTAGCCAGCGGCCAGCGTTACCATAGTGAGACAGAGACGCACGCCGGCAGCCCATTGCTTTCAATGTAGCCGCTGTATTGCCGGCTCCATTGAATTCAAACATCGTTCTTCTCTGCCACAGCTGTTACAGCTGTGGAAGAGAAGAATGATTTGTCTTCTATATGTTCTCAATGGGGTCGGCGCTGCTGCCGCCGGCCTAATTGAGCGCATATACAGAAGAGAACAGGAATCGCAGATAGGTGCGATCTGCGATTTCTGTTCTATAATTTATCGGACGAGCGCATAAAAAGCGCTCATGTGTCCGATACCATTGCAAAGCAATGGTTTTAAAAAAATCACTGGACGCATGCGCAAATCGCGCAAAAAAACGCCCGTCTGACTAAGGCCTGAGAGCGACTGTCAGTTAATTCATTCACACTCACCTAGTATACTGGAGTTCTATTAGGTCATCATGCTGATACTCTTAAAGGGGTTGTCCCGCGGCCAAAACGAAAAAATTTTCACACCCCAGTCCCCCATGTTAAGCAAGCATCACAAACTACCCATGTAAATCGGTTTTTTAGAGCGTTTCTACTCACCATGAAGCTGTTTCATGAAGTTATAAAAATCTTCTTCCAAGATGGCCGCCGTCATTTCCCAAGGTGCACCGCTGGTCTTCTCCCATGATGCACTGCGGGTCTTCTCCCATGGTGCACCGTGGATGTTCTTCTCCAGTCTCAGCTCCACTGCCGATTACAGCCACCTCATTGGCTGATCGGCACCACGTGACGGGGGCAGAGCTACATGATGATGCTGAGAAGGGGGAGGAGCCAGGACACAGCTCGTGAGCCTGGACCCTCCACAAGCGCGACTGTTGCGGCGACCAGAGAAGTTTGCTCGTCGCCATGGAGACAGGGACGCCAGCACCGGAGGGGGTAGGTATATAACTTCTGTATGGCCAATATTTAATGCACAATGTATATTACAAAGTGCATTAATATGGCCATACAGAAGTGCTTAACTGCACTTGCTTTTGCGGGACAACCCCTTTAATGTAAGATATTATGGTGATAGGTTGTCTTCAAGAACTCTACACTGAGTCTATGATGGAGGCTAACTTTCATACTCTAAGTACTGTGCTGTTTCAATTCAGCCCCATAAGAAAGATTTTGGGATTTCACAAGAGAAAGCAATGCTTAGCTGCTGCTTCTCAGCAGATGCTAAAACTAGACATCCTCAACAAACATGATGAGCTACATAAACAATGGGGAATAAATAATACATCCTTTAACTGAAGGTTGCAACATTTTCTAAGGTTTTATTGAGATTCTTTCAAATTTGTTGATTTGGAAATTGAGAATAACAATTAAGTGAATACATCAAGAGACAACACAATATATCTTGCTAGGTCTTTGATCAGCATTTGGTCCTAAAAATGCTATATTTTTACATAATACAGTCTTTATCAGGATTGCAAACTTTATTGTTAATACTTTGTGCAATGATTGAAGGCATTATACTGCCATCTTGTGGAAAGAAATATATTTTCTTCAAATTACCATTAATTTGAGAAAAGATTGCCTTCAAATGTTACAAATGTTTTACATTTTTTCTTAGGATGATAAATACAATGTAATTGATAAAAAGAAGCAAAAGAAGGCAAAGAAGATAGTTATATAATGAGTCAATATCTTTTTTTTCCTTTTAAAGTCCTAGACAATCACATACAATAAATAGACGAGATGCTGCTTTTGGTTAAATTGTGGCTGAAGACAGTCTAAACTTGGTGGCCTTGTCTTTTGGATTAATTCTATATGCCTATTTGACCCCTGTGCAGCAATTTTTGGTGTTTTTTCACTTCTACATTTTTGAGGTTTTTTAATTGCCACATTTGAAAAGCCATAATTTTTTTCTGTTAACTTAGCCAAATGAGTTTTTCTTAAATTGTAGGACCAGTTGTATTTTTTAGTTACACCATTTTGGGGTACCGTATATACCGGCGTATAAGGCGACGGGGCGTATAAGACGACCCCCCAACTGTCACCTTATACGCCGGTATTCAGTGGAGAAAAAAAAAAAAATTTTATTACTCACCTCCCCCGGCGTCCTGTCGCGCTCCGGCAGGATGTCGCTCGCTCCGGCAGGCTGTCGCTCGCTCCTCGTCCCCGCCGCAGCATAGCTTTCTGAATGTGGGGCTTGAAATCCCCGCTTCCAGAAAGCTAATACACACGCCGGCAGCCATGACAGCATTGAATGGCTGTGATTGGCTAAAGCACACGTGGCTTCAGCCAATCACACTATTCAATGACATCATTGAATGGGTGTGATTGCTAACACGTGCGCCTTCAGCCAATCACAGCCATTCAATGATGTCATTGAATAGTGTGATTGGCTGAAGCCACGTGTGCTTTAGCCAATCACAGCCATTCAATGCTGTCATGGCTGCCGGCGTGTGTATTAGCTTTCTGGAAGCGGGGATTTCAAGCCCCGCATTCAGAAAGCTATGCTGCGGCGGGGACGAGGAGCGAGCGACAGCCTGCCGGAGCGAGCGACAGCCTGCCGGAGCGCGACAGGACGCCGTGGGAGGTGAGTAATAAAATTTTTTTTTTTTACACTTTTTTTTTTTTGTATTACCGGCGCATAAGACGACCCCCGACTGCAGAGCAGATTTTTCGGGGTTCAAAAGTCGTCTTATACGCCGGTATATACGGTACATATAATGTTTAACTTTTTGTGAGGGAGGTTGGGATGAAAAAGACAGCAATTCTACTACTGTTTGTTGGGTTTGGTTCCTACCGTGCTTACTGCGCAGTATAAATATCATGGAAACTTTATACTGTGGGTCACTACAAATACAAAAGATATCAAAATGATATAGTTCTTTGGTTTTTCTACATTTTCACAATAAAAACTTTATTTTTGAAAATCACTTAGTTTTGTGTCACTATCTATAACATTTTTAGTTTTACACCTACAGAGCTGTTTGAGGGCTTGTATTTTTGGAAGAAGACTTGTCATTTTCATTGTTGTCACTTTAGGCTACAATATAGATTTTTGATCATCTTTTATTGGAGTTTTTGAGAAGTGGTTTGAATTTTAAAAAAAACAAACATTTTTTCTTTAATGTTCACTGTGTGGGATAAACGCTTAGAGTTTGCTCAGTTTATTGTATGGGTGATACCAATTGTATGTCTTTTTTATCTAATGGTATATATGGGTTTGCTGGGCATAGGATCCAGCAGGGAACAGGCACACTGTGAAGAGAAGATGTTGGCACAGAACAGCAGGGCACAGAAACGTTACATAACAGTTGTTGGGGAAGTATGCATGAAAACCAATTAAATATAAAGCAGCCTTTATTAAGTATTTATTAGAGATGAGTGAACGTACTCGTCCGAGCTTGATATTCGTGCGAATATTAGGGTGTTCGGGATGCTCGTTACTCGTAACGAGCACCACGCGGTGTTCTGGTTACTTTCAGTTTCCTCTCTGAGACGTTAGCGCGCTTTTCTGGCCAATTGAAAGACAGGGAAGGCATTACAACTTCCCCCTGTGACGTTCAAGCCCTATACCACCCCCCTGCTGTGAGTGGCTGGGAAGATCAGATGTCACCCGAGTATAAAAGTCGGCCCCTCCCGCGGCTCGCCTCAGATGCCTTGTGAGTTAGCTGAGGGACAGTGGTATCGTGCTGGAGCTGCTGTAGGGAGAGCGTTAGGAGTTAGTGTAGGCTTCAAGAACCCCAAAGGTCCTTCTTAGGGCCACATCTACCTGTGTGCAGGCTGCTGCTAGCAGTGGGTTTTTTGTTTTTTTTTCTCAAAATCGGCAGTGCAGAGCATTGCACCCGGCATTAGGGACAGAAGTGGTGCTTAGGCAGGGAGAGTGTTAGGAGTGAGTGTAGCCTTCAAGAACCTCAACGGTCCTTTCTAGGGCCAAATTTAACCGTGTGCAGTACTGTGCTGGCTGCTGTTAGCAGTGTTGCATTTTTTTTTTTTTCTAAAAATCGTCTGTGCAGAGCATTGCACCCTCCATTGATACTACAGGGACAGAATTGTGTAGGCAGGGCCACAACACAGTTATTGTTCATTGAATATACGCAGTGGGGCCTTCCCTTTGCAAAAAAATTATATTTGGCCTGCCTGTGTCAGTCCTAAGGTCTCCGTGTACGTGTGTGCTGCGTGGAGAACGTACAAAAATCAGACGCAACCAGCTATGGTTTACTGCAGGCTTGCGCCATTGTCTTTCCTGACTAGCAAATACCTGCTCTGTCAGAGTTAATAACTCTGCTACACTAAAGTTGTGTGACACTTTTTCAGGGCCACACCACAGTTATTAAACGTATTGTTCATTGAATATACGCAGTGGGGCCTTCCCTTTGCAAAAAAGCGAAAAAATTATATTTGGCCTGCCTGTGTCAGTCCTAAGGTCTCCGTGTACGTGTGTGCTGCGTGGAGAACGTACAAAAATCAGACGCAACCAGCTACGGTTTACTGCAGGCTTGCGCCATTGTCTTTCCTGACTGGCAAATACCTGCTCTGCCAGAGTTAATAACTCTGCTACACTAAAGTTGTGTGACACATTTTCAGGGCCACACCACAGTTATTAAACGTATTGTTCATTGAATATATGCAGTGGGGCCTTCCCTTTGCAAAAAAGCGAAAAAATTATATTTGACCTGCAGGCTTGCGACAATTTATTTCCTGCCTGGGAAATCAAATCACTGGTAATACAGCATGCTGAGGGGTAGGGGTAGGCCTAGAGGACGTGGACGCGGCCGAGGACGCGGAGGGCCAAGTGAGGATGTGAGCACAGGCCGAGCTCCTGATCCAGGTGTGTTGCAGCCGACTGCTGCGCGATTAGGAGAGAGGCACGTTTCTGGCGTCCCCACATTCATCGCCCAATTAATGGGTCCACGCGGGAGACCTTTATTAGAAAATGAGCAGTGTGAGCAGGTCCTGTCCTGGATGGCAGAAAGTGCTTCGAGCAACCTATCGTCCAGCCACAGTTCTGCGCCGTCCACTGCTGCAAATCCGAATCCTCTGTCTGCTGCTCCTCCTTCCTCCCAGCCTCCTCACTCCACTACAATGACACATGCTCAGGAGCGGGAACACTCCCAGGAACTTTTCTCGGGCCCCTGCTCAGATTGGGCAGCAGTGGTTCCTCTACCACCAGAGGAGTTTATCGTCACTGATGCCCAACCATTGGAAAGTTCCCGGGGTCCGGGGGATGAGGCTGGGGACTTCCGGCAACTGTCTCAAGACCTTTCAGTGGGTGAGGAGGACGATGACGATGAGACACAGTTGTCTTGCAGTGAGGTAGTAGTAAGGGCAGTAAGTCCGAGGGAGCAGCGCACAGAGGATTCGGAGGAAGAGCAGCAGGACGATGAGGTGACTGACCCCACCTGGTGTGCAACGCCTACACAGGACAGGTCTTCAGAGGGGGAGGCACGGGCAGCAGCAGGGCAGGTTGCAAGAGGCAGTGCGGTGGCCAGGGGTAGAGGCAGGGCCAGACCGAATAATCCATCAAGTGTTTCCCAAAGCGCCCCCTCGCGCCATGCCACCCTGCAGAGGCCAAGGTGCTCTAAGGTCTGGCAGTTTTTCATCGAGACGCCTGACGACCGACGAACAGTGGTGTGCAACCTTTGTCGCGCCAAGATCAGCCGGGGAGCCACCACCAACAGCCTGACCACCACCAGCATGCGCAGACATATGATGGCCAAGCACCCCACAAGGTGGGACGAAGGCCGTTCACCGCCTCCGGTTTTCACCGCTGCCTCTCCCCCTGTGCCCCAACCTGCCACTGAGATCCAACCCCCCTCTCAGGACACGGGCACGACCGTCTCATGGCCTGCACCCACACCCTCACCTCCGCTGTCCTCGGCCCCATCCAGCAATGTCTCGCACCGCACAGTCCAGCTGTCGCTAGCGCAACTGTTGGAGCGCAAGTACGCCACCACGCACCCGCACGCTCAATCGTTAACCGTCCACATAGCCAAATTTATCAGCCTTGAGATGCTGCCGTATAGGGTTGTGGAAACGGAGTCCTTCAAAGCTATGATGGCGGCGGCGGCCCCCTCGCTACTCAGTTCCCAGTCGCCACTACTTTTCCCGATGTGCCGTCCCAGCCCTGCACGACCACGTCTCCCGCAACATTGTACGCGCCCTCACCAATGCGGTTAGTGGCAAGGTTCACTTAACTACGGACACGTGGACAAGCACAGGCGGGCAGGGCCACTACATCTCCCTGACGGCACATTGGGTGAATTTAGTGGAGGCTGGGACAGAGTCAGAGCCTGGGACCGCTCACGTCCTACCCACCCCCAGAATTGCGGGCCCCAGCTCGGTGGTGGTATGTTCGGCGGTGTATGCTTCTTCCACTAAAGCACCCTCCTCCTCCTCCTCCTCAACCTCTGTCTCGCAATCTAGATGTGTCAGTAGCAGCAGGACGTCGCCAGCAGTCGGTGTCGCGCGGCGTGGCAGCACAGCGGTGGGCAAGCGTCAGCAGGCCGTGCTGAAACTACTCAGCTTAGGAGATAGGAGGCACACGGCCCACGAACTGCTGCAGGGTCTGACAGAGCAGACCGACCGCTGGCTTGCGCCGCTGAGCCTCCAACCGGGCATGGTCGTGTGTGACAACGGCCGTAACCTGGTGGCGGTTCTGCAGCTCGGCAGCCTCACGCACGTGCCATGCCTGGCCCACGTCTTTAATTTGGTGGTTCAGCGCTTTCTGAAAAGCTACCCACGCTTGTCAGACCTGCTCGTAAAGGTGCGCCGGCTCTGCGCACATTTCCGCAAGTCCCACACGGACGCTGCCACCCTGCGCACCCTGCAACATCGGTTTAATCTGCCAGTGCACCGACTGCTGTGCGACGTGCCCACACGGTGGAACTCTACGCTCCACATGTTGGCTAGGCTCTATGAGCAGCGTAGAGCTATAGTGGAATACCAACTCCAACATGGGCGGCGCAGTGGGAGTCAGCCTCCTCAATTCTTTTCAGAAGAGTGGGCCTGGTTGGCAGACATCTGCCAGGTCCTTCGAAACTTTGAGCAGTCTACCCAGGTGGTGAGCGGCGATGCTGCAATCATTAGCGTCACCATTCCTCTGCTATGCAACTTGAGAAGTTCCCTGCAAACCATAAAGGCAGCCGCTTTGCGCTCGGAAACCGAGCCGGGGGAAGACAGTATGTCGCTGGATAGTCAGAGTACCCTGCTGTCTATATCTCAGCGCGTTCAGGAGGAGGAGGAGGAGCATGAGGAGGAGGGGGAAGAGACAGCTTGGCCCACTGCTGACGGTACCCATGCTGCTTGCCTGTCATCATTTCAGCGTGTATGGCCTGAGGAAGAAGAGGAGGAGGAGGAGGATCCTGAAAGTGATCTTCCTAGTGCGGACAGCCATGTGTTGCGTACAGGTACCCTGGCACACATGGCTGACTTCATGTTAGGATGCCTTTCTCGTGACCCTCGCATTCAACGCATTCTGGCCACTACGGATTACTGGGTGTACACACTGCTCGACCCACGCTATAAGGAGAACCTTCCCACTCTCATTCCCAAAGAGGAAAGGGGTTCGAGAGTGTTGCTATACCACAGGACCCTGGCGGACAAGCTGATGGTAAAATTCCCATCCGACAGCAGTAGTGGCAGAAGGCGCAGTTCCGAGGGCCAGGTAGCAGGGGAGGTGCGTAGATCGAGCAGCATGTACAGCCCAGGCAGTGCAACAGTCTTTAAGGGCCTGGCCAGCTTTATGGCTCCCCAGTAAGACTGTGTCACCGCTCCCCAGTCAAGGCTGAGTCAGCGGGAGCACTGTAAAAGGATGGTGAGGGAGTACGTAGCCGATCGCACGACCATCCTCGGTGACGCCTCTGCCCCCTACAACTACTGGGTGTCGAAGCTGGACACGTGGCCTGAACTTGCGCTGTATGCCCTGGAGGTGCTTGCTTGTCCTGCGGCTAGCGTCTTGTCGGAAAGGGTGTTTAGTGCGGCTGGGGGAATCATCACAGATAAGCGTACCCGCCTGTCAACCGACAGTGCCGACAGGCTAACACTCATCAAGATGAACAAAGCCTGGATTTCCCCAGACTTCTCTTCTCCACCAGCGGACAGCAGCGATACGTAAGCAATACGTAGGCTGCACCCGCGGATGGAAGCTACGTTCTCTCTCACCATCCAAAACGGGGACATTTCTGCTTCATCAATCTGTGTCTAATATTCCTCCTCCTCCTCCTGCTCCTCCTCCTGAAACCTCACGTAATCACGCTGAACGGGCAATTTTTCTTAGGGCCACAAGGCTCACTCATAATTTTTCTAAACAATTTTTATATGTTTCAATGCTCTTAAAAGCGTTGAAACTTTAACTTGAACCAATTTTTAGTTAAACTGGGCTGCCTCCAGGCCTAGTTACCACTTAAGCCACATTAACCAAAGCGATTAATGGGTTTCACCTGCCCTCTTGGTTGGCCATGGCCAATTTTTTTGATGTACATTAGTACTATTGATACAGCAATTTTTGTGGGCCCTCGCCTACAGTGTAATCAAATGAATTTTTAGCCCACCTGCATTACAGCTGACGTTACATCCGCTGTGTTGGGCAATGCAATGGGATATTTCTGTGTACCGCCGGTGGCTTCCTGGCACCCACCCATGCTGTGGGTCCACAGGGAATTATAAATGCATCTGATTCCACTTGTAAAGAACCCCAGTCAGACTGGGGCATGCAGTGTGGGCCGAAGCCCACCTGCATTAAGCACGACATTACTACCTCAGCTGTGTTGGGCAATGCAATGGGATATTTTTATGTACCGCCGGTGGGTTCCAGGGAGCCACCCATGCTGTAGGTGCACACAGAGTTTAACCTACATCTGTCCACTTGTAAAGAAACCCAGTCTGACTGGGATATGCAGTGTGGGCCGAAGCCCACCTGTATTAAGCACAACATTACTACCTCAGCTGTGTTGGGCAATACAATGGGATATTTCTATGTACCGCCGGTGGCTTCCTGGCACCCACCCATGCTGTGGGTCCACAGGGAATTATAAATGCATCTGATTCCACTTGTAAAGAACCCCAGTCTGACTGAGGCATGCAGTGTGGGCCGAAGCCCACCTGCATTAAGCACGACATTACTACCTCAGCTGTGTTGGGCAATGCAATGGGATATTTTTGTGTATCGCCGGTGGGTTCCAGGGAGCCACCCATGCTGTAGGTGCTCACGGAATTTAACCTACATGTGTCCACTTGTAAAGAACCCCAGTCAGACTGGGGCATGCAGTGTGGGCCGAAGCCCACCTGCATTAAGCACAACATTACTACCTCAGCTGTGTTGGGCAATGCAATTGGATATTTTTGTGTATCGCCGGTGGGTTCCAGGGAGCCACCCATGCTGTCGGTCGACAGGGACTTCACAATAGGGAGTTGTACCTGCCTGTGTCTATGAATTAAAAAGCCCGGTCTGACTGGGGCATGCAGAGACACCTTGACAGAATGAATAGTGTGTGGCACATAGGTTCCCCATTGCTATGCCCACATGTGCAGCTCCTGATGGCGGTGGCACAGGATTCTATTTCTCATTGCTTCTGTACAGCATTGTGGGCTATCGCCCCGCCCCTTTTAAAGAGGGTCGCTGCCTAGCCGTGCCAACCCTCTGCAGTGTGTGCCTGCGGTTCCTCCTCATGGCAGACGCACTTCTAAATAGACATGGGGGTGGTGTGGCATGAGGGCAGCTGAAGGCTGCGCAGGGACACTTTGGTGTGCGCTGTGGGGGGGGGGGGTTGGGCAGCATGTAACCCAGGAGAAGTGGCAGCGGAGTGTCATGCAGGCAGTGATTGTGCTTTGTTGGAGTTAGTGTGGTGCTTAGCAAAGGTATGCCATGCTAATGAGGGCTTTTCAGAAGTAAAAGTTTTTGGGAGGGGGGGGGGCCCACTCTTGCCGCTATTGTGGCTTAATAGTGGGACCTGTGAACTTGAGATGCAGCCCAGCATGTAGCCCCTCGCCTGCCCTATCCGTTGCTGTGTCGTTCCCATCACTTTCTTGAATTGCCCAGATTTTCACACATGAAAACCTTAGCGAGCATCGGCGAAATACAAAAATGCTCGGGTCGCCCATTGACTTCAATGGGGTTCGTTACTCGAAACGAACCCTCGAGCATCGCGAAAAGTTCGTCCCGACTAACGAGCACCCGAGCATTTTGGTGCTCGCTCATCTCTAGTATTTATATTGATAAGTGTTGTGCCACCACTAGAAATAACATCACAGGCACAGCACAGATGGAAGCTTTGTGTTCAGCTATGCAGTTAGGTGTAAACTGATTTCTCTAGCAATGATTTCTCCTAGCTGTATAGGGGGTTTTATATGAAAACTATATAGAATAGGCTAATTAAACATATTGCAAAAATGCTTATAATTGGCTTTTATACACATTTTAGAAAATACAACATTAAAAGTGCAGTTACACTTGAACAAAATAACATTTGTTGAATCACATGTAAAGTGTCCTTTAACCGCTTAACGACTGTCCCATCGGGAAACTACGTCCTCAGAAAGTGGACTTTAAACCTAGAGGACGTAGTTTTATGCATCCTCTTTGGATTAATGCCCACTTGCCTGAGGACGTGACAGCTCCATGCTGTCGGTGCCCACAGGTAGCCGACAGCATGGAGCGGTCATCCCTGGATGCGGGAAGTCCCCCCCCCCCCGGCATTGCGATCGGCACTATCCAATGGATAGCGCCGATCGCAATAAAGTAAATAAAACAGTGAAAAAAAGTAAAGATTCAGCTGCCCTGATGGATCGGATCCATCAGGGCAGCTGAAAATGCTCACCTGCCTTCTCCGCGCTGCCCCCAATGAATCTGGTCCTCCCGGACCCGCCGGCGGTCTTCTACGCATGCGCGCCAGACAATGACGTCACGCGCAGAAGCCCGGGAGCCCCCGGCAAATTTAAAATCTCCTGGCTCCTGAAGGTAGCTGGGAGCCAGGAAGTGTTACAGGGGACCGCGGATTCCACCTACGGCTGCGTGAGCTCGGCGTTATTCAGACAGCTATCTGCAATATGTAATTTACAAGAAGCCCCGGGAACGCTCGCCTTCCTGCAGTTCCAGGAGCAGCTTGTTGAGCGTCTTCTGTGCGAGACCGCCGCACCTCAGCAGGCTTACGGAGACTCACAGAGTGCCACTTTTTACACCCCATACCCACCACTGAGGTCACGAAATACCCCCAAAAAGCATGAGAGGAGGGGGGATACACGGTTTTATTGCCCCATGGACCCATCCCAACGAGCCTCCGTAATTACCCCTGTATTCGGAAATACTACACAGTTCACATTATTACTTTTATCTAAGATTTGGGGAACGCCGAAAAGGGCGCGGAGGGGGGGGGGGATATTTTTAGGGAGTCAATTTTGGGCAATGGGTCCTGGAATTTATTCAGTTGTGCCCAGAAATCCAACGGGTGTTCCCTCCATTATAGGCCTTGCCATGTTTCCTGTAAGTAGATTAGGGCCACAATGGGTATGTTTCTGAACACGGGACAAACGGGGGTATCCATTTTGGGGTGACCGTCTTCATTCCTATGTACACTGTACAAAAAAAACAGTTTTTAAATTGACAAAATTGCCAAAAAAATGAAAATTGTAATTTTTTCCTTCTGCTTTGCTTAGATTCATTCAAATACTGTGGGGTCAAAATACGCTACGCAGTACACCCCTAGATGAATTCATTAAGGGGTCGTTTTTAAAATGGGGTCATTTGAGGGGTTCTTTATCATTTTAGACGCTCAATGGCTCTATAAGTGGGCAATGGGGCCTGGAATATATTCCGTTGTACCCTGAAATCTAATGGGTGCTCCTTCCATTATAGGCCTAGCCATGTGTCCTTTAAGTAGATTAGGGCCACAAGGGGTATGGTTCTGAACACGGGACAAACAGGGGTATCCATTTTGGGGTGAAAGTCTTCATTCCTATGTGTGCTGTACAAAAAAAAAAAACTGTTTTTAAATTGATACAACTGCCAAAAAAATGAAAATTGTAATTTTTTTCCTACTGCTTTGCTTAGATTTATTCAAAAATTGTAGGGTAAAAATACACAGTACACACCTAGATAAATTCGTTAAGGGGTCTAGTTTTCAAAATGGGATCATTTGTTGGGGTTCTCTGTCATTTTGGCCGCTCAAGAGCTCTACAAAAGTGCTATGGGGCCTAAAACGCCTTCAAGCTAAATTTCAGTTCTGAAAGACACCGACTACTCCTTTCATTTTAGGCCCCGGTGTGCATCCAGAAATAAGATAAGGGCCACAATGGGTATGTTTTTAAACAGAGGAGAAACGGGGGTATCCATTTTCAGGTGTAAATCCTCATTTTCATGGGCACTATAGGAAAAAAAATGTCTTAAAATTTCATATTTTTGCAAATATGTCATTTTAATTTTTTCTCCTCTAAATTTAATTAATTCCTGAAAAAAAACGGTGGGGTCAAAATACTTATGACACCTCTCAGTGGATACATTAACCTTTTCCAATCCACTGTCTGACGTCTAAAGACATTATGATTTAAGGCTGTACAGCTCCAAATGTTGCAAGACGCCCGTCGGGGTTCTCTTACTGTATATTGCCAGCCTCTGCTGTTTTAGCCTATCCAATGTGTCACCTCATGCAGTACTGGCTTTAGCCAGCATATAGCGCTGTTGTAGAACAGCAGAAAAAGAGTAAGCCCCCTAGGAAAACCAGGATACAAATTGGATTGGAAAGGGTTAAGGGGTGTAGTTTTTAAAATGGGGTCATTTGGGGGGGGGTATCTATTATTCTGACACTCATGAGCCTTTGCAAACTTGGCTTGGTGCAGGAAAACAGTCTTCCTCAAAATGCTGAAAAGTAATGTTAAATTTGTACGTCCTCTAAATGGTTAAAAAAAAAAAAACACAAATGTTTTTCAAATGTGCATTCAGAATAAAGTAAACAGATTGCAATATATCAAAAATTTGTACAGTATGTTTGGACATATTTGAGATATTACAGTTGAAAATGTGAAAAAAATGACAATTTTTTCAAAATTTTCACGCTTTTAATAAATATACACAAATTATATCGGTCTCTTTTTACAACCAAAATGAAGTACAACATGTGGCGAAAAAACAGTGTCAGAATCACTTGGATATGTAAAGCCTTTACGGAGTTATGCTACGTTGAACGACGCATGTCAGATTTCCAAAATTTGGCTCCGTCACTAAGGCGCAAACAGGCTTCGCCACTAAGGGGTTAACCTTAAAAGCTTGTCCTGTATGTGGGTGAAAAAAAGATCTGCTTAATTACATTCGAACACAGTACAGTGTAAACAAGGAAGGGTTCCATGTCTCCTGGTCGCCCGGAACAGCTGACGTGACAACTGCAATTCACTGCCTAAGGCCTCGGTCACATGGGCATTTTTTCCCACGATTTGCGGATCACATGACGGATGCGCATCCACAAATTGTGTGACCGGGGCCGAAAAATCGCCCGAAAAATCTGCTCCTAGCCGCGTTTCATTAGAAACGGGCCGGAGCAGTGCAGCACTGTCCAGCGCATTGAATTCAATGGAGCCAGCATTACAGCCGGCACCATTGAAAGCAATGGGCTGCGGGCGATCTCAGGATGAATTTTCGGGAAGGGCTTAAAAATATAAGCCCTTCCCTGAAAATCATCCAAAACTGTGTAAAAAGTAAAAAAAAATATATACTCACCTTGTCCCGGCAGACGGAGTTCAGCCGCGGCCGGCCGGCAGTTCTCCTGAACTGCTGTGAGTAGTATTCAGCATCCGGGGATTTAAAATCCCTGCCTGCTGAATGAGCTGCCTCTGATTGGTCACAGCCCTCACCAATCAGAGGCAGCTCTCACTCACCCATTCACCCATCCATTTGATAAGCTTTTGAACACGGGAAGGGGTAATACAGAAGAGGATTTCTGACTTAGTCTGGTTAACTTTAAGGCCAGAGACAACACTAAATTTTTTGAGGGTTGCTAATAAGTTAGGGAGGGACATAAGAGGATTGGTAAGGGTTAAAAGATCATCCACAAAAAGGCTGAGTTTGATATTATTGTTGATAATGGGGATGCCAAATAGATTGGGATTATCATCAATGGCAATAGCTAAAGTCTCCATTGTGAGTGCAAATATTGCCTGTGAGAAAGGGCATCCCTGTCTGGTGCCTCTTGAGATATGTACTGGGGTTGATTGAGTAGAAAGTATTTTAAGGTTTGCTAAAGGGTTAGAATAGAGTGCTGAAATAATATTCAAGAAGGGACCCCCAAAGCCATTTTTGAAGTGTCAATTGAAAATAAGACCAGGACAGTGAGTTAAATGCTTTTTCAATATCAAGGGCACTGATTGATATCGGTGTCTTGAATACATTAGCATCATGGATTCAATTTAGAATTTTTAGGATATTGTCTGGCGCTTGACTTCCTGGAATGAAGCCAACTTGGTCGTGGTGAAGCAGTGAGGGCAATAGTTTATTAACTCTTACAGCAATTATAACCTAAGTTTAAAGTCAATATTAAGAAAAGAGATGGACCTGTAATTAGGAGGTCAGGGTGTGGTCTTTACCAGGTTTGGTAAACAACTCAACCAAGTAGGTTTGCAAAGTTGGAGGAAATCTTTTATAGTACATGGGTATGATGCCGCCTGAACGAGGGGCTTTACCTCTTTTGAGACGTTTAATTGCCCATAGCGTCTGTGGTTATATTTGAATTAAGGGTTGTTAGGACTGAATTCGATATAAGTGGAAGATTAATTGGTGAGAGGAAGTCCAGTTTAGAGGATTCAGTAGCAGAGTGGGAAGCTGTATAAAGCTTTTGATAATATTGTTGTAGTGTGGTATAAATTTTATCTGGAATCGAGTAGTAGTGGCCTGGTCTAGTCTGGATTTTATGGATCGAGTTGAAGGTTTGTCATGCTTTAAGTTTGCGGGCGAGGAATCGATCAGGTTTGTTTGCGTAGTGGAAGTAGGTAGCTTATGTCCAAGCTTAAGCTCTCTCAGTTTTATTGGTAAGAAGGCATCGAGCTCTAATCTAGAATCTTTGATGGCTTTACACAAGAGAAAAAAAGGATGCCGAGAGTAGGCCACTTCTAGACTGGCAATTTTATGTTCTAGGTCTAGTTGTGCACGGGATCTTTCTTTCTTAAGGCCCGTTTTCACATAACAATTAAATCGCTCAAAATTCATCCAAAGAACCAAGAAAGACCAAATCAATTTTTTATAAAATAGGTGATATTTGCAAAAAGAAAAAAAAAAAGGGATACTGTTATGTTCGTGTAGGCAAACAAACACCAGGCCCACATGAATGTGACCGAGAAAGGGGTTAGAGACCACCAGGAACAGAGTCATACTGAACATACTGGCAGAAGACACAAACAGGAACCGACTGAAGACACACACTCGCCAGGCATACCTGTACTCATAACCAGATGTTATAGCTACCAAAGTACGAGGTGTTGGTTCGCATATTTGCCTAAATACTTAAGCCCGCAAGCCGAGATCAAGGCTCCTCATTGTTTTGGGGGTCCCTACACTAGCAAGACAACATCAACCAGAGGACCCAAAGGGCCACCCTAGCCCAGAAATGGCAAACGACTCAGCAGGACAAAGCAGAGACAAACTGACAGAAAATAGATGTAAGAACGGACATAAACCAACAAGACACCAAACACACTAGGGCTAGCATGCAAGACGGAACAACACAGAACAGGACTGTCCACACCTGATGTCTGGCCACCTGCACAGACACTGGACCAGAGACTCTTCACACCAAACACATATACAGCCATGCAGGACAACAGAACCTTAGAGTAAAGGGATACCAGCTTCCTCTTGCAGAGGTGCAGCAGACCTGAGGGGATTGGCTTGCAGGAGGAACTCCACACCCAGCCAGCTCAATTATCCCTAACCCGTGTAGGTGTGCTCCTGGAACCCTGTAGAACAACAGATCCCAGCAGCACAAGCTGATAGATACACCCCATACAGTATTTCCCTCTTAAAACCTAGATAAAACCTTGCGCACCAGATATATGATTCCAATATATTATACTGCAGATGCAACAATATAGATGCCAATATGAAACAAATATGGTGGTACTGTGCATCAATTAAAGTTTTATGGATAGCTATTGGTAATTTGTTATCTGTGATTTGTAAATCTAAGATTTCGCTTACCTTTAAATGCTTGCTATCACTGAATCCTGATGTGTTTCCCTATGAATACAGAACAATTATTGTCTTAATAGCAAGACGTACTAAAATAGCAAAATATTGGAAAAAAAACCAGTCCCCCCTCTATTTCTGAAATTTTATCCTTTGTTAATGAATCCTGATCGATTTAAAAATTTGTTGCTTGCAGTTTAATAACTTCCCAAAGTTTCCTAAAAATTGGGAAATTTTGCTTAAATTTTCCTTATCACAAAAGTATCTGGAGATAAAACTCAGAATTACCTATTTAGTCTATTACCATTATTTAACCCCTTAAGGATCCAGCTGTTTTGGTCCTAAAAGTCAAAAACACTTTTTAGAGATTACACCCATCTGGTGGTTTTATGGCCCTATTTTTTTTCTTTAGCTACTAAAATTATTCTTGCTACATTTTTTTCAGTGACTCATAGGGCTATTTTTTAATATCTTGTCACTAAATATTTTTCTGTTTTTTTAGTTTGATTGGAGGTAAAGAACTATAAAAGGATTTTTTTGATATTTCTAATTGTTTTTTTTTTAAATATTATATTTACGCTAAAATAAAGTATGGGAATGGGTTCCTCATTTTATGTTTTGGACGTTTTGATATGTAATATTTACGCTTGGTCCTTAAGGTGTTAAGAGCTTATGTGATATTGAATTGTAGGATTATCTGTGCTTTACTGTTTCTAAATAAGTACTATTATAATTGTTCTTTAATAAATTCAAAAAAATTCAAGCCCCTAGAAGAAGTTGTTGTTTTGCTGTAAAACTCGGCATGCAGCTACATCTGAGGCAGATATGCAAATGATTAGAGTTGTGATGTGATCAGATGAATTGAGGCCCTAAAGGCTGTTCCACCCTTGACTTATAAAAAGGCTCTCGAAGGTTACTTGTTTATAGTGGACCTCTTTTTCCAGTTGTGTAGAGCTTGTTGACCACCAGACTTGCCTCTATGACGCAATCAAAGAGACTTTTCCCTAGTTAACAGAGTTTGAGAGGAAGAGCATTATTGATATGTGAGACGCTGGGCTGTTCTGATCAGACTGTTAGAAGGTGTCGGGACCAATAGATGCATGAGGACACGCACACCAGGCAACTGTGTTCAGGATGCCCTCGACAGACCAGCAGTAGAAAGGATCGCTTGGTCATCTGACAAGCGCTAGAAGATCCAACTGTTTTGTTGTCCACCATCCAGAAACAGTTGGCACTATCATTAGAGCTCCTGTGTCTGTTTCCAGGCTCTTGGCTGAAGGACCTTTAGTCTCACAGCGCCCATTACATATACTGCCTTTAATACCAACCGTAGCCTCGGTTTGCAGTGGTTTCGTGGACTGCTATGGTAAGTTGTCTTCAGCAATGAATCCATGTTTAGTTATGGACCAACAACGGCCATGTTCATGTCTGGAGACCTACGGGTCAGCGCTTTAATCCTGCCTTTGCTATGCAGTGGCACACTGCTCCCACTAATGGTGTGATGGTCTGAGGGGTTATCATATACAAGTCAGTTACGCCTAGTAGTGGTACGAGGAAAAATGACAGCTCTCCAATAAGTTAAGGACATCCTACAGCCACGTGTTACCTTTCATGGCGGCTTCCAAGAGGTATTTTACAGCAGGATAATGCTTGGCCGCACACACCAAGGGTATCAGAGGAATGTCTCTACAACATTGTCACACATCCATGGCCTGCCTGGTGACCAGATTTAATCACCAATAGAACATGACAGCCTACAAGTTTCCTTGATCTAGAGGCTCAGTTACAGCAAATGTGGACTGATACCTGTATGCCCCCATGCCTGCCATATCACAACTTGTGTCCAAGCTAAAGGTGGTACAACAGGGTACCAGAGCCCCCATGCCCACCCGTATCACATCTTGCATCCAAGCTAGAGGGAATACAACTGAATACTAGAGCCTCCATGCGCACCCGTATCACATCTTATGTCCAAGCTAGAGGCGGTACAACAGGATATTAGAGACTCCATGCCCGCCCATATCACATCTTGTATCCAAGCTAGAGGCTGTACAATAGGGTACTAGAGCCTCCATGCCTGCCTGTATCACATCTTTCATCCAAGCTAGACGCGGTACAACAGGGTAATAGAGCCTCCATGCCCACCCGTATCACATCTTCCATCTAAGCTAGAGGCGGTACAATAGGGTACTAGAGCCTCCCTTCAATGGTTCTTTTCTGCAATAAATTATCCTTTTCTCTGATATTGTAGTTGCTTACTTATATCAACTTTATAATCACACATAGAAAGTTTTATTTGATTCTGACAACTCTTCTAGGTGCTTGATTTTTTTTGATGAGTGTACTTTACCAAATGTTGTGTGCCCCTTTATATATTAAGGAAACAGTGCGCTGTGGAAAACTGTACTGTATCAGAAATGCCGGGCTTAGTAAATTTTTCCCTATATATTTAAAAGAGTGTACCATTGGCAGGATCTATTGGAAAGAGCCAATCTGAATATGAGGAGAGATTCTCGTGGAGGATATTTTTCTTCAAGTCGCAGTAATGATCTTTCACCCTGCAAGGTAAATGGCTGTTCACAAGGAGGAGGCGACAGGCAGATCGCCGCCATAAATCCTCCAATACGCTCTATAAACTGACACTCAGCTGTTCGCAAATATAAAAAAAAAAACTGTGGGATAAATAGTCAGCTACGGCAGGATTAGCATCTCTACATTTAATCAGAGATAGAATAGGTCTTGGATTAATTATCATATTGTGCCGCTACTGTTCACACTCTGCATTTATTATTGAGTGGCGGGGCCCCACTCTGAAATACTTCTTGTGAAATGCACTTATACTGGATAAGAGATTTTTTTCCCTTTCTCTTTATTTGGGTGGGGGCTGCACGGCACAGCTGCATGAAAAACATGGCACAATGGACACTATATAGATAGAGAGAAGACCAAACTGCTTTTTTTAAGTATGTGTACCAGCTTTTCAACTCTTGTGTGTTGTGGCAAGGGGAGCAAGAAAATAAAAAGCTGAAAGGGAAGGGAAGGGACATTTTTGTTTCTTGTGCATGTGTTAATTGTAGGGGCGTCGTATGGCGCAGAGTGTCAAGGCAGCAGTATGCAGTCCTAAGCTCTCGCTCACGGCCTGAAGGTTGAAGTTCAGTTAGCCAGCACACGGTTGAATCAGCCTTCCATCCTTCCGCGGTCGGTAAAATGAGTACCCAGCTTGCTGGTGGGTAGTAAATAAATTACCTGAAAGCGTTGCAGAATACGTTGGCGTTGTACAAATAACAAGAATTGAAATAAATGCAATAAAAAGCAATTCAATAAAAAATGTCTTGTGTTGTGTGTCTACAGCTCTTATAAGACCTATATTTTTCAATGACACAAGAAACCAAACCCTGTGTAGTCTAATCATGCAGAGAGACATTTGTGAGATTAACAAGGAGTAGGTGACAGATTAAAGGGAATATTACTGCAGGATCAGACTACATAGAGTTTGCATTTGTATGTTCACATAAGAGCTCATAGGTCTGCATAATAGTGATAGACACAAAAGAGTAGAACATTTTTAATGAAGATTTTTTTGCAGTTTCTTATTTTAAATGCAACGGAGCCACAGCCAGGATGAGGGCTAGGTGAGGGTAGGTGACCACTTTGGGTACTTCACAGCGAAGATAGGGGGTGCAATATTATTTTTAGAAAATTAAGTTTTAATATATACCACATTTGTATTGCGTCCTCCAGGCGTGCAACCTCTAAAACACAAACAAAAGGCACAACTGTGCAAAGGAAACATAAAACTATGGGGAATTCTCTCCCTATAGTCCCCTAACCCGGGAGGGGGCCCTGCCTACTCAACGGACCGATCGCTCTGACAAGTGCGAGCCCGCACGCATGCCTGGGCCACTGACAAGTCCCTATCGGGGAGCCCTAGCACAAAAGAAAGGCGAAGCAGAAAACCAAACAAAACAGAAAAGAACTTAGCTAGCATGGAGAGCTTCAGCCAAGATGTGTTCCTCCGTCGCTGTCCCAAGGCAACTGAAGTATTGACCAGCACAGGAGATAATACTGGCACTGTTTAAGTAGGAGCCAGGCTACTCAGCACCAGGTGCTGACTGACATTACTCCTGCAGCTACCACACCCTTCAGCTCCAGGAGAAGCAAGGGCACACCCAAAACCTGGTCTGGCCTGCAAGCAAGGTGCAGGCCTCAGCACGGCTGCAACAATTTGTTGTATTATTTGGCCACGACTCACAGCAAATACAACAATTAAGCTATGATTAGAGATGAGCGCATGTGCTCGTTTAGGACAATTACTCGATCGAGCATCGCTTTTTTCGAGTAACTGTCTACTCGGACAAAAGATTCAGGGGGTGCCGGGGTGGAGCGGGGGTTAGCAGGGGGGAACAGGGGCAGGGGGAGCTCTCTCTGCCCCCCCCTTCCCGCTCACCCCCGGCACCCCCCAAATCTTTTCGCCCGATTAGGCAGTTACTCGAAAAAAGCGATGCTCAATTGAGTAATTGCTCTAAACGAGCACATTCGCTCATCTCTAGCTATGATATAAATAATAATAAATCTTGGTATTCGTATAGCGCCAACTTATTCCGCAGCGCTTTCAGGTAATTATTACTTATTACTCCCCCCCCCCCCAGCAAGCTGGGTCCTCATTTTACCGACCTCGGAAGGATGGAAGGCTGAGTCAACCTTGAGCCGGCTACCTGAATCATGTGGGGATTGAACTTGCAAGATGCACATGGTCCTGAAGCCAGTTAATGGAGAAGCAAGGTTGAACTGTAAGCCTGGATTCTTTGCAGATTTGCTGCAAAATTTCTGTGCAGAATTTCCACTTATACAGCAAAGCCGCTGACTAGCTTGATTTGCTCTCGCGTTTATTGTAGCGTATTATGTGCGGTATTTCTACATGGAATTTCCGCAGGTAATGATGTGCGTTTAAATCCGCAGCGCTTTTAAGTGTGGATTTGCTGCTTACATGGAGTCCTATGTACAAAAAACCGCCACGGAAACGTCCACAGAATTGACATGCTACGTCTTCAAAAACTGCCATGCAACAACAATTCTGCACTGCGGCAGTGCAGAAAAATTCTGTTCTGTGAGAACAACTTTCTGACAAAACACATTAACTTTGGCTCGTACTGCAAACGCAGCGGTTTGTCCGTCCTGTAGATCTGCAACGGCAAAACACAGCAAATCTGCGGCAATTCCGCCCCATGTGAACCCAGCCTAAAGGAGAGTATGAGCTGCTAAGTGTCCGGGGTCCGTATTTGTTTAGGGTATCTGGTCTGACGTCTGCATTTAGGGGGTCTAATCTGGAGTTTAGTCTATTCATTTACATAGCACATATTGTGCAGCGCTGTACATATATATTGTCATTACTTACTTGGGGGCTCACAATCTATTGCCTATTAGTATGTTTTTGAAATGTGAGAGGAAACCCACACAAACATAGGAAGTACATACAAACTCTATGCAGATGATGTTCTTGGTCAGATATGAACCCACCAAGCTGCCCCAATTTGTTCCAGGATCAGTATTCATTTAGGGAATCTGGTCTGGGGTCTGTAGTTATTTTTGGACTATTTACTAGAGATGAGCGAGCACGCTCGGTAAAGGCAGATACTCGAGCGAGCATCGCTCTTCTCGAGTAACTGCATACTAGTCCCAGCAGCATGCGAGAAGGTGGCTGGGGGGTGCAGAGGGGAGCGTGAGAGAGATCTCTCTCCCCACGCCCCGCATTTGCTGATATGAGTATGCAGTTACTCGAGAAGAGCGATGCTCGCTCGAGTATCTGCCTTTACCGAGCGTGCTCGCTCATCTCTACTATTTACTTATTTTTTATTTTGGGGGTCTGCATTTCCTCTAAGATCTGGTTCAAATCTGGGATCCATATTCTGGAGTTTGGTGTAAGGTCTGTATTGGTCTGGAGTGCTGTCCATTTCTTTTGGGGTCTGGTTTGAGTTTGTATTCATTGCATTTATTTCCTGTATTCCTTCTGAAGTCTGGTGTGAGATTGGTATTTTACTTATTTTGAAATGTATTCATTCTCTGGCTTGTTCTTGTGGTCTTTATTAATTTTGAGGTATTATGAAGGATATATACACTACTTGTGATTCAAATGCAGTAACATGACCTATGTAAATGGCAAGCCATTTTTTTGCAAGGCTCATCACACCTGTCAGAATTCAGAATCTCTGAACCTGATGTCACAACTTAATATTGTTGTCAGTACAGCAGAATCCCTGCACTTAGCTGGAGTTTCAAACACCCTCAGATCTGCAAAACTGTAACTACAGGCGCCTGGAAATGTGTTAAAATGTATAGCTTCACTGAAGATTGTAGTGCTTTATAAATTCATAGTAGTAACAAGGCATTCCCCTTGAATAACTCTTAAGTAACTTTCCCAATCTGTTCAAAAAAGCAGGAAAAAAATGATTTTATACTTTATAGGGTACAATAATTTCCCATATAAATTGAAATAATGGCACAATACTGAGCCATAAATTTTGAAGATTGCTTTCTTCTCATGCCTTGCAGTCGTACCACAGCATTACCTGAATGGGTGTATCCCCCCTCAACTTTAATGTGTCAATCCAGAACTACTGTACATATCCATAAATACTTCACATAAATGAACAAATATTAATTCTAGACAGCAATTTAATGCATTTACAAAATCCAATATGCAGCACCAATCAGTGCTAAGAATAAAGTGCCCCATCTGATACCCACAACTTCTACGACACTTTACTCATTTGTTCTATAAATCTATTACACTATATTAAAAATGACTGATAACATTCTATGCAAGCTTTTACAATACAATTATGCAGAATGATTTTATTAAAACCGCAAGTCAAAGGCTCATTCCTTGTATAGGCTATACTATATGCATCTATAGTACTTGAATTATCAACAAAGTTCAACTGCATATACTGTATTGGGCCAAATGCCAAAGGATGGATAAATCGCTGCGGGATTCACGGTCAGACACCTGCCGCGAATCCCGCAGTAATAGCCGTCCATAAACATGCTATGTTAACAGATTCTCCCCTGCTCACTAGCGGAAATCAACTGCGATTTTCCGCATATGGGGGAGAATTACAGCCGGTCCTATTTAAAGAGGAAAATCGCACAGATGGCTTCCATTGCAGTCAATGGAAGCTGGCCCGTCCCATGATACTCTGCGCAGTGAGCACAGCGGAAGTATCCCGGGAATCCACGTCACAGCCCAGCACCGGCGCGTCGTGCCCCGCACTGCCCATGTGCGCTGGCTGAGACTCTCGCCGCGGATCCAGAGAGGTGAGTATTGGGTCTCTGGGGGCGCCAGGTCTGAGTCCGCTGCGATATTTTGCAGGCGGAATCTGACCCGGCCGTGGGCAGTAGGCATTATACATGCATAAGCTGCAGAACAAGACTGGACTTCACTGAAAAATAGGAAAAGGAAACTTCGCATCACTATTCAATTATACTAATTGGGACACTTTCAAAGTTTTTTACTTGTATATTTATTCTTTAATGGAAATATTTGTTTACTTTCACAACTATTTTCTTTACAGTTCTACAATTCATGTAGGTATTCCTATCTGGTACTTCTGTGGCATATGCACAGGATATGTCATGAAAGTCTGATAGATGCAGGTCCCACCTTTGGAAGCTGCATCTATCTCTATGTCTGGTCCCCACTGCCCCTAGCCCAGTTGAATACAGTGGTCGAGACTTAGGGAAACAGTTGGGTGGGCATCGCTATGCAGTTTCTATACCTCCCATTAACTTCTATGGCAGTTATGGAAACAACATAGCACTGCCCGCTCAGTTTCTGTAGTTCCAAAGAAGATATTCAACCAGGCCAGGAGCAGTGGGGGCCAGAACTAGCCATTGGTGTGGATCCCAGATGTGGGATCTGAAGCTATCACATTTTTATGAAGCATTGTGTGGATATGCCATGAAAGTCTCAGATGGGAATACTCCCTTAAGCTACTTTGCCAATTGTCTTGATTAAAATTCTCACTACAAATATACATATATCCCTACTCAGACATCAGTTTATCATTTATAAATGACATTAATGTGGGTATGCTTGCTTGTTATTTGGGGTGATAAAGCTAATTTAATGCCTGATTAGATCAATGGTCCAATATGTTTTATTATCATGTCCTCTTGAAATGTTATACATACATATCTCCAATACCAGCTTTAGCAACCAAATGAGAAGCACTCTTAACCATGATTGATAAAGCTGAACTTTTTCACCCGGGCCCCTAAGCCTTTAGTTACTCCCCTGCCTGTACCTGTGTCATTTAGTAAACTCTAGTGTTGAGGAATTACTGGAATAATTGATTTTTGTCGGTATCCGTCCGATTTCACGAAAATCACCATGAATTGGGACAGGCGATCCCAAATCCCATTAAAGTCAATAGGAGAAGAAATTGGAATTCAACCACAAATCTGGGGAACACTGTGCTCCTCCAAAAATTGGTAAAAATAGTGTATAGTGGTGGTGGGGTGGGAGGTTCACCCATAGCACAGGGGTGTCACTAAAAACAAAAAAAAGGTCCCATGTAGAGTCTCCTGGATCAAAAAATGCACAAAGAAAGATAGCAGGTGTGGTGATGATTTTAAAAATAATGTCATACATTTTGCAAGGACAAATTATGCAAGATGAACACAACACTCAAGCATGGGCTGGCTCCAAGGAATAGCTGTAGAGCTGCCAAAAATTATGCGATGGAAGTCAGTAGGTGTACTGCTTGTAATAAAAGCAATGTCATAAAATTTGCAAAGGGCAAATTCTATCATGGGAACCTCCAACATGGTTCTCAGAAACACTATTCCCAGCTCTACTGTCTCAGTGGGCCTCCTGCTCCAGCAAACCTTTGGCCTACTTCCGCTACAATGATGACCTTAGAATCATCTGGACCAACACCAAACAAGAACTAATAAAATTTCATGGGAGATTCAATGCATTTCACCCCACCATAAACCTGACATTAAGCTACTCATATACAGAAATCAGCTTTTTGGAAATCATAAAAATTTCAAAGTCCTCAATACAAATACCCCTATACCGAAAACCGATTGATCAGCCCAAATACCTCAGATGGGACAGTTCCCATCCTAAACACATCAAAAAGTCCATCGTCTACAGCCAGGCGATCATATACAACTGGATCAGCTCCAACCCAACAGACAGAGGAACATTTATACCATCTTAAAAAGGACATTTTTAAATCGGGCTACCACCCTACCTCAATTGATGGCTAAATCACCAGAGCCACCAGGATACCCAGAAATCAACTGCTCCAATACACAGAGTATGAAGGAAAAGATTGTGTACCTCTAGTAATGAACTATGATTCCCAGCTATAGGACCTAAGGAAAACTGCAAAGAAACTCCATCATAACCTACACAAGGATGACCATCTGAAAACCATATTCCCGGACTCTCCCCTTCTGCGTTACAGGCAAATTCTAAATGTGAGAAACTTTATAAATCAGGAGTGCATTTCCTTCTGACACACAACAATGAACTTATCCCTATAATGTAAGGAGCTGCAAGAACTGCTTCCATGTACTGACAATGAACACAGCAGGACTACAAGATCCCTGGGACATTCACATGTTCCACGTCCAATGATGTGTATCTGATCCTGTGGGGGCCTTTAATCCCTTCCCGCTCCAGGACGTACATTTACGTTCTGGAGCGTCGGGGTATGTATGCAGAGAGGTCGCAGGGCGACCTCTCTGCATACAGTGGGGGTGTCAGCTGTTTACTACAGCTGACACCCGTGGGCAATAGCCGCCATCGGACAGCCGATCATGGATATTAACCCTTTAAATGCCGCTGTCAATTCTGACCAAATATGGGATTGACAAGTTAACTTTTAGGTGGATTCACAACTGGCTGAGTGATCGTACTCAAGGAGTGGTCATAAATGGCTGCATATCCAAGTGGAAGAATGTATCACGTGGGGTATCACAAGGCTCTGTCCTAGGCCCAGTGTTAAACATTTATATAAATGATCTGGGTGAGGGAATTGATAGGAAACTGATCAAATTTGCAGACGACACAAGGCTAGGAGGGATAGCTAACACTAGGGAAGAGTATTCAAAAAGATCTAGAAAAGCTTGAACAGTGGGCAGCAACTAACATACAGAATAGGAGGAATTGGGCTAAGCAGCACATGTGAAAAAGACGTGGGTATACCAATACATCATAGACTGAACACGAGTCAACAAAGTGATGCAGCAGCCAAAAAGGCAAACACAATTCTGGGATGTATTAAGAGAAGCATAGAGTCCAGATCACGTGAGGTAATTATCCCCTCTACACTTCCTTAGTCAGACCTCATCTGGAATGCTGTGTCCATTTCTGGGCACCCCACTTTAAAAAAAGACAGGCAAACCGCAGAATTCAGAGAAGAGTTACCAGGATGATCAGCGATCTGCAAATCATGTCCTATGAGGAATGGTTAAAGGATCTGAGAATGTTTAGCTTGCAAAAAAGAAGGCTGAGAGGAGACTTAATAGCTGTCTACAAATATCTGAAGGGCTGTCGCAGTGCAGAGGGATCAGCCCTATTTGCATTTGGACAAGGAAAGATCAGAAGCAATAGGATGAAACTGAACAGGAGGAGACACAGATTGGATATTAGAAAAAAAAAACTTTCTGACAGTAAGGGTGATCAATGAGTGGAACAGGTTACCACGGGAGGTGGCGAGTTCTCCTTTAATGGAAGTCTTCAATCAAAGGATGAAAAGACATCTGTCTGGGATGATTTAGTGAATCCTGTACTGAGCAAGGGGTTGGACCAGATGACCCTGGAGGTCGCTTCCAACTTTACCATTCTTTGAGAATCTACCTTACCCCTATGTGTATATACTGAGGAGAATCTACCTCACATCCTGTGTATAGTGAAGAGAATCTGCCCCATCTGTATTTAAATATACTGAGGAGAATCTACCTCACCTCTATGTATTATATTGAGGAGAATCTACCTCACATTGAGGGTGGTTTCAGATGGCAGTCACCGTTATGGAGCATAGTTGTACATGAATTAGGTTTTTGTTTTCCTCCGGCCCTTCAAACTCAACACCATAGAGTAAGAGTTTGAAAAAAAATAGTGAGAAAATAGGTTTTGCCTAACAATTAAAATCAATGGTTTGGTTTTGTCCCATTATGAGGCTGCATAATGGGACTAAAACACATTTATGTGTTTAAGCCCTTATGTGTATATACTAAAGAGAAACTAACTCTCCTTCTGTATATACTGCGGACAATCTACTTCACATCTGCATAAATATATATTATACACACACATATACGAAAAAGTCCTCACTGATTCACTGTGTATCACTAATTCTCTAACTTTCTGGTGTTGTACAAACTTGAAAGTTGCCAAATTTTCAGTATGAACAATGGGTAAACACTAGAGATGAGCGAACGTGTTCTTCCGAGCTTGATATTCGTGCGAATATTAGGGTGTTCGGTATGTTCGTTATCCGTAACGAACACCATGCGGTGTCCGGGTTACTTAAACTTTCTTCCCTGAGACGTTAGCGCTTTTTTTTGGCCAATATAAAGACAGGGAAGGCATTACAACTTCCCCCTGCAACGTTTAAGCCCTATACCACCCCCCTGCTGTGAGTGGCTGGGGAGATAAGGTGTCCGCCTGATATGAAAGTCTGCCCCTCCCGCGGTTCGCTATGGATGCATTCTATATGCGCTCAATGGGGCCAGCGGCAGCAGCGCTGACCCCATTGAGAACATATAGAAGACAAATCCTTCTTCTCTGGCACAGCTGTAACAGCTGTAGCAGAGAAGAACGATGTTTGCCCATTGAATTCAATGGAGCGGCAATACAGCATGTTCCACTGAATGCAATGGGCTGCCGGCGATCGCAGGATGAATGGTCGGAAAGGGGTTAAATATATAACCCCTTTCCTGCAATTCATCCAGAAATGTGTTACACTAAAAATATATACCGGCGTATAAGGCGACGGGGCGTATAAGACGACCCCCCAACTGTCACCTTATACGCCGGTAATACAGTGGAGCAAAGAATAAAAATCATTACTTACGTTTTTAGATGATCTGCGGCGCTCCTGCAGGCTGTCACTCCCTCCTGGTCCACGGCAGAATATTGCTTTCTCCACGAAAGACTTTAAATCCCTGCCTCCAGAAGCACACGTGCCTTCAGCCAATCACAGCCAATGACAATGATGTCATTGAATGGCTGTGATTGGCTGTGTTTCTGGAGGCGGGGATTTCAAGGCTTGAAATCCCCGCCTCCAGAAACACAGCCAATCACAGCCATTCAATGACATCATTGTCATTGGCTGTGATTGGCTGAAGGCACGTGTCTTTCTGGAGGCAGGGATTTAAAGCCTTTCATAGAGAAAGCTTGTCTGCCGTGGATTAGGAGGGAGTGACAGCCTGCAGGAGCGCCGCAGATCATCTAAAAACGTAAGTAATGCTTTTTATTCTTTGCTCCACTGTATTGCCGGCGTATAAGGTGACAGTTGGGGGGTCGTCTTATACGCCCGGTCGCCTTATACGCCGGTATATATTTTTAGTGTAACACATTTCTGGATGAATTGCAGGAAAGGGGTTATATATTTAACCCCTTTCCGACCATTCATCCTGCGATCGCGGGCAGCCCATTGCATTCAGTGGAACATGCTGTTTTGCCGCTCCATTGAATTCAATGGGCAAACATCGTTCTTCTCTGCTACAGCTGTTACAGCTGTGCCAGAGGAGGACGATCTTTATGCTGACAGTAGGGGGGGGGCACTCTTGCCGCTATTGTGGCTTAATAGTGGGACCTGTGAACTTGAGATGCAGCCCACCATGTAGCCCCTCGCCTGCCCTATCCGTCACTGTGTCATTCCCATCACTTTCTTGAATTGCCCAGATTTTCACACATCAAAACCTTAGCGAGCATCGGCGAAATACAAAAATGCTCTGGTCGCCCATTGACTTCAATGGGGTTCGTTGTTCGAAACGAACCCTCGAGCATCGCGGGAAGTTCGTTCCGAATAACGAACACCCGAACATTTTGGTGTTCGCTCATCTCTAGTAAACACCTGTAAAAAATTAACTCGTAGAAACACCGTTATTTCAGCTAGTATTGTATATAACATAATTATTAGTTCGCCTCTCAGCCATCTTTTTTTCCTAAACTAAATAACCCCAATTGTAGTAACTGGGTATTGTAGTCCATCCATTCTGTTTATTACTTTAGTTGCCCACCTTTGTACCCGCTCAAGCTCTGCTGTATCCTTCCTGAGTACCGATGCCCAAAACAAACACAATATTCCATGTGTGATCTAACCAGTGACTTGTAAAGAGGAAGAGCAATGTTCTCGTCATGTGACCATACAACTGTTTTGATGCACCCCATGATGCCATATGCCTTGACAGCAGTTGCCTGACACTGGTTGCACAAGCTAAGCTTACAGTTAACTAAAATCCCCAAGCCCTTTTGCATGTCAGAGTTTCCCATTTAGTGTTTACTGGTGGCATAAATTTTCCCCTGCCCATGTGTATAACCTTACATTTATTAGTGTTAAACCTTGTTTACCACTTTTCTGCCCAAGCCCAACTTATCCACATTTTCTTGCAACCATCTTGTGTCCTCTCTTGTGTTAACTACTTTTGTATCATCGGAAAATATTGATATTTTACTGCACAATCCTACCAGGTGGGGCAAGAAGGTTCACTGGCCTGCAGATCGCTGAACTCTCAGACCAGAAAATGGGCACCGCACATTATAAATGGCTCCAGGCACATGGATTCTTTAAATCTGGCGCCTGCCAGTTTTATTTCACAGCACAGCAAATACAGCATATCATATAGTCCATTGTATACTGTTTACAACCCACAGAGCCACTATCACTGACCCCACCCAGGGCATCTGGAGAGCGTCCTGTCAGACTGGCATAACTTTTCCGCAAACAGGTCCAGACTGGTCCAAACTTGACCTCAAGCTTTCAGTCCTTCCAGTTCCACTGAACTGTAACTTCACCTCCTGAGTGTGCCAGGAACTTGGGCTTTTATATTGCTTCCTGACACACTCAGGTGTTAACTCTTTCTGCAGTTCTGAATGCCTGTCTGTAGCCCTCTGCAGGCCATTCTGTTCACTGTACTCCCACAAATCCCCCCCCCCCTGCCCCCTCGTAGGCCTTTTCACAGCTTTTTCACCCTCCAGGTTCAAAACTCCAGGTCCTGGGGTCTCTCTGTGTGGAGTCTGTCACTACTGATTCAGATTTTCCACTCTCTGCAACTTCTTCTGCAGGTCTTTCTTCACCTGCAACTTCTGAGTAGTCTTTTACAGTCTCTGCTTCAGTGGCTTCCTCAGCCACAGCAACCTCTTTTACTTCAGAGAATTGCTCAGCCTCCAACTGTTGCTCAGTGTTTACTTTTGTTCAGAGGTGATTTCCTCCCATAAGATTTTGCCGGTCTTCACAACCTGTTCACCTGTAACGCCTAGGTCACTTTCTAAGCATAATTTGGCAGGCGTCACTGCTTGCATCTCATTTTCATGGTGCTTCAACAAGATCTTTTTTTCTTTTCTTTTCCATCTGAACTGGGTTCTAGACCTCTGTAGTCTCTGAACCTTCCTTTCAGCAACATGACCATTTGATTCACAGAGTTTCATCTTCACACTTAACTTTTTGGTGAACTTTTGAAGCAGCGCCTTTTTCGCTGACATCACACTCGGTGCGTGTCAAGGTTAGCACTTTGGTCTCTTTCTCACAATCCCTTTCTTCAGCCCGCTCACATTCAGTGGCATATCTCACTGACCCGATTTTCTCTTCAATAAGCCCCGTTCACATGTCATGTTTCTTCTCCAGTTTGGACATAATCTGATGTTTGTGACCAAGCTCAACAGCAACATTTTCTAATTCTTGCTGAAGGCTCACTTTAAACTTCACAAGTTTATCATAGCCAGTCGTTTTCATTTCACACTGTTGCCCTATAGCTTTTAATTCTCTTTTTCAACAGAATCCAAGCACACAGTTTTCTTCTCCATATCTGACACCTCAGCCTGAAGTGTTGAAATCTACTTTGCCAGGTTTCTCTTTGTTTCTGCATCTTCTTCTAACTGCTTGAGAAACACATTTCTCGCAGTTTCCATTCTTCTTAGGTGTGCACTAAGGCCAAGCCTCTGGCATGTCTCTTCTTGCACCGGTCTCTGAGACTCTGCAATCTGAGCTTCCAAGTCCACCTGCAGTCTGTTAATCTTCTCAGACAGCTCTGTTACTTTCAGTGATTTTTACTTGAAGCTGCGTCTACTGCATTTCTCTTGCATTCAGACTCACACTTTTCTTTCCATTGTACCTTCACCTCCTGGGTCAGCTCAGTGCACTCACTTTCCAAAGTTTATTTCCCCTTTTCAGCTTGCTCCAACCATTCGGACAGTTCCCCCATAACTAGAGCACGATTCTGTTTAAGCTCCTGGGTTTGAGCTTCATATTCTTCAGCTACTTCATCCAAGCTCAGCTGTACTTGGGACACCAGTCACTCATGGAGTTCTTCCTGGTTTTTCTTGAAGTCCAGTATGTCTTTCAAGAGCTTTGTTTCCGTCTCTGCCAGGCTGCGAGCAGTATTCTCCATTTCCAGGCTTTCTTTGAGCTCACTTATCTGCAATTTGATTCTGCAAACTTGTAGTTTGATTATGTGCCTTTGTTCTTAACTTGCAACATGTCACCTCTAAGTCTTGGGTTTTCATTTGCAATTTCTTACAGTCCTATTCATACTGTGCAGGTTTTGCTTCCAGACATATTCTGCAATTAGCTTCAACTCTGACTACATTTCTGAGGTCTTGTATCTCTTCATGGGCTTTTGAAAGATTTCCATCATATTTCTTTTTCTCACCTCTGAATTCTATAAAGCCTTGTCGACACCGAGTAGTTTCTTGAAGAGTATCATCTCTTTCTCCCTGGAGTATTTCTGTCTCCTCCTCTATCAGTAATGCTTGCTTCACCATAGCGTTCAGGACAGCACGCATTGTGGCAAGTTCCTACTGAGCAAGCGTTTACTGTCTATCTCACTTTAGATGTCAGGGTCTACACTACTACCTCTTCTGTCTCACTAGAAGCAGCCTTTCTTTTATTTTTCTTCTTCTTTGTACTTTTAGTACTATCTGTTCTCTCTCTCAAGGCATATTTTTGCTAACTTCCCCATTGACATTTGCTGAGCTGCCTGTAACACCTTGTTGACACCCTACCTTCATTTGGGAAACATTTCTACACACATCAGACAGGGAAAACATCCCACACAAGAGGTTTTAGGGTTAATTTTTTTCTCTGCAACATATCATCAGCAATACAGTCCTTATCAGAAAAATAGTCCTTAGACATTTCTTCATCAAATGTCCATGTACACTGTGCAGTGTTCAGTGGGCCATTCTGAATAGAGCCCACAATCTTTTTCATGGCCTCACTTTGTCCTTTAACTTGAACACTCAACCGCCCAATCTGCCTGAGGAACTCCTCCATGGCAAAGTCAATCTCACCGCGCAAAGTCCATCAACTTGGTTCACCGACATCCTCTGTCTGTACCTTTAAGCGCTGCTTCCAGAAACAATCGCAGTTTCAGCCTCCTGGCCCTTTAAACTGCAGCCTACAGCTTTTGTCGCTCTACCGCAACTTTAGCCTCCTGGCTTTTTAACTGCTACCTGCCACACTGCTAACAGCCAACATCCACTTTACATGTGGCTTGCACTTTCTAGCTTTGTGCACCATTTCATGTTCCAGTGCATCCTCCACCATATATGTGGCAAGGGAGTTCACTGGCCTGCGGATTACTGACCTCTCAAACCAGAAAATGGGCATCACAAGAGTATAAATGGCTCCAGACACATGGATTCTTTAAATATGGTGCCTGACAGTTTTATTCCACTGCACGCAAATACAGCATGTCACATAGTCTATTGTATAGGGTTTACTACCCACAGGGCTATCGTCACTAACCCCACCCGGCGTGTGCTCTGTCAGACTGGCATGACAGTTTCCCAAACAGGTCCACAGGACCTCACTGGTCCAAACTGGACCTAAAGCTTTATGTCCTTCCAATACCACTGAACTGTAACTTCCCCTCCCGAGTGTGCCAAGAACTGAGAATTTTATATTGCTTCCTGCCACACCCAGGTGTTAACTCTTTCTGCAGTCCCGAATGCCTATCTGTAGCCCTCTGCAGGCCATTCTGTTCACTGCACTCCCACACAGGTCATTAATATATTAAAAAGAATAGGGCTAAAAACTGAAACCTGTGGTACTAGTAACAGTGACCCAGAGTATGTACAATTTATATCCACACTCTGCTTTCTATTACTGAGCCAGTTACTTACTTATACGCATTTTCACCCAGAAAAGCTTTCGCATTTTAAAGACCAACCTTTTATGCAGCACAGTATCAAATGCTTTGGAAAAGTCTAGAACACAAGACCCAGTGACTCTCCCTGGTTTAGTCTAGAACTTACCTCCTTGTAGAAGCTGATCAAGTTGGTTTGAGCGATCGGTCATCTTATACAGCTATTTTCCTTGAGGCACTCCAGGATAGCATCTCTTAGAAACCCTTCAAACATTTTACCCGCAATAGAAGTAAGCCTTACTGGCCTGCAGTTTCCAGGTTTGCTTTTGGAATATCGGCACCACATTGGCTATGTGCCAATCCAGTAGAACAGACCACATCACTATTGAGTCCTTAAATATAAGAAACAAGGGTCTGTGTATCACTCTACTTAATTCCCTTAAAACCCGGGAGTGTATGTCATCGGGACCCGGTGATTTGTCTATTTTAAATCTTCTCAAAACAACTCTGCTCTTCTTCCTGGGTTAGACAGGTGATATTTAGTGGAGAATTTACATCATCACTCTGCATCTCATCTGACATTTCATTTTCCCCTGTGAATACACTGAAGAGGAGAAAGCAAATCTAATTAAAAAGCTTTTTATCCACCCTCTACAATTTTCCTACATTTATTAAAGGGCCAAAACTTTAAGTATTAATCTTTTTTACTAATTATATAGAAAAGTAAAAAAAAAATCTTGTAATTTGAATGCCAACTTATTCCGCAGCGCTTTCAAGTAATTTATTTATTACCACCCACCAAGCTAGGTACCAATTTTACCGACCTCGGAAGGATGGAACGCTGATTCAACTTTGAGCCGACTACCTGAACCATGGGATTAAAATCTAAATCCGAGCGCTTAGGACTGCATTTCTGCTGCCTTAACACTGTGCAGCACATAAGGTTCTAATTTTTATATCTATAGCTATCTATCTATCTATATAGGTGAAAGCCCTCACTGACTGACTGACTTCCACTAATTCTCTAACTTCCCGATGTCGTACAAACATGAAATTTGGGATGATCATTCTTTAGGTCCTAAATAGGAAAAGTAAAGGGGTCACAACTCGAAAATGCAATGCTAAGTGTAAAAGTATTGGTGCAAATCTAATTCTTTAACTTCCAGATGTTGCACAAACATGAAATTTCGCAGGAGCATTCCTTAGGTCCTAAATAGGAAAAGTAAAGGGGTCACAACTTGATTATTTAATGCTAAGTGAAAAAGTAATGGCACCCCTATGTAATGTAACTTACTGTTGTCTTACAAACATGAAATTTGGCACAACCATTGTTTAGGTCTTAAATAGGAAAAGTAAAGGGGTCACAACTTGATTATTCAGTGGTAAGTGTAAACGTTTTGGCACCCCTATGTAATGTACCTTATCTATTTCTCTTAACTTCCCGGTGTCATACAAACATGAAATTTGGCATGACCATTCTTTAGGTCTTAAAATAGGAAAATCAAAGGTGTCACAACTCGATTACTGAATGCTAATTGCTACAGTAAGTGCACCCCTATATTATGTAACTTCTCAGTGTCTTACAGGCGTGAAATTTGGCACAAGCATTCTTAAGCTTCTAAATGAAGACAGTGGGAGGGGTGGCACATTCTGCAGTGGGACATCAGTACATGCAGCCTGAGAATTTAACGCTCCACTGTGTGTATACATATTTTATTTCTCGGTTACTCTAAAGTAACCTTGACTTCATAAAACTCTCCATGAAAACAACACGTAAACACCTGTATCAAATCAATTCGGGCAAGACCGGGTATATCAGCTAGTATAGTAATTATATATATAATATATATATTTATTGCAAAGCATTTACACTGAAAGACTTATTACTGCATCACAGGCTCCTTGCTCACCGCTTCACCGCCTACATGAAGCGTTGAGCGTTTGCAAATAAGGACAAGCCCGCGATCCAGCAATAGGTTTTTCACTAAATGTCAGCGATAACGACAAGTGAACGAATAGGGAGTAGAGATGAGCGAGCACACTCAAATAAAGCAGTTACTCGAGCGAGCATCACTCTTCTCGAGTAACTGCTTACTGGTCCGCCGTCCCTCCGAGCATGCTCAAACCAGTAAGCAGTTACTCGAGAAGAGCGATGCTCACTCGAGTAACTGCTTTATCTGAGTGTGCTCGCTCATCTCTAATAGGGAGTGATTTTTTGCATTTACAGGTTACAATTATCACTTAAATTCATTCCTTTGAATACATTTTGAGCAATATTTGTTAAGTGTAAGTGGGCATTTAGGTTTTGATTTATACAGCCCTTATCTGTAGTGCTTCTGTTCCTCCTTTGTTTAGAATGGACACAGGAAGTTCCACTGATGCAATTTATTAGACTCTGATTGAGTAATCCTGCACCTAATTACTCAGCTGTGCAAAGCAATGGAAACCCACAAGCAGATTATGTGTGCTTTTTTAAATGTAACAAGGTTTATAAATATAACCCACCATTACACTCACTTAACACAATATATTTATCCTCTAGGAAAAAAGACAATGTAGCAAAATGTATTCGCTAAAAGATTACTGTGACGTGATATAAAACACAAAGAAACAAATGCAAATAGAATATGGAAAGATGAACTCAGCTATTCCACTAATCCAAAATTAAGACACAATACTAGAGATGAGCGAACGTACTCGTCCGAGCTTGATACTCGTTCGAGTATTAGCGTGTTCGAGATGCTCGTTACTAGAGGCGAGCACCACGCGATGTTTGAGTTACTTTCACTTTCATCTCTGAGACGTTAGCGCGCTTTTCTGGCCAATAGAAAGACAGGGAAGGCATTACAACTTCCCCCTGCGACGTTCAAGCCCTATACCACCCCCCTGCAGTGAGTGGCTGGCAAGATCAGGTGTCACCCGAGTATATAAATCGGCCCCTCCCGCGGCTCACCACAGATGCATTCTGACAGAGATCAGGGAAAGTGCTGCTGGTGCCGGAGCTGCTATAGGGAGAGTGTTAGGAGTGATTTTAGGCTTCAAGAACCCCAACGGTCCTTCTTAGGGCCACATCTGACCGTGTGCAGTACTGTTGAGGCTGCTTTTAGCAGTGTTGCACAATTTATTTTTTTTTGTATATCAGGCGTGCAGAGCATTGCGTCCTCAGTCTGCAGTCATTGTACAGAGTATAGGGCCAGTACTGGTGAGGCAGGGAAAGAGATATCCAGGCTATATAGGCAGTGGGCTTTTTCAAAAAAATTGGGGAAAAATACTATTTTTGGGCTGCCTGTGACCGTCTTCAGTTTACTGCGTGTCTGCTGGGGGTAGTAGTCCTAATTAATACGCAGCTAAGCGTTACAGCAGGCTTGCGCAAAATTGTTTCCTGGGTCTGCTGTCTCTATTACATCACCGCCGTCATCCTGCCAGAGGGAAACAGTATACATAATATTATACGCTGCCTACAGTATCTGTCTGCTGGGGGTAGGAGTCCTAATTAATACGCAGCTAAGCGTTTCAGCAGGCTTGCGCAAAATTGTTTCCTGGGTCTGCTGTCTCTGTTACATCACCGCCGTCATCCCGCCAGAGGGAAACAGTATACATAATATTATACGCTGCCTACAGTATCTGTCTGCTGTATCAGCTCAGCATTTAAAAAAAATAGAAGCAAAATACTTAAGGCCTACTACTGGCCTTTGGCCACTTGACTGCTTCTGCGCTGTGAATTCCACTAGCTCAGTCATACGCACCTACGTCTCACTACAGGCGTGCGCAAAATTGTTTCCTGGCTCTGCTGTGCGTTCCGTAAGGGAAGTCAGCCTCCAACCACAGGCCAATAAGCGGCACATTTAATTACAGCGTTCTGTTTCTGCACTACTGGTAATACAGCATGCTGAGGGGTAGGGGTAGGGGTAGGCCTAGAGGACGTGGACGCAGGCGAGGATGCGAAGGCCCAAGTCAGGGTGTGGGCACAGGCCGAGCTCCTGATCCAGGTGTATCGCAGCCGACTGCTGCGGGATTAGGAGAGAGGCACGTTTCTGGCGTCCCCATATTCATCTCATAATTAATGGGTCCACATGGTAGACCTTTATTAGAAAATGAGCAGTGTGAGCGGGTCCTGTCGTGGATGGCAGAAAGTGCATCCAGCAATCTATTGACCACCCAGAATTCTGCGCCGTCCACTGCTGCAACTCAGAATCCTCTGGCTGCTGCTCCTCCTTCCTCCCAGCCTCCTCACTCCATTACAATGACACATTCTGAGGAGCAGGCAGACTCCCAGGAACTGTTCCCGGGCCCCTGCACAGAATGGCCAGCAATGGTTCCTCTCCCACCGGAGGGGTTTGTCGTGACCGATGCCCAACCTTTGGAAAGTTCCCTGGGTCCGGGGGATGAGGTTGGGGACTTCCGGCAACTGTCTCAAGAGCTTGCAGTGGGTGAGGAGGACGATGACAATGAGACACAGTTGTCTATCACTCAGGTAGTAGTAATTGGAGTAAGTCCGAGGGAGGAGCGCACAGAGGATTCGGAGGTAGAGCAGCAGGACGATGAGGTGACTGACCCCACCTGGTTTGCTACGCCTACTGAGGACAGGTCTTCAGAGGGGGAGGCAAGTGCAGCAGCAGGGCAGGTTGGAAGAGGCAGTGCGGTGGCCAGGGGTAGAGGCAGGGCCAGACCGAATAATCCACCAACTGTTTCCCAAAGCGCCCCCTCGCGCCATGCCACCCTGCAGAGGCCGAGGTGCTCAAAGGTCTGGCAGTTTTTCACTGAGAGTGCAGACGACCGACGAACAGTGGTGTGCAACCTTTGTCGCGCCAAGATCAGCCGGGGAGCCACCACCACCAGCCTCACCACCACCAGCATGCGCAGACATATGATGGCCAAGCACCCCACAAGGTGGGACGAAGGCCGTTCACCGCCTCCGGTTTGCACTGCGGCCTCTCCCCCTGTGCCCCAACCTGCCACTGAGATCCAACCCCCCTCTCAGGACACAGGCACTACCGTCTCCTGGCCTGCACCCACACCCTCACCTCCGCTGACCTCGGCCCCATCCACCAATGTCTCTCAGCGCACCGTCCAGCCGTCGCTAGCGCAAGTGTTGGATCGCAAGCGCAAGTACGCCGCCACGCACCCGCACGCTCAAGCGTTAAACGTGCACATAGCCAAATTTATCAGCCTGGAGATGCTGCCGTATAGGCTTGTGGAAACGGAGGCTTTCAAAGGTATGATGGCGGCTACGGCCCCGCGCTACTCAGTTCCCAGTCGCCACTACTTTTCCCGATGTGCCGTCCCAGCCCTGCACGACGTCTCCCGCAACATTGTACGCGCCCTCACCAACGCGGTTACTGCCAAGGTCCACTTAACAACGGACACGTGGACAAGCACAGGCGGGCAGGGCCACTATATCTCCCTGACGGCACATTGGGTGAATTTAGTGGAGGCTGGGACAGAGTCAGAGCCTGGGACTGCTCACGTCCTACCCACCCCCAGAATTGCGGGCCCCAGCTCGGTGGTGGTATCTGCGGCGCTGTATGCTTCCTCCATTAAACCACCCTCCTCCTCCTCCTACGCAACCTCTGTCTCGCAATCAAGATGTGTCAGCAGCAGCACATCGGCAGCAGTCGGTGTCGCGCGGCACGGCAGCACAGTGGTGGGCAAGCGTCAGCAGGCCGTGCTGAAACTACTCAGCTTAGGAGAGAAGAGGCACATGGCCCACGAACTGCTGCAGGGTCTGACAGAGCAGACAGACCGCTGGCTTGCGCCGCTGAGCCTCCAACCGGGCATGGTCGTGTGTGACAACGGCCGTAACCTGGTGGCGGCTCTGCAGCTTGGCAGCCTCACGCACATGCCATGCCTGGCCCACATCTTTAATTTGGTGGTTCAGCGCTTTCTGAAAAGCTACCCACACTTGTCAGACCTGCTCGGAAAGGTGCGCCGACTCTGCGCACATTTCCGCAAGTCCCACATGGACGCTGCCACCCTGCAACATCGGTTTAATCTGCCAGTGCACCGACTGCTGCGCGACGTGCCCACACGGTGGAACTCTACGCTCCACATGTTGGCCAGACTCTATGAGCAGCGTAGAGCTATAGTGGAATACCAACTCCAACATGGGCGGCGCAGTTGGAGTCAGCCTCCTCAATTCTTTACAGAAGAGTGGGCCTGGTTGGCAGCCATCTGCCAGGTCCTTGGAAACTTTGAGGAGTTTACCTAGATGGTGAGCGGCGATGCTGCAATCATTAGCGTCACCATTCCTCTGCTATGCCTCTTGAGAAGTTCCCTGCAAAGCATAAAGGCAGACGCTTTGCGCTCGGAAACAGAGGCGGGGGAAGACAGTATGTCGCTGGATAGTCAGAGCACCCTCCTGTCTATATCTCAGCACGTTGAGGAGGAGGAGGAGGGGGAGGAGGATGAGGGGGAAGACACAGCTTGGCCCACTGCTGAGGGTACCCATGCTGCTTGCCTGTCATCCTTTCAGTGTGTATGGCCTGAGGAGGAGGAGGAGGAGGATCCTGAAAGTGATCTTCCTAGTAAGGACAGCCATGTGTTGCGTACAGGTACCCTGGCACACATGGCTGACTTCATGTTAGGATGCCTTTCTCGTGACCCTCGCGTTACACGCATTCTGGCCACTACGGATTACTGGGTGTACACACTGCTTGACCCACGGTATAAGGAGAACCTTTCCACTCTCATACCCGAAGAGGAAAGGGGTTCGAGAGTGATGCTATACCACAGGACCCTGGCGGACAAACTGATGGTAAAATTCCCATCCGACAGCGCTAGTGGCCGAAGGCGCAGTTCCGAGGGCCAGGTAGCAGGGGAGGCGCGGAGATCAGGCATGTACAGCACAGGCATGGGAACACTCTCTAAGGCCCTGGACAGCTTTATGGCTCCCCAGCAAGACTGTGTCACCGCTCCCCAGTCAAGGCTGAGTCGGCGGGAGCACTGTAAAAGGATGGTGAGGGAGTACGTAGCCGATCGCACGACCGTCCTCCGTGAAGCCTCTGCCCCCTACAACTACTGGGTGTCGAAGCTGGACACGTGGCCTGAACTCGCGCTGTATGCCCTGGAGGTGCTTGCTTGTCCTGCGGCTAGCGTCTTGTCAGAGAGGGTGTTTAGTGCGGCTGGGGGAATCATCACGGATAAGCGTACCCGCCTGTCAACCGACAGTGCCGACAGGCTTACACTCATCAAGATGAACAAAGCCTGGATTTCCCCAGACTTCTCTTCTCCACCAGCGGACAGCAGCGATACCTAAGCAATACGTAGGCTGCACCCGCGGATGGAAGCATCGTTCTCTTTCCCCATCAAAAACTGGGACCTTTTTGCTTCATCAATCTGTGTATAATATTCCTCCTCCTCCCCCTGCTCCTCCTCCTGAAACCTCACATAATCACGCCGAACGGGCAATTTTTCTTAGGCCCACAAGGCCAAGTCATATAATTTAATTTTTGTAAACAATTTTTATACGTTTCAATGCTCATTAAAGCGTTGAAACTTTCACCTGAACCAATTTTTATTTTAACTGGGCTGCCTCCAGGCCTAGTTACAAATTAAGCCACATTAACCAAAGCGATTAATGGGTTTCACCTGCCCTCTTGGTTGGGCATGGGCAATTTTTCTCAGGTACATTAGTACTGTTGGTACACCAATTTTTTGGGGCCCTCGCCTACAGTGTAATCCAATTAATTTTTTGCCCAACTGCATTAAAGCTGAAGTTACATCAGCTGTGCTGGGCACTGCAATGGGATATATTTATGTACCGCCGGTGGGTTCCAGGGAGCCACCCATGCTGTGGGTCCACAGGGAGTTGTAACTGCATGCGTCTACTTCTAAAGAACCCCAGTCTGACTGGGGCATGCAGTGTGGGCCGAAGCCCACCTGCATTAAACCTGACTTTACCTCAGCTGTGATGGGCAATGCAATGGGATATATTTATGTACCGCCGGTGGGTTCCAGGGAGCCACCCCTGCTGTGGGTGCACACGGAGTTGCAACTGCATGTGTCCACTTCTAAAGAACCCCAGTTTAACTGGGGCATGCAGTGTGGGCCGAAGCCCACCTGCATTAAACATGACATTACCTCAGCTGTGCTGGGCACTGCAATGGGATATATTTATGTACCGCCGGTGGCTTCCTGGCACCCACCCATGCTGTCGGTCCACACGGAGTTGTAACTGCATGTGTCCACTTCTAAAGAACCCCAGTCTGACTGGGGCATGCAGTGTGGGCCGAAGCCCACCTGCATTAAACATGACATTACCTCAGCTGTGATGGGCAATGCAATGGGATATATTTATGTACCGCCGGTGGCTTCCTGGCACCCACCCATGCTGTCGGTCCACAGGGACTTCACAATAGGGAGTTGTACCTGCCTGTGTCTATGAATTAAAAACCCCGGTCAGGTTGGGGCATGCAGTGTGGGCCGAAGCCCACCTGCATTCAATCTGACGTTAGCTCTGCTGTCCAGGGCACTGCAATGGGATACATTTATGTACAGCCGGTGGGTTCCAGGGAGCCACCCATGCTGTGGGTGCACACGGAATTCCCATTGGGGAGTTGTACCTGCCTGTGACTATTTATAAAAAAACGCGGTCTGACTGGGGCATGCAGACACCTTGACAGAATGAATAGTGTGTGGCACATAGGTTCCCCATTGCTATGCCCACGTGTGCAGCTCCTGATGGAGGTGACACAGGATTGGATTACTCATTGCTTCTGTACAGCATTGTGGGCTATTAAAGAGGGTCGCTGCCTAGCCGTGCCAACCCTCTGCAGTGTGTGCCTGCGGTTCCTCCTCATGGCAGACGCACTTATAAATAGACATGAGGGTGGTGTGGCATGAGGGCAGCTGAAGGCTGCGCAGGGACACTTTGGTGTGCGCTGTGGACACCGGGTCGTGCAGCATGTAACCCAGGAGAAGTGGCAGCGGAGTGCCATGCAGGCAGTGATTGTGCTTTGTTGGAGGTAGTGTGGTGCTTAGCTAAGGTATGCATTGCTAATGAGGGCTTTTCAGATGTAAAAATTGTTGGGAGGGGGGGGGCCCACTCTTGCCGCTATTGTGGCTTAATAGTGGGACCTGGGAACTTGAGATGCAGCCCAACATGTAGCCCCTCACCTGCCCTATCCGTTGCTGTGTCGTTCCCATCACTTTCTTGAATTGCCCAGATTTTCACAAATGGAAACCTTAGCGAGCATCAGCGATATACAAAAATGCTCGAGTCGCCCATTGACTTCAATGGGGTTCGTTACTCGAAACGAACCCTCGAGCATCGCGGAAATTTCGTCCCGAGTAACGAGCACCCGAGCATTTTGGTGCACGCTCATCTCTACACAATACACTTAGAACAGTAGAGTTGTGGCTGACAGTCAGGTAAAGGACTGCACGAGTACTGAGGTTACTGCTAAGATCATTAGCGCTCGTGCAGAGTGTTTACACTGAAAGGCTTCACTGCTGGGTGACAGAAGATAAAGTGTTGAGAGAGAAGCCTATGTGAAGTGCTGAGCGTTTACACAGAACGAGGGGCGGGGGGGGGTAATGCCAGAATTGCACTTGAGCAGATGGTTTTTATTTTGCAGTCTTATCTAACACAGACGACCTCCTCCTCCTCATCATACACTAATCCATTACACAGACAACCACCTCCTCCTTCTCAAACACTAATATATTACACAGACCTCCTGCTCCTCAGATAATAATATCTTACAGAGACAACCTCCTCCTCTGCTCCAACTACCACACAGCTTCCCAACAGCAGTAAGCTACTATGTACCACACAGAAATGAGCCCCACACCCACTCTTATGAAAGCTGGCCAAAAAGAAATCTGTATTGCCATAGCAACCAATCACAGTGCAGCTTTTATAACCTCAGCAGGATAACAAGTGAAAGCTGAGTTGATTGATTGCTATTGGCAACAAAAATTACAGGGGAAGTCGGTGAGTTTTTGATTTTTAATTACGCCAGTATTACACAGACCTCCTGCTCCTCAGATAATATCTTACACAGACAACTTCCTCCTCCTCAAACACTAAGATTACACAGACGACCCCCTCCTCATTCAGTAAGATATTACACAGACGACCTCCTCCCCATATACCAATATAGTACACAGACGACCTTCTCCTCATATACTAATACATTAAATCAGTACACACACACACACACACACACACACACACACGCACACATATATATATATATTACACATATGCATACATACACACATTTAAATTCTTTTTGTGTCTAAAAATAAAATACACGGGCAACACCGGGTAATCAGCTAGTACATTAATTAAAAAAATAAAATAAAATGATTACATTAAAAGTTGTTAATAAAAGTTTTGAATAACTGAATGCATTTATTTGATGAGTGGAATTTGCCAGTGGTGGAAAACAACACGAATGAGGGGAAGAATGAATATAAACTAGCTAACACGTATGTACATATTTGACCCTTTCCAATCCAATTTGTATCCTGGTTTTCCTAGGGAGCTTACTCTTTTTCTGCCATTATACAATGGCGCTATATGCTGGCTAAAGCCAATAATACATGAGGTGACACATTGGATAGGCTCCAACAGCAGAGAGGCTGGCAACATACAGTAAGAGAACCCCGGCAGACGTCTTCCAACATCGGTGCTGTACAGCCTTAAATCATAAGGTCTTCAGACGTCAGACAGTGGATTGGAAAGGGTTACAGTTTTTGAAAAATAGAGGCTGTTCATGCACAGACAGATGCATGGAAAAATCCAAGCAATGTGAATTGTGATGTAATTATAGGTCTGGTGGTAAAGAAATAGATTTAGTTGGGAGGTTAAAAAAAACTAGTGAAAAGTGTATATTTGTATTAGTTATTAAATACATTAGATTGCAGGGAATTAAATAGTTTAAAAAATATATATTATTAAATAGTCGTCTTGTATTTTATTCAATCTGATTTTTAAGGCTTATGGAATTAAAGTCTTGAGTCTATAAATACAGTGCATTTCATGTTTGTTTTTTTTAGAATATTGAACCTATTCTCGATATCTAACAATATGTGCTTCACTGCTATAACAGGAAAAGCATTAAAAAAAAAAAATCTTCGCAATTATGCACCATTTTACTGTGCAATCCTTCTACCGAGTCATTAATAAATATATGAAAAAGAGCAGGGCCCAGTACCGACCCCTGTATTACTTCACTAGTAACAGTGACTCAATCAGAGTATGTACCATTTATTACCACCCTCTGCTTTCTATCACTGAACAAGTTACTTACCCACTTACTCACATTCTCACCCAAACCAAGCATTGTCACTTTATATGTTGCTTTTAGGCAACCCAGTATCAAAGGCTTTGGAAAAGTCCAGATACACAAGACCCAATGACTCCCGGTCCAGTCTAGAACTTACCTTCTTGTAGACGCTGGGATGTGGAGTTATACAGCTATTTTCCTTGAGGTATCAAGATAGCATCTCTTCAAACATTTTACCCACAATAGAAATAAGACTTACTGGCTTATAGTTCCCAGGTTCAGTTTTTGACCCTATTTGAATATTGGCACCATACTACCGATACGCCAATCCAGTGGAACAGATCACGTCACTATGGAGTCCTTAAATATAAGAAGCAATGGTCTATCACATTACTTAATTTCCTTAGGCCGGTTTTACATGGATGTATCCACAATTGCGCATGGCATAGCGCAACTTGTTTGTGCAATGAATGAGGCTTTTTAGCGCATGTTGCATCCTGATATGCTAGACTACTCATTCTACTCTCCATCCCATGACTCCTATAGTAGAATCAACCACATTCTTTTACAATATCAGGCTCTATCCTGGTCCCCGGAAATGGATATTGAAAATATGGAATGGTCTGACCATGCTTCAGTGTTCTGCTCTTTAACAGTCCCTTCCTTACTAAGACCATCATGGTCCTGAAGGGTGAACAAATCTTCGCTACTAGATGTGGTATGTGTAAAAAAATTAGACTTAAACTATCCAGGACCATGAGCATGATGAAATTGGATGAATTTGATTCAATGAAATTGGAGGCGTTGAAATGCGTCTTTCGGGGAGTGTGTAAGGGAGAGGGCCCATGAGTTATCAATGGGCCTATGCAGAATCGAGACACTAGTTATGTCAGAAGCAGGCTTTATCCACTCCCGTACTATGGGATTTGTTAGCAGCTAGGCAGTGTTACGTTCATGCTTCTTCACCTCGCCTATACGAACAAACTAAGTAGTACACACCAAGACATAATGGTTCAAGAAGAATCACACTGATAAACGTAAAAGGGAAAGTTATCCCTAGCAACTTTTAGAGGAATGGACTCTGCCTACACGCAGGGCAATTGTCCTGAGAAGAAAGAGGACAGAACTAGATAGATGAAAGCTAAACCCCTTAGGTACTCAAACACAGATGTCGCATGCTCACCCCACTTTTAGTGACTCACCCATCTGCCCTACAAGTGGAAGGCTCTATTGAGGCCGCTTGCCTTACTCATCACTCTACAGCCCCATGTAATTTTTTGTTTTTTTTCCCCTCTGGAAACAGAGTTAGGCTTGGTGGTGCAGTCTCTCCCTAGTGGTAAAAGCCCAAGATTGTCAAATATTACAATACTATTCTTACGAACCCTTCCCCCTCTTATGCGGTCAGCATTTAATGCCATTTCTGAGGTCCAACCTTTCCTTTAACATGCAACATGTCGAAAGTCTCCCTCAAACAGCTGAGCATCAGAGATGCCTTTATTTCAAAAGTAATGATCCTGTATCATAACCCCACTACCTATTTAAAGATAATTGGCTCCCTATCAGATACAATCTCTATTAGGGCTCGTTCACACAGGCGCTGTGGGCGCACAGTATAGCCATGTGCAAAGCTCGTGGCTATACTGCACTAAAGATGGCGTGAACGGGTTAATTCCAGCTACTTGAATTAGCCCGTTCACATGATCAGAGGTGCGTGCTTTCCAGCTCCCATAGGAGTCTATGGAAAGCACGGACCAAAGATAGGTCAGGACCTATCTTTGCAGCAACCACGGAGCTTAGATGCAACCTGCAGTCACATCTCCTATATTTCTTAGGTGCGTTAATTTAGCACGTCTAACATTCTTCCATGTGAACGCTTCTATAGGAACCCATTGGTTCTTATAGAAGTGCATTCTTTGCACGGTTATACTGCGCGCCCACAGCACTTGTGCGAATGAGCCCTTACCAATGAAAGGAGACAGGGCTGCCCCCTCTCTCCCATCCTATACGATTTGGTGATGAGGCATATTGGTATCCATTTAGGATAAAACGGATATATGAGGCATAACCATAAGGCAAGCACACTATAAATGTTCTACTTTTGCGGACAATTTAACCCTTTGCAATCCAAATCCCCTGCCACCCTCACATAAAAATGACCCGTCATGATAATTTTATTAGCAATTTTTGAAAATGTAACATGAACTAATATGTATAATACATATTACAGTATGCAGGTGAGAGGTTCGACATCTGATTGGAGAGGGTTGATACTGTATACCCCTCAACCACACATCTCCCTGCCCTTTATAATAGCCAGGCTCACAGGTGCGTATGTGTACAACAGCGCATTATGGCTATGAGCACCAGCAGTTAGCCAGCTATCACTGCGTATGGCAGCGATTTTGCACTGTGCATAACCGAGCAAGCTCACAGATGCTGTCATGCGCACTGATTTATTTTTTTCTCACTCTATTAGCAGCGTTGAGTATAAACTACTATACAGCATTTATTACGAGCCCATAGAGAATAGGACTTTTTTTAATCTGCATATTATATGCATATATTGTGCTTTCACTGACTCAATTCACTGCACACATATCGCACATGTAATACGCTGTTAAATTACGCTTGTGTGAGCCTGCCATTAACATAATATATACAGCTACAAGAAACAAAATTTCTTATATGGAAATAAACCTGTCTTTATTTGACTTAATTTGATTATTATTCTTCATATAGGGTCACTAAACCAGCCGATCTCACATTTAGAGGGTAACCACACTAGTAATTTCTTCCCTCAGTTGGTCCTGTACTGGTTGAACAAGAGGCATTGTTAGAAATTTTCTGGAGACGTTTTGTGACTGCCCCTTAAATATGTTGCACTGTATACTTTGTATGCGCCTAAACAGGAAGCCGAAGTGCAAAGTTATTCACACTAATTCCCTTCATTAACCAGTCTGCAGACAATAGCCGGACTATTATGCAACAGAGGTTGATGTTGAAGAACTTGTGTAACTTCTCCGTAAATCATCTTGTTTGAATTCCAAAACCTGTATTACACAGAGGAATAATAGGAATAAACACAATGAAAGATTTACGAGTTTACAAAAAGAAATACATTAAAAAAGTTGGTAGCTGCACTAATACGAAAAAGGGTAGAATGTTCCAAACAGCATAATTATGAATATCTTGTGCCACTTTTTTTTTTTTATTATTACATACAAATGGGAAGGAAAAAAATCTGATCTTTAGAGAAACCCAAATGGGACTCACTTATGTAAAATTTTTTTTATTACTTTCCGCTTTAAAAAGTTTGAAAAAAAAGCTAGATTCAGCAACAGGGTATGCATTTGGTAATAAAACGTGGTGAACACTGTATGGGGGGGAAGTGCCACTAGAAATTAATCTCCCCCACGTCTTTATTCAATTAGAACATAAATAGTTGTCATTTACTACTTTTAAAAAGTAGCAATTTTCTGATTATAATACTTTAGGCTTAAAAAACGAAACATTAATTCTCTCAAGTGGTTAAACGGCCGCGCTGCTGTGTGACAGTTGACTTTAAGTTCTAATAGTACTGTATTTGTTAAAGCACTCCCTAATTATCCCCACACCACATATTAGTCCCATTAAATGAAAATTGGCAGTCCGCAATCATCTGCTGGCAGGTGGGGAGATTGCTCCAGCACAGTAAAGATGCTTATAGGAAAATTATTCACCCAGCACAGGCAGCTTCTCCTTCGAGTATAGAAACTGAGGAAACAGAAAGGATCATTTTTGAAATTGTCAGCAACGCTTTCACGGTCTTCTGAAGATAAAACTTTCTGCGACCAAGTTACTTTCTTGCATTTCTGACCATAATCCTTAGACATTAATAGCCATACATGTCCTGATCATACTTTATGCTATACTATGCCTAGTGACTAAAGTAACTAATATTTAGCACATCAATTGCACTTTACATAGATGCAAAGGGTTAAAATATCAGTTAAACCAACTAAGTATCATGCAGTTAGATAAGTTTACACTAACTAAAGGCCGGCTTCACACGGACGAGAAAATCTTGCACAAATATGAACTCCGTTCTTTTGAATGGGTTTATACACGAGTGATTTGTTTAGGCCCATGTAGGCGGGACGCGTGTTGGGCAAACGATGCTGCACAGGAGCTAGTATCGCTGGCTCACAGCGGAAAGGCTGGAGGAGGTTTCTCTCCTCTCTCTCCTCTTCCCTATCTCCATTGACTTAACATAGCGGCCAGTCAGTACTGAGCGGCTACCTTTTACACTGAGCGATCAGCTGATCGCCCTTCGTCCATGCAGCATAAACAATGGACGATGAGCTGATCGTTTAGTGTAAATAGCAGCCGTTCAGTACTGAACGGCCGCTATGTTAAGTCAATGGAGAGGGGTGAGGGAGTGAGAGGAGAGAAATCTCCTGCAGCCTCCCCACTGTAAGCCAGCGATACTAGCTCCCGTGCAGATGCACAGGAGCTAGTATGTGCTGGGACGAGTGTCGGGCATCGTTTGCCAGACACTCATCCCGTCCAAATGGGCCTTAAGTGGTATGTCCTATCTTAGAGCATGCTTTCACATCACTTCTCCCATTGTTTTCAATGCGGCTGGCAGCAGCATCGCACCACGTGCTAGGTGCACACGGTGCAAGGTTTCCCCATTGAAAACAATGGGAGAAACTTGGGACCCCCTGGCACGGCTGTCAGCCGCAGCAGAGGATCTCTTCTTACCTGAAGTAGTGTTAGGCGGTTTTGAAATAAAAACACTTCACATCTGTAGCAAAAAAAAAAAATATTGCATGTGCGTGAGTGCAAAAAAAAAAAAAAATTTAAAGAAAAAAAAATTCAATTTTGCACTCGCCCGTGTGAAGTTAGCCTTAGGGTGCATTCACATGTATCAGAGTTTGGTGGGCTCCTCACTAAAATCCTCAGCACAATTTGAAGTGGATTTTGTTGCAAAAAATCGGCTACCTGTAAATGCACCCTTAGACCGGATTATTAAAACAGTCCCAATGCTTTTTGTAAATGCTACCATCAGTCATTTCGTAGTACCAAGCAGAATGTAATTAAACTTAAAGGGGTTGTCTCGCGAAAGCAAGTGGGGTTAAGTACTTCTGTATGGCCATATTAATGCACTTTGTAATATACATCGTGCATTAAAGGGGTTGTCCCACGAAACAAAGTTGGGGTATACACTTCTGTATGGCCATATTAATGCACTTTTAAATGTACATCGTGCATTAATTATGAGCCATACAGAAGTTATTCACTTACCTGTTCCGTTGCTAGCGTCCCCGTCTCCATGGTGCCGTCTAATCTTCAGCGTCTAATCGCCCGATTAGACGCGCTTGCGCAGTCCGGTCTTCTCCCTTCTGAATGGGGCCGCTCGTGCCAGAGAGCGGCTCCTCGTAGCTCCGCCCCGTCACGTGTGCCGATTCCAGCCAATCAGGAGGCTGGAATCGGCAATGGACCGCACAGAAGACCTGCGGTCCACTGAGGGTGAAGATCCCGGCGGCCATCTTCACAAGGTAAGTAAGAAGTCACCGGAGTGCGGGGATTCGGGCAAGTACTACCCGGGTTTTTTTTTTTTATCCCTGCATCGGGTTTGTCTCGCGCCGAACGGGGGGGGGGGGCTATTGGAAAAAAAAAAAAAACGTTTCGGCGCGGAACAACCCCTTTAAATATGAGCCATACAGAAGTTATTCACTTACCTTCCCTGCGCTGGCGTCCCCGTCTCCATGGCGCCGTCTAATTTCAGCGTCTAATCTCCCGATTAGACGCGCTTGCGCAGAAGGGTCTTCTCCCATCTGTTCGGTCCGGCACGAGCGGCATTCTGGCTCCGCCCCCTTCTGCGCATCATCACGTAGCCACGCCCCATGTGCCAATTCCAGCCTCCTGATTAGTTTTCAGGATTTCCTCAGTATTGCACAGGTGATGTAATTATTGCCAGTGCCTCAGACATTGCAATAGCTGTTCTTACGATAGGAGATCCTGAAAACATGACCTGTTGGTGGTCCCTGAGGACTGGAGTCAGGAAACACTGCCTTAACCCTTTCATGCAATCGACCTGCTCCATAAATGACACTTACCGACTACCTTTAAAATTTCACACCCAACCACAACTGGAGATTGTGGCCTTTAGCCGCTTAGATACTGCTGTCATAATACACAGCTGCATTTAACCCTTTCTAATCCATTGTCTGACAACTGAAGACATTCTGATTGAAGGCTGTACAGCTCTGATGTCGGAAGATGTCCGGCAGGGTATTCTTACTGTATATTACTGGCCACACTATTGTCGGGGGCCTCTCCAGCAGGTACCATATCGTAGTACTGGCTCTAGCCAGCAGATAGCGCCATAGTATAATGGCAGAAAGAGAAGGCCCCCTAGGAAACTCTGAATATTGGATTGCAAAGGGTTAAATGTCCCACCATAGGATGGGGGTTCCTTTTGTCTCCCAAACAGGCCTCCACAATGACAGAGCATGCAGACAGAGCAGTTCTTCCTGGTAGAGGGGCTTAAATACCCAGCCTCCAGCAAGCTAATGCTCTGATTGCTTAATCGAGCGCCGCGTCAGCCAATGAAAGCCAGCGCTTGATTAACCAATCAAAGCATTAGCTAGCTGGAGGCGGATTATTCAAGCCCTGCTCTGTAGGAATGCAGGAGGACACTGAAACCAGCGTGAGTGACCCCGAACGCCGGCTGCTAGGTAAGTAATATAAGACACGGTGCCTCCTTTGAGGGGGGAAAAAAATTAATAGGACATGGTCTTATTTTGGGGGAAACACTACACACTCACACACTCACCTGTTCCTCCCCCAGCAGTCTTCTTACCGCCTCTTCTCCTGGCTCCTGCAATCGCCGAGTCACATCACCTCCAGCCGTCCGGATCCTCCTCTTCCGGTTATGAAGGATCCCTTCTCAGCAGTCTCCTTCCTGCAGGTCAGTGTACCCGGTCACTAGTAACGTGGCGGTCACTGTCTAGCAGGGAATGCCAAATCCTATGCTGGGCTATTGCCGAAACTGCGCATACACACTGTCTGGTGGCAATAGTATATGAATGCACTGTGTCTCGCCACAAGTGTTTATATACTACTGCCACGAGACAGCACGCATGCACAGAGTCGGCAATAGCCCGGCATTCTACACTAGGCAGTAAACACTACGTCACTAGTGATCGGGTACACTGACCTGCTGGAAGGAGACTGCCGAGAATGTGCGTAACGTCACAGTAAGAAGAGGATCCGGCCGGCTTGCACTGAGGTGACCCGGGGGAATGCAGGACCCAGGAGAAGATGCAGTAGACGACTGACGGGAGAGAAATAGGCAAGTATTTTTTTTCCCCTAATGACAAAAACCCTTTAATCAGTACAATCCCAGTTTATTAGAATAACACATTTATTCTACACTTTGAATACCGGCAGAAAAAACAAAAAACATACTGCTGTAATTTTCCATAATGGAAGAGGCAGAATAGGATTCCAGCCTCTAGAGCTGGCCATGGGGCACCTGAGGAAGCATGAGAGCCGTGGGCAGTACCATAGGGCATATAGCGGTGGTGCTGCGCTTGTGGGGGAGCAGAGTGCCGCCGTGTCCTGAAGGGCCCCAGCACTCCAGAGCAACAAAGCACTTGGCCATGTCGCATGGAGGCTGCGCCGCCCAAACAGTGCGAGTATCGCTGTGTTTAGCCACACACCTGTAGACCTCAGCTGTACAATCTGCCTCGCCCTCCTATCGCGCACATTCTGGCCACAAGCCAGCCAGGAGTCGGACGCCGCCACCTGCACCCGATCAACATGGTGCGCCCGTGAGCTCGCCCTTCATTACAATCTAAGTCTGTAGGTGGAGTTTCGACCCCATTTAGAACATGCAATATTAAAAAAAAAAAAAAAAAAGTCACGCAAGTTGCACAGCGACTCGATCACGGAGGTGGCATGTTCTCTGTGCAAACTGTCACACCAGAGAAAGAGGTTCCACACTCCGAATGGAACGAGCCACATGCAACATTGTCAAGCATTGGATGCATTTTAGGTAGGACAGGCAAAAAAAGTTACAACAACAAAAAAACAACTGCAGATATGAGGAGTCTCCCCAGAACCTTTAATAGAGGCTCTCTAGGATCCGTCGACAAATACAGAAGTTCTATTTTAAAAATAAATAAAAAGATGAAATTTAAAAAAAAAAAGTTTTTCTGGTTCTTCAATAAATAAAACAAGTCAATAATCCCCCACGTGTGCAACACCTGGTCATGAAGGGGTTAAGCAGTGCCTACTCGTCCCTCTGCTGCAGGTGACAGTCACGCTCGGCAGCAGCGCCCAGAATAACCATTGCTCGACAGCTCCAGCAGGGTAACTGACTTCCTGCCGTCTCAGCGGCTGAGCGCCGCCATCCAGCCAGAACTCTCTCACACATCGGAACGGAAGTGCGCCGCTTACGTCATGCCGCGCCGCCACTATCTAGGGTTCGACTACAGAGTACACGCCCCTTTTGAGAACCACGCCCACTCAGGACTTCTCGCCGCCGTGTAGAACTGCCAGCTGGCCCCGCCCCAGGTGACGTCGCTCGCTGAGTGAGGGGCGGAGCCAGCGGTATCCGTGTGATTCTACGGCCTGAGCTGCGCGCCCTGCAGCGCTCCCGTGACGTCACGCCTGGGGTTTCCATCCATCGTGAGTTTCGAAGGAGCTCGGCGGAGTCATGGCGGCTGCCAGGAGATAAGGAGGAGGCAGAGGAGGAGAGACGGGTCACCGGCGGTCACCGCAGCGGCCCTCCCAGCGCCATCTGACCGCGACCGGCCGAGTGCTGCGCGGGCTCCGGCGGACTGTAAACAAAGGCACGATAACTCTCCTTGAGCGGGGATTGGAGGGAGAGTGGGAGCCGGAAGGAGGCCGCGGGCAGCGCACGGTGCGGCCTATGTCCTCCCAGTGACGGGAGCAAGGTAAGAGCGCGCCGCGGCGGCGGGAGGCAGCGGCTAGGCCGCGCGGGGTGACTGCTGCCTGCACATCGGAATGCGGCGGCGGCCCGGGGAGGCGGCCTGCGGGGCTGCGTGTAATTGTCCTATAGTGGTCGGCTGGGGGGCATCAGGGGGAGCCGCCGGCTGCTGTGTGCCGGGAGGGGGGCATCAGGGGGAGCCGCCGGCTGCTGTGTGCCGAGAGGGGGCATCAGGGGGAGCCGCCGGCAGCTTTGTGCCGGGAGGGGGGCATCAAGGGGAGCCGCCGGCTGCGGGGGCATCAGAGGAGCTGCCGGCTACTGTGTTCCGGGGGGGGGGCATCAGGGGGAACTGCCGTCTGCGAGGAGCATTAGGGGAGCTGCTGCCGGCTGTGGGGGGCATCAAGGGGAGCTGCTGCCGGCTGTGTGCCAGGGGGCATTAGGGGAGCTGCCGGCTTCTGTGTCCTGGGAGGGAGGCATTAGGGAGAGGCGCCGGCTGCAGTGTTACTGACCATCAGCCTGCATAGCCCATCCTTCGGTGATGGCGACCACCAGACGTCCCCCAGCCAGACAATGTTCGTGCCCGCGTTTCCATCACTTTCCGAGTAACGCACTGCGTCCGGGGTGGATCCGTTAGGGGGACGCGTGTCGTGTCCCCGCCGATCCTGTAAGTATGTAGCGTCGGTGCGGACAGAGAATGCGATTGGTTACGGATTACAGCGTTGCGGCCGCGCTATTTGCTGTGGTGCAAGCGCCTGCCACGGATTCCGCAGTAAACGTCCGTCCGTGAGCCCTAACTTACTGATCAGATGGAAAACGGCGCCATCAGAGATAACGGCCGAGCGCTCGAAGCCAGCTTCCAGGCCCAAACTATTATTGACCCTCCTCCATCGCTGCCGGTCGCCCCACTTGCTGTCAGTGCAGCGGACATCGCCGTCCGGGGGGAGCGGAAGCGCTTATATCAGACTTCACTGCGAGCTGAAGCCCCCCATTACACGTCCGGTGTCGCAGGCGCACGCTGCGTCTCCCGTTACCCCGAGCTGTGCGTCTCCGGCGACTAACTGTCCGGAGGAGTCGGCAGCAGTAGTAGTTGGCCCGGAAGCTGCGGACAGCGTCCCGAAGATTATACTTATGTGCGTTCACAGAGGAGCCATAATCGCTTCAGGCAGAGCGCGCCAAAGATCACTCTGCCGTCCGCCTGCGATCAGTGTGGGCAGACGTTCATAGATAGCTGGCCGCCTGCCCGCATAAACTAGGTGCCAACGAGCTGTCGCTGAGCCGCTGGCCGTGTTTACACTGGAGGTTCTGTCTGTTTTGCGCGATCTCGCAGGTTAAAGAGCGATAATCGTGTATAACGACCCTGAGGATATGTTACGTTTTGCCGTAGATTCTGTGCTGATTACACATCAGATCCAAGGCCCGTCCGTGTCCTGGTACCGTCAGTCTGTACCGCGCTGATGTTATACAAATGCTCATTTAAAATCCACGTGTGGGGGAAAGAAAAGCGGCGAGTCGTTCTTGATGTAAGTTCTGCGCTGGGTTTTCCGTACATGGGTGCGCCATTGTAACGGGCTGCATCTGCAGTACACTTGTATAGCCCTCAGTGGGGGCTCATTCACACAACCGTAACGGTATAACAAGGCCAGCAGAGACCACGTATGGCAGCGAGTGTTCTGCGCATGACCGCGTATCTCGCGCACGCAGACATGTGCCGCGAGACTGTCTTTTTGTATGACTATGAGACCGGCGCCCAGATGTAATGTATTGCGTAAGGCCAGCGTTTCATACGCAGCCTATACAAGTGTATGGGGCTCACGCTGCGCAGAAGAATAGAGCGTGCTGCGTTATATTTCTCGCACATATCTACACGCATGGGGGAACAAATCAGTGAATGTCCATTTACCGTCTCCGTTCGCCGTGTGCCACGCGGCCGCAACGAGCCGTAAAGCTGTGGATTTTAGTAGTGGAATGCACAAGGAAAAATCCGTGTTGTGTCCTGCCGCACGCCGGTACGTAAGGCCTCCAGCGCACTAGCTGCGACTCGCGTCGGACTGCACCCGTCCATGCGCTGGCACCTTTAGATGGGCACAGTTTTTTTTTATTCCGTAAAAGATCTGATTGGTCAACAAGCTAGGCTTTGATGGTCCGTGTAAACGCGCCCACCAATCATCAGGATGAGCGTTTGGATCAATTCTCTATAAACAGGTTGTCCGGGACTTCTTGGAATTTGTCCTTTGACCTGTCTCAGGAGAGGTCATCCATAGGTGATCGATGGGGGTCTGCTGCTCGGGATCCCAGCCAATCAGCTGATTCCCAGCAGAGCAGGAAGCGGATCGCGCTGAATCATCTGATTAGCGGTATCCCAAGCAGTGAATCCCTGCAATTGAGAAATTCCGAAATGTCCTTGACAACCCATGTAAGTCGATTTTGGCCAGTGTGAAAGCGCTTCAGTAAGACGCCACCGGCCATCACTCTTGAGTGGTGTGGGCACTGCGAGTCATCGGGATCTCACCCTGCTGCCAAGGTTTAGAAATGCTGTGCCATTCATGACTTGTGGGCACTGTGACTTTATGACCCGGTTATACTCTTGGTAAGTGGTGCCAAGCTTGTGATGGTGATGTCCAACCTGTCCTTTCTGTTCCCCGGACATATCTCGTGTCTATGACCAGCATGATGCGTGGCGCTTCTGCTCTAGCGTGCCGTTACCCACTGCTGTTTGTATCCGCCGTTTACCCTACCGATTCTTCATTCCGTTACTTCAGAGAACGGCCGAGATTCTATATAGTCAGTGGAAGTCATTGCTAGAACACAAGTTGTTGCTGTCTGTGAATCAGGATGTGATTTGCATGTCGCGCTCGGGCTGTCACACCGGCAGCTCTAATAATGCCCTCTGTGAATAGCAGCCTGTCACTGCCTGCCTGTCGGGGGATGTCCTCATACTAGATCCACTTACTGACAGTCCTGCTTACAAGGACCCAAAAATGGCCAATCTTCATTGTGTTACACAGGACGGGCCGAGTCTTCAGCTGGACCAGTGGTTGTGAAGAGTCTGCGGTATACAAGGCATGCTCATCCTATACCGGGACTTGGTGGGACTTCATCGGGACCGATCGTTTTAAAGTGCTTTCCCATCTGTTGTAAGAGGACGAAGATTTTCCAGTCCTTGCTGAGTAAGCGGACTATCTGGGCAGTAGTTGGGTGTTGTGTGAGAATACGTGGCTGATATGTATTGGAGTGTGAATTACAGCGGTCTCACATCTGCGTTGGGACCTCTGGTCGGAGGCTCCGTCGCAGGTCCGGCTGAAGATTCCGGAAGAAAAAGCTCCATGCAACACTTCTCTTCTGTCCAAAATCTGGAAAGCCGGCAGACTCCATAACAGCAATTTGGATGCGCCTCGCGCTGTCCGTTTCATCCAGAGACGGGACCGTTCAGCTGCGGGGATTCCCTTCTCCTGCTCTCCACACGTGGCAGGAAGGTGGAATACCTGCCGCAATGTCAGACCACCCTTAGGTAACATTCACACGGGAAACTGCCTGATATCGCGCTGGTCGATCTGCGTCTTACCCACGGATGTGGGACAGTTTTCATGCAAGAACGTCTCGCTTCTGTGAAGTTCTGATCCTCACACGTGTCAGAGGATCACAAGTAGTTTTCACTGACTTCAGTGGGAGACATCGTATCGCATGTACATCGCACGGCCTGCGAGTGGCAGTCAGAAGAATGGCGTCCGTAGTCGCGCTCGTGAGCATGTAGCCTAATTCTTCCTGGTGAATTTGATTTGAAAACATTGGATTATATCAGATGAGATGCAAAATTCGGCTTCACAAATGAAGCAAATGCCCAAAGAAGTCTCTGCTGTCACTTTCCAAGCCACCACAGAATGACGGCCGACACCTCATTGGTATCTGGGCCAGTTTTATTTATTTTTTATTGGGGTTTTTTTCATCCACAGGGTTGCCTTGTATACTTGCTGTTGAACCTATTGTTCGCATGTAGTGAACCTCCTGCCACTGTCCGTGTGACGCAGTATTCATGCCAGCCTATTGGGTGATTGATACTGCTTGCCTACTGAGCAAGGAGGTGGAGACAAGGTGGCGCTGCACCCATTTCATCCAGTAATCTGCAGATTTTGGCACTTCTCACTAGTAATGTTATGCAGTTAATATAAGGGGGTGTGGGGTGTTTGCCCACCTGTCACTCGATGACCTTCAAGCACTTATATGGTTTTATTTAGCGTTGTTTTCCCTTGATCACCGTTTATTGGCTTTTACATACAGTAGCAGTTGTTCACTTAAGGCCTTCGCCCACGGGCGGGTCGGATTCCGACTGCAAAATATCGCTGCAGAATCAGACCCAGAGACCCTATACTCGCCCCTCTCTGGATCCGCCCCGAGCGTCCCGTCCAGCGCACTTGCGTAGTGCAGGGCATGACACGCCAGGGCTGGCGTGTGACGTGTATTCTCACGGTACTTCCGCAGTGCCCACTGCGCGGATTATCACGGGACGCACGGCTTCCATTGACCGCAATGGAAGCTGTCCGTGCACAAATAGAGCATGCCGTGATTCTCCCCTGCGAGCGGAAAAGGACAGTTGATTTCCACTTGTGGGCAGGGGAGAATCGTTTACCACAGCAGGTCTATGGAAAGACATTGCTGCAGAATTCACGTCTGGTCTCTGACCACGAATTCTGCAGCGATAATCCGTCCGTGGGCATTCGGCCTAAGATTCCGCAGAGCCAGATTTCGCATGCGGGTTCCCACAATGTACTCCCGGTGTAACCCCGTCTGGCGACCCCCACATACTTGCTTTTTCTATACTGTGGATGACCGTGGACACTTGCCATTGGTCATGCACAGCACAGTTTTTTTTTCAATGTTTGTTTTTCCCATGCCGTCGCTAGGTGATGACGCAGGTACCCACGGCCTATCCGCAATGTCAATTGCGGATGGGCTGCTGATCAGACAGCTTCCATTGATTTCAGTGGAGACCGTCCGCAGCAAAATAGACCATGCTGTGATTTTTTTTTTTCCTCCCTCCAGTCGCGAAATACGCAATTTGTTTGCGCGAATGTGAAGGAAAAAAACGATTTTCCATACCCTCTAAAGCATGCTATTTGGTGCTGACCCTCCGTGCAGACGCTGGCCACGGATTCTGCAGTTAGAATTTGGTTGTGTGAAGCTGGCCTGAAGGAGTTGTCCAACAAAAGCAAGTATCTACAAAGTAGGGGGTAACTTACTGATCGTACAGCAGTCGCACTCTTACCGATCAGCTAGTTGCCACCTAACATTCTTTTGTGGGACAACCCCTTAATGACCCCTTTTCTTTTTTTTTTTCCATTTTCTCGCCCCCCCCCCCCCCCCCCCCTTCTCTTTAGTAAATCGTAACTCCTTTACTTATCCTTCAAGGTCGCTGTTTTGTGGGGCGAGTTGTATTTTTCAATGGTGCTATTTAATGTACTGAAAAAGTTTTTAAAAATTCTAAGTGGAGTAAAATGGAAAAAAAAGACATTCTGCCATCTTTCAGTGCGTCTTGTTTCTACTGCAACAGAAATGACACGATAACTTTATTCTATGGGTCGGTACCATTACTACGATACCAAAACTTGTATAGTGTTGTTTTGTGTTTTTTTGCTGTACTACTCGTACAAGACATTTAATTTTTCTTTTGTATTTTCTGGCGCCATCTTCTGCGCGCAATAACCTTTTTATTATTCCTCCGACATAGTTGTGCGAGGGCTCATTTTCTGCGAGACGTCCTGTTGTTTACTCTGGTACCATATCAGAATACATATGACTTTTTATCACTTTTTATTGAGAGACCGGGTGACTGAAAAAGTGCATTTCTGGCATTCTTTATTTATTTTTTCGGACAACGTTCACTGTGCGCAGTTAATAATGTGCTACTTTGATAGATCGGACTTTTACGGACGTGACAATACCAAATAAGTATTTTTGTTCTAGGAGTTAGATTTTGTTATTATAGATATGGCAAAAGGGAGGGGAGTTAAACTTTTAATACTTTTGTTTTTCACAATTAGTAAAACTTTATTAATCTTATTCTTACTTTTTTTATTAGCGCCCCCCTTGGGGACCACAACCAGCTATCCTTTGATCGCTCCTGCAGTGTGATGTAATGCTATAGCATTACATCATACTGCAATCTGACAGGCAGTCTATCAGGCCATCTCATGGGGATGGCTTGATAGGCAGTCAGCTAAGACAGCCATGGGGCCTTTCAGAAGGCTCCCGCCAGCCATGACACCCGCACGTCTACCTGTGTTCTCATTGCGAGGGGGCTGTACGGGACCCCCGAACATCGTTTGGGGGATTTAAATGCCACTGTCAGAATTGACAGCGGCTTTTAAAGGGTGATTACGGCTGATTGCAGCTGACGCCCGCGCTGTATGAAGAGAGGTCGTCCCACGATGTCTCTTTATACATACCCCGATGCGGCAGGACGTAAATGGACGTCCTGGCTCGGTAAGGGGTTAAGGGTAATTGTATGCTTAAAAGCACTATGAGAGGGTATTAACAAGGCTCTGTTCACATACGGGGTCTCATTTGTTTTTTCTGCGCTGACAGGTTTGTTGGATTTCCGTCACGGTGTCCATCATCTCACAATAGTGTTGCATGCTGCAGTTTGCGTCTACGAGGAGACAGATGTGAACCCCGCCGCTCTGTTCTCCGGCTTTCTTAAACCTTTTCATCTTGGCCAAGATATTTGACGTTTCCTTTTTCTTAGCTCTGTAGGACTTTATATTTCCTCCATCCGTTACTGGAACTGCAGGTTTTTAGTTTGCTTCTACATTGTAACACTTCTTTCTGTCTTTTTAGGTTCCTTTATCCTGGTGTTTTTAAAAGGACAAGCAGCTTAATGTTGGCGCATTAACGGGCGGCTCACCTTCTGGAATTTGTACATATTTGTTTTAAATCTGTGAACGTTTGACAATGAACGGGCAGAGCGATGAGGAAAGCAACAGCAGTGGAAACTCAAGGTGTGTCACACAAGCGTATGGAGACACTGCTGTCCGCAGCACTTATTACTCTCTGCTCACATAGTTGGAGATGAAGAAGGAGGAGTCTTTCCTTTATGTTTTAACTTTGGTTCTGGCTTCATTATTATTGCTTTTGCATATATTTGTGTGTAATAATATAGATATGAGAAAGCAAATCTGCAGTGTAAAGCATAGCATAAGGCAAAGCTGCAGCATTTGAGGAAGTAAGGTGGATTCAGGCAACCCCAGACTCCCATTTGGCAGTATTAAAGGGGTTTATCAGGGAGAATAGTATTGATGGCCTATGCACGGGATAGGTCATCAATTGTTGAACAGCTGGGGACCGTCTCGCGAGACCCCAACCAATCAACTGATTGTGTGCCCTATGTCAGCGCCGCAAATACACAGGGGTGGAGTGGAAGCCGCGTTAGTCTCCGCTTCGACCTCTGTGAAGTGGACACCGCTTGTAATTGCAGGTACGGCTTGCGTTGATTTCATTGCGAGCCGCGCTTGCAGTTACAAGCACCAGCCACTTTCAAGGGGTCTGGGCAAGGACTTCCACTCCGACACTTGTGTAATTGCAGCACCGTCAGCGGGCGCACAATCAGCTGATTGGTTGAGGTCCCGGGGAACAGACCCCAGACAACCTACTGTGGATAGGTCATCAATAGTATTTTCCCCAGAAAACCCCTTTAATCGAGTTTTCATTCTTGCATGTAACTACCCTTTAACCAATCTTTCAGGAGTATACTGTTGGTATTAGATTGTATATAGACTTCCCCAATCAGCTGTTTGCCCGAGCTTCTGTTGGACCTAGCACAGCTCCTATAAACTGCCGCTTCCTGGACTGATACTGCATGTGCAACCCCCTTTCATGTGAACGGGATGGAGCCTTCTGGCCGCTGCACGGTGTATGGCGCATTGGTATGTCCAGCATGTAGTGGCTTGGTAAAACGGCTAATCGGCAGCGGTGTCTCATATTGGACACCGCTAACGTCAATCGTAAAGTTTTCGAAAACTTCCTTCAAAAATATATACAAAAAAACAGTATTAAATGCACAAACACAAAAAGTGATGGTCAGCTTACTGCATCTAGAAACACCCCCACAAGTGTACAGACATAATCATAGCTAGGGCAATAGAAGTAGAAGGAAATCCAGTGTCCGGCATGATGTGAAGATAAATCCAGTATACTAATAGCCAGCACGGCTGATATGTTTCGGCAGTTATGCCTTCCTTATAGACTAGGGCATAACTGCCGACATGTGTAAGCTATACGCAGATTGCATAAAAGCTGCTGCGGGATTTCCTTCTGCCCGGGTAATATTAAAGGGGCCATCTTTTATCGTTTAGAACTGTAATGAATATCTGATTCTGTTTCCTGCATTCTTTGCCCTTTGCTGCTTGCTGACACCGGCATTGATAAGTCTCTTACTGAACACACTTTCCTTTACAAATAGCCGATCAGACGATGAATCTGGTTCAGGATCTGGTTCCAGTTCGGGGAGCAGCAGTGATGGAAGCAGTAGTCAGTCTGGAAGCAGTGACTCTGACAGTAGATCGGAATCGGGGAGCCAATCAGAATCTGAGTCTGACACCTCAAAAGAAAAGAAAACTGTGCAATCAAAGCCACCGAGAATGGATGGAGCAGAGGTAGTAGTCCAATGTAGACTAGAATGATGGTCCAAAGCAATGTGTTCATTAACTGCGTGTCCCTGTCACACACGTTCTACAGCTCTACTGTATACAATAGCTGCATTTTATAGATGAGCTGCTGTGCCCTAAAGACAGCGCAGCCACTTTCCTGCATCCTCTAGTAAGGCTCTTAGGTCGGATTCTGCATGCGGGAGACCCTTCTGTGAGCCCGGCCGGTGACCCTGCGTACCTCATTCAACTGTACTGCGGATGACTGTGGAGGCTCACCATGGGTCATACGCAGTAGTTTTTTCCCTTTGTCTCCCGTGGCATCGCTTAGTGATGTCCCTGGTACCGGTTGCCAATATGCAATGTTAATTGCATATGGGCTGCTGGTCGGGCGGCCTCCATTGATATCAATGAGTCCGTCTGTGTGGATTTCACAGCAAAATAGAGCATCGTGCGATTTTTCTTCTGCTCACGGAATACCCAATTTGTATCCGTGAGTGTGTATGAAAAATCAAAAGTTCATGCCTTTCAATGCCTACATTTTACCACGAATCAGTCCGTGTGGACGAGGATCGCAGAATCTGCAATACAAATCCAGACGTGTGAGATCGGCCTTGGATGTGGCTCTTGGAATTTGAAAATGTGTCAATGGCTGACATGAGACCTTTGACGTCGCCCATTGACAGCAGTGGAGACTGCCAACTTGTAAATGGGGGTATGTATGAAGAAATGTGTCCCTACTTGGCGGGTGCGGTTATAGAGCTACGTAGTAATCTTCACTGCCTTTAGGACATGGCAGGCCTGCCTTAAGCTTGAATTCTAACATAGGTTGTATACTTCTGGTGATCTTTTTCTTATGTTCCTTCTCCAGTTCTGGAAATCTAATCCCAGCATCTTGGCTGTACAGAGATCTGCTATGCTGAGAAAGCAGCAACTGCAACAGCAGCAGCAGTTACAGCAGAGGCCCGCGGCGTCCTCGAACAGCGGCTCAGACGAGGCATGTATATTTGTTGATCAGTTTTACCTATGCCTACATGTTTGACAAACCTCTCCCCTCATATATAGCTCTTCCCATAAGCGGTCCTGTAGCCACTGTACCACAATAATGTTTCTTGCCCATGCTGTTTGAAAGCCCGCAGACTGTATTCTGCTTTCTATTGCTCCGTCTTTCATATGTAGCCTCCCGTAGAAGCAATGCTTGTAGGGGAAAGTTCCTGAGCACTATGGCATTCGACTGAACCTGGCACAATAATTTTTTTTCCTGTTTACTTTATACAAGATATGACCAGGTAAAACCTCTATATGAGGCTACATTCACACAGGACGAGAATCCCGCATGAGTTTTGTGCGTTGCGAGACGCACAAAACTCGCATGAATATGAACTGCCATTATTTGGAATCTACTTATTCACATGAGCGAGTTCTTTCCCCCCTCTCCCTTGCAGTGATGCTGCAAGAATCATAATCGTGGCATGTTCTATCTTTTGGTGTCCCTTTGGAACGCCTCGCCTATTGTTTTCAATGTGACCTTTGAAGACATTGCGTGTCACAACCATGCCCTGCAATGTTTGTCATTGAAATCAACGGGAAACGCTTGCGATCTTCTGACATGTATAAAACACGCGCCCGAGCATCGCAGTTTCACAGAAGCTACACATGTAATAAAATATCCAGACTGCTGCCTGTAACCTCCACTTATTCTTTTGGGCTCTTCCTCCACAAGAATAAGGGTTTGGGTCTTGTTTGTTTTTTTTAAAACGGTTTATACTACTTCCAAAATAGGTAGTATAAACCAGCAAAGTCTGGAGAGCCGTATCCTGTCCTGAAGGCTCTCAGAACAGCTATCGCCACCACAGCACAACAGCATGTTGCTGAGCAATAGAAGTGCGTTGGGATACTTTCTGATGTCACTCCCTGCTTGCAATCGATCTTCTGCGTGGATGATACGCTGTCATCTGCGTTCATCCGCACGGAAAACCGCATACTTGACCATTCGTATTAATTTCCAAGATCATTCTCGGTCTTCCACTGCAGATATCTAAAAAGCGGAATCCGACCAGCTCGTGCAACTCCAGCCTAAAACTCCTCTCTCATAACAACTAACCCTCATAGAGCTAGTTTTGCTACGGCTCTTGTAATGCAGGAACACACAGGCAAATCTTTATTTTTTTTGTATGTGTCTTTAGTGTAGAAAAGTAGCAAAACACAAAACTGTATAAACTTGGTATCGCTGTGTTCTCTGGGTCACTGTGATTAATGTTATCACATTGTACACGCTGAACGCTGTAAATATAAAATCCTAAAATAACTATTGTAAGTTATACAATACATTTATATATGTACCCCAAAATGATAGTAATAAAGCCTGTCCTGCAAAAAAAACAAGCCCTCTTACAGTTATGTTTACAGAAGAATTAAAAAGTGACAGCTTTAGGGAATGCAGCAATGAATGAAAAAATGCATAAAAATTGGTTGGTCGTGAGGGCCTAAAATGTGCCAGTTATTAAAGCATCCCTCTGGTCCTGGGCAAACAAAAAGTGGCACAACCATTTCTCTGACTGATTCACACTGTACCACACCAGCTTTAATTAACCAGTGCTGGCCGGTCAGATCAGCATGCAGTGTCTTGGGGCCCTTTTACACGGAGCGATCTGTTGGCATGTAATAAACTGGAAAACATTTAAACATTTTACAAGTGGCATCAGAATGGGGGGAAAAACTAAAGTCTACCATCTTTGTCGGTCAGTACAATTACGATGATACCAAATTTATGTGGGGTTTGTTTTTTGTTTAGTTTTTTTTTTTGCTGTACTACTTTTAAATATCTTTGGAAAAACACACAATTATTTTCTACTGCCATACCTTTTTATTTCTCCATGGACATACATGTACGAGGGCTCATTTTTTTTGTGGGACATCCTGTAGTTTCTATTGGTACCGTTTTGGAGTACATGCAATTTTTTGATCACTTTTTGGTAAATTTGTTTTCTTGGAGACTTGGTGACCAAGAAAGCGCAATTCTGGCTTTTTTTTCCCTAGACGGACGTTTACCGTGTGCAATAAATAATTACTTTGATAGAGTGGACTTTTATGAATGCAGTGATGCCAAATGTGTGTTTTGTTTCATGTCCTGATTTTTTTTTTTTTTTTATCATAAATATAGGAAAAGGTTTATTTATTTATTTTTTATTTTGAACTTTTATTACCTTTTTATTTTTTCTAATTAATAAACCTTTTTGATACTAATATTTACTGCTCCTGCCGTATACACCATACTGCAACCTGACAAACCACCTAATCCACCATGGCAGTGTTAGGGCCTTCAGAAGACCCCAGGCTGCCATGACACCTAAACAGCCCCTCACGACCTCATCGCAGAGAGCGGTTCAGGACCCCACAATTCCAATGGAGGGGGGATTTATATACTGCTGTCAGAACAGACAGCGGCACTTACAGGTTAAACAGCCGCAATGAGCGTTCAGGCCCGGTGGATGTCGGCTGTGAGAAACAGCCAGCACCCACATTGTTAGGAGTAGGATCGGCTTCTAGTCATACAAACCCCGAACATACAGGATGTAACTGTACCTCCTGAGTCATGAAGGTGTTAGCAAGTATACAGTAATAGTCACATCCAAAATGTATGGTGCCCCAAAATTGCTCATTTTAACCTTTTATATGTTTCTGGGTTTTTTTGGTTTGTTTTTTTAAAATTTAGGCTACCAAAAAAAAGCATGAAAATCAACGATCCCATTCGGAAATATTGGCACGTAAAAGGTTTTAACGCCAATATGAATGTTTCTTTGACTCCAACTTTCTTTTTTCCCAGGATTCATCCAGCAGTGACGATGACTCCGATGCGGATTCCTCCAGTGGTGATAAAAAGAAAAAAGCCAAAGAGTAAGTTTTGTGTTGTGTGATTCGCTGTCGCTTCTACAGTAAATGTGTGCCGATGCCTTGTCTGTCTTTTCAATGCTTCTTGGTGCTGGTGTTATTTTCATTGCTCTTTCCAAACCGTTTGTCCACTTCCAAATTCAGTCCTCGTTTATCCTGTCCAGCTCACCCTCTAAAGTGTGTACAAACTGTCCCGGTCGGCTTACTGCTGACTTACCTCCTATTACCGGGATGAATCTGGTATTATGGGCTGAGGGTGGTAGTTGAATCTTGCAGTCTTATAGTTTTTGTTTTCCCCCCACCCCCTCTATTCCGGTGCTAGTCTAAAGTTTCTGGCTCATGTATCTCTCTGGTATCGCAGCTTCTCTGTCCCAGTCTTCTGTTCTGCTAGTCCTAACCACCAATTGTGCTTGCATTACGACGGACAGTTTTGTAGCAGCTTCTTGCAGTGTATGTCTTGTTCTGCTTCTTGGTACATAGTATGTGATCCCCTTATGTGCTATTCTTTGTCTTAGAAAAGTTAAAATATGTTTTTTTTGGAGATTTTCAAAATGAAATCTATAGCTATATGGGATATAGAGTTTGGATTCACGTGCCAAATGAAGACATTTAAAAGGGTGGGGACTTATCATTGGGATGCTGGTCCCATTATAGGGCTTTGTTTGTGAGGCAAGCATGCATGTTGTAACTTTCATCATTTCCACCCTTTCAATATATCCAGTGAAGATTGGCAGATGTCCAGCTCAGGTTCTGATAGTGACTCATCATCGGCCAGTTCCAGTTCAGATTCCGACACTGGGGGGGATAGACAGAAAAGCAGCAGTAGGGACAGCGAATCTGATTATGAACCGAGCCATAAAGTAAAAAACAAGAAATCTCAAAACAGGTAAGGGCTAGACTCTAATGTTGGTCTTCTTTTAACACTGTGTGATTTCTGCCCATGTAGTCGCCCGCAGGGCTGCCATGCTGACATTAGTTGCATCCGGAATTAACAAATGTGAACAATCTTCTATTGCATAATTAACTTTCATCCTAATGAAAATACATCAGCACATGGATGGAGCACACATTTCCTTTTCTTTTGGGTCAATGTTTAAATGTCCTTATTTCCATAGTATCCATTATTTAAATTCTTTGATTCTTTTCTTTTAGAAAGTGTAGATCTGTTTGGAGTAAGGGCTTATTCAGATGAGCGCATTTCATGTATTTTACTTAGACTCATAATCAATTCCACTATATGATATCTGCTTTTACACCGACCAAAGTACTTGTATGTACAAAAAAAAAAAAAACGAGAGAAAAGAATCGGAGCACCCACTATTTTGGTCCGACCTGTGAATGATCTTCGCCTGTTCTTGTCAACAGACCAGTGAAGTGTTTTGTTTTTTCATTTTTTTTTTTTTTTTTTTTGCATCCTGCATTTTTTATGATGTAAAGTGGAAACGCTCATCTGAGTAAGCCCTAAGAATGAAGAATGCATCTCGTGTACATTTTACATTTCCTGTGTGGGTTGGCAGTTACCTTTTTATGACACTTTCCAATCAAACTTCAGGAATTGCTGTTGTTTTTTGAATATGAGCTTTATAGTCAATGTGGTGTTTAGAAGTAACGTGTTATTGAATTACTTTACCAACAGTATATATGTATTTGACTATGACTTTTGGTGAGTCTACTCTTATTAAAAAATTGCACGTCCCAGTTGCCTAATATATGACTGTTATCAGAATCGCTTCAGGTTGATTTCAATGGGAACAGTGCCTGCAATACCAAAGTGGGGCGCTGCAATGTGTACGGAGCTGTCTCCTAGCAGTTTGGTGAGATGCTGATCACCACCGATCAGCTTTTGATGACCTGTCCTGAGGTTAGGTAATCAGCATTTCACACCTGGAAAACCTGTTTATAGGGAATCTGTCAGCTGAAGCATTCTACAGGCAGCATGTTTAAGAGCAGGAGGAGCTGTGCACATCGATATATAGTTTTAATGGGGAAAGATTCATTATAACTGTGTTTTATTCATTTATCTCTGCTCATCCAGAGCTGAACAGTCCAGTGGGCGGAGCTATCAGTGATTGACGGCATCAGTCATACACAGCTGTCAATCACCGATAGCTCCGCCCACTGGACTGTTCAGCTCAGAATAAGTAGAGATATAAATGAATAAAATACAAGTTACACTAAATCTTTCCCCATAAAACTACATATCAATCTGCTCAGCTTCCTCTGCTCTATAACATGCTGCCTCTGGTTTGGACAGCGTGATCAAGCTGACAGATTCCATTTAAGGCAACAATGTGTATATCAGTTGACATAAGCTATTCTAAAACGACATGTCTGCTGACAGAGAATCTATAGTGAATGACACCGAGCTTTATTTCTCAACAGCTTTCACATTCTATTAGTGAAGTTAGGTTTACTATATTTATCCCCTGCTGTAAGTCTCCACATTTTGAAATCACTCAGTATTTTTCTTGGATGGGTTTAAAAAAAAAGTTAATCTATTTTCAAAATGTTAAATTCAAATTAGACTGATCCTCCAAGGAAAACTTAAATCTATAAATTCTTCATGGAGTCTTTCAGACTCTTATGGATAACTTTTCCCCCCTGTATATGGAACATGGTCCGGAATATGTTCGTGTCGCCATTCTATGGAGATCCGGCTTGTCCTTATTACCGTAGTCTGGGGGTGGAGTAGAGTAATTTGCACTTCCAAGCACTGATGTCTTGGGTGAGACAGATTGACAGTCAGTCTGCAGCAGTGGTGAGGATTCTCTGGTAAGGAGGGAAACCACTCGGACCCTCCTGACCCAGATGTAAGTGTTGTAAGTAAATACAGCACCTTCATACCACAGCATCTCCTGAGGTCTCGGCTTGAGCGCATGGTTTTTATACTTGGAAGTGTACTAACTTTTTGTTGCTGCCCCTGCCCGCCTCTGTGGATGGTGCTTGTTGAGCAGTACTGGTGTTGTAGATCATTACCACGTACCAGATTGGCATCTATTGTTTCCGAGCGGACGCAATGGCTGACTTCTCGTAGTACTGTCCCCTCGGAGTTAGACCTCATGGTCCAATTCAGTTTCTGTAAAAGTGCAGTAGATTGCTGCATAAGACAAGCCTTTAAAAGACCCAAGAATGAAAGCATTTCAGTGTGTATTTAGATGAAAGGTCGCTGTCTGCAAAAGAATCGTGTTCCAGACAAGGAAATGGTTATAAGGGCCCTTTATACTCGGAACGATTATCATTGAAAACCATCGTTTAGTTGTGCGAATTTGACCGATAATCGTTCAGTGTAAACGCGGAGAACGATTGAACAACGAACAATAATTCGTTTACTCATCATTCATTTTGCGCAGGCATAAAACTTATCGTTCGCAACTCGTTACGTGTAAACTGCGATTGTTCAGTTGTTCATATTCACTGGTACGGGGCCGTAATTGATCGAGTGAGCGAAAAACGTTTATTTGCATCTATGAACTGGCTGTCATAGTTGTCTCATGCAAACCATTTCTCGCTCTGAAGTAAAAGCACTCTAAGGCTGCTCTCACACAGGCATCTGTTAAAGTGACAGCGTTCAATGTGTTTTAGCGCACCCCATCATTGCAGTGCGTGATGATGTGTGTTAAAAAGCACTAAATATGGAGACGTTTGACAGCATTTAGCGCGTTGTTTTTAAACACAGCACTAAACGCTAAAAAAAACAGTGCGTGAGAGTGGCCTAAGGCCGCCTACAGACGGGCCGGTCGGATCCAGCTGCAAGGATTCTCGCCACGGGACCCGACCCGAGCGCCTGCAGAGAGCTGTTTGATGTGCCGGCTTGTCGGGCAGCTGGCGCATGCGCAGACCGGAACCGGCGGCCGGGCAGTGACGTTTCTGTGCGGGGAATAGAGCAGGCCGCGGTTTGTTTGCCGCGCGAGATTTTGCGTGGACAAACCACAACCGTCTGCATAGGATTGCGTTTGCTAACGCAACCCATGGCAGCTTCCAAGGGTGGAAATCCTGCCGCAGAATTTCTGCCCGTCTGCAGGCGGCCTTAGTGTCTGTATGTGGTGTATTTGATATACATGTGATATAGAAGCGGTTACTGGTTTACTAAATAACTTCTTTTCATTTCAGGTCCAAACCTAAAAATGGGAAAAAACTTACTGGACAACAGAAAATGGGTGGGGATTCTTCTGATGAGGACTTCGACAAGAGAGGATCCAGGCGGCAAGCCACTGTAAATGTAAGCTACAAAGAGGATGAGGAAATGAAAACGGACTCTGATGACCTGTTGGAAGTATGTGGAGAAGATGTCCCACAACCAGAAGAGGATGAATTCGAAACAATTGAAAGGGTGATGGATTCGAGGTTTGGCCGCAAAGGAGGTAAAGATTATATAAATCACCTTTTTTATCCTCATTTTAGTGGTATTTTCATCTTGGGAATCCTATTTCATTGTATTCCAAATCGCAAAACAATGCATTCACCCATAAGATGTTTATTTCCAAAATTCTCCTTTCTCCAGATATTGCAGGAATTGATTCCTCTGCCCTCTGGTTGTTTACTGCTCGTTGCCAGGGAAACAGAACTCCTCTTCTATGGAAATAAATAGCAGAGGAGGCCGGCGCTTGTTCACATCTGTCATCTAAATGTGGTGGCCGGGATCTCAGGAGCGCATGCACACTAGCTTTATCCTGGCTACTAGCTATGACTACGCTCTGCAATTTCTTTTCATAGAAGTCTGTTTCCCTGGCAACCAGGAGTAAACAACTAAAGGAATCAATGTTTTCAATATCTAGAGAATGGAGCAATAACATGATCAAAGCTTTTAAAGAGTACCCCCACTTTAACTTTGGCGCACTCCTGCTTCATTAGACATTTTCATCTGAAGACAGCGACACATAGCTATATAGGGCCGCCTTAAGCTGCCTGAAGGACCTAAAAACGGTCGGCAGAGCAAGAGTGCTTTAAAGTGAAAATGCAGGTGTTCTTTAAATATATTAAAGGTACAGGAGGGAAATGTTTTGTTTTTTTGTTAGCAAACTTGGGTCAGGAGGGGTAAAGTTTTTACCTTAAAGGGAGAACACCTAGTAGGTGTGAGGAGACTTATAAGGCCATGCATGCTTCTCTGGGAAATATATGCAAACGGAATATGGAACTATGCCGTTACAGCGTAACCTATTAGAAGGAATAGGGGTTGCTGCAGAGGCATTGTTCCATCTTCCCATTTGCATTTATTAACTCCTTAAAGATGTACCCTCCTTTTTTCCTTTTTTTTTTTTTTTTTGTCCCTATTTTTAAAAATGATCACCTCTTTTATTTATCCATTGACATAGATGTCTACGGGCTTGTTTTTGTGGAACGAGTTGTACTTTTCAAGTTTACTATGTAATGTACCATATAATGTGTTGAAAAACCTTTAATTCTAAGGGGAAGGGAAGTGAAATGGGGGGAACAAAGCGCAATTCTGCCCTCTTTGGGAGGGAGGAGTCATGTTTCTATGGTTTTTCTGAAGCAAAAATGATAACTTTATTATATGGGTTAGTATGGTTACTACAATACCAAGTTTCTATAGTGTTTAAGTTTTTTTGCTGTACTACTTTAAAAAAAAAAAATCATTTTTTGTGAGACAGGATGACCAAAAAAAGGCGCAATTCTGACTTTTTTCTTTTCTTCTGATGACGTTCATTCTGCGGGGTAAATAAAGCAGTGCTTTGATAGACCGAACTTTTATGAAGGCAGCGATACCTAATATATGTTTTTCTTTATTTAGGTTTTTTTAGTTATAAATACGGGGAAAAGCTGGGGTTTTTTTTTTTTTAGCCCCTTTGCATTGGAAAAATATAGCTGGTAGATTTGTTATCTTGGTTTGCCTTGTTTGATATCCCTTCAAGCAGGTGATATAATTCTAAAAAAAATTGTGTGCAATTTGGAATTTTATATCAATCAGCCCTTCAAAGCATCGTCTGCTAGATGTGGCCAAGTTTATGCGCTGCAAATCTATGCTGCTGCAGCTTTGTGTTTAGTCCTTTACAATTGTTTTGTATAGAATGGCAATCAAACTACTAATGACCACTTGTCCGTCAAATTTGTGTGTGAGTTACATGCAGAGCCTGACAGCACCTGTGATGTCACTTATTATCGACTTAGCTGCACCCCCCTGGTCACATGACGGTGATGTCATCACAAGTCCTTTATCCTCCTCCTGCACTGAATGAAGAATTATGGGCAGACTACATTCCCCACAAACCCCTGCGGCCTCAATTGCTATAAATACAGCACTCTGGCAGTTTTGTAGTTTGTTGTGACACAGCTGGACACCTGTGTGGAGACTCCAATAAATGACACCTCACAAATGTACACATACATAGCTTGTGTGCTGAAAGGACCTGTGATGATGTCACAGTCATGTGATCAGTCACATGGTCTCTGAGCTGAATGAGGGATTATGGGCGGACAAACCCCTGGGGCCTCAGTTGCTATGGATACCGCTGTACTCAGTCTGGCAGTTTGTACCTGGTTGTAACACAGCTGGACACCTGTGTGGAGATTTCAATAAATGACACCTCACAGATGTCCACATACATATCTGGCGGTGCATATTGACCAACAACATTGAAGCACAGTCTTTCACCGCTATCTTCACATCTCCTGAACGTGATATCATGCCATCTCAAGTGCTAATGCCGCCAATACCAGTCCAGCCTTCATCAACCGTTGTCCAGTGTTGGAACAAACAGTTGCTGTCGTGCAAACATGTCATCACAGAGGGTTCAATGCCACCATGACACTAATGCAGCTTACATGACACAGAAACAAGTCAAGATTTCACCTCAGCCACCAACTAACGTTTGTAAATCTCATGCAGCAGATAAGTGAAAGCTACGAGTGAACATGTCTGCTCAGCGAGCTGCTGACGTTCGTAAATCACGTGCAGCTCATATGTGAAAATAAAGTAGCAGAGTGGTGTGTGTGTGTGAGATATGCATGTGGGAGAGCTGTGTGTGTGTTGTGCATGTGATCTGGGTGGACCTCAGAGCCCCGGTGACATCATCACAGGTCCTGTAAGCACACGGCTGCTGCCCGGCTCTGCTGGTTTAGGACCTGTGACCCACTTCAATCCTTTTCACTATATTTATATTAGTAAGTGGCGCATTGCACCACCAGAAACATTGGTGCTAGTAATATTGTATATGTACTATGTTTGCTATTTTATTGGGCTTGATAATATGGTAATTCTTGAATTTGCTGCATGTGTGGGTATATTTACCCTCCCTTTTTTTTTTTTGCTAAATAAGTGCTGCAAAGTGTGAGTTTGGCTTTTACTCTGCAGTTTGTAATTGAACGTTTCTGCATTGGCAGCTACTGGAGGTACCACAACTATTTACGCTCTTGAGGCTGATGGTGATCCCAATGCTAACTATGACAAGACAAAGGAAGCTGGAGATATACAGTATTTAATTAAATGGAAAGGTTGGTCCCATATCCATAATACTTGGGAAACAGAAGAAACTCTAAAGCAACAAAATGTGAAAGGAATGAAGAAACTGGACAACTACAAGAAAAAGGAGCAGGAGAAGAGAAGATGGTAATGTTTAAGTTTACCACTTGTGTCTTCTGTTATATTGAGTGTCTAGTGCTATGTATGTGAAGCACTGAGAAGCAAGAAGGAAATTCGAATTACACCTACTTTTAGTAAACTTATTTAGGGTTTTTTATGTTTTTTTTCTTAATTTCCTTTGGACAGGATGTTTTTTTCAGTCATGACAAAATTACATTGTCTTGTCATTCCATTTTGCAGGTTGAAAGCTGCTTCTCCAGAGGATATAGAGTATTACAACTGTCAGCAGGAACTTACTGATGACCTCCATAAACAGTATCAAATCGTGGAAAGAATCATAGGTCAGTCTAACATCATCTGCCTATACTCCTAGCAGCCCATTTACATCAGCAGTTTCTTTTCAGTCTTGAGTGGGTCTGTCTTTTTTTTGTTTTTTACTTTATGGAATTGATAGCAAAATGGAATTCCAATGGATCAATAACTTTTTTGAAGTTATTAGTGACTAGAACACATAATATTGTATCACTCAAGAAAGGCATCTAGGCCCCTCTTAAACTTTTTAATCAATTTCAACATTCCCACCACCTTAGGCCTCATGTCCACAGGGAAAAATGTGGCCCGTGCAGATATGTAACACGGATTTCCGCAGCTGATGCAGTGCGGATGAACTTAAATTCCTTTCTTTTTTTTTCATGCGAGAGATCAATTGAGCTATGAGCTCCCGCACGCGTGATCTGCACTTAAATGGAGCATGTTGTGGTTTTTTTCACGCACATGAAATTTTAAAATCGCTTTAAAATACCATCCGCGGCTATTTATATAACCGCGGGTGGTCAATGCACTCCTATGGGGAATTTTACATGCGGAATCACAAGCGTGGGTGATCCGCTGCGGATTGTAAAGTATATTTTTCCCATGGACATGAGGCCTTGGGCAGAGAGTTCCATAGTCTCACTGCTCTTACAGTAAAGAACCCCCTCCTGTGTTGGTGTAACAAGTTTCTTTCCCCTAGACGTAGAGGGCGCCCGCTTGTCAGTCACAGTCCTGGGTATAAATAGATGATGGGGAGAGATCTCTGTATTGTCCCCTGATATATTTATACATGGTTATTAGGTCGCCCCTCAGCTGTCTTATTCCTAAACTAAGTAATCCCAATTTTCCTAGCCCCTCTGGGTATTGTAGTCCACCTATCCTTTTATTACTTGTTTTTTTTTGCACACGTTTTGGCTAGTATATGTATAGCTTTATCTCGGCCATATTGAAAAGCGGTATTAGTGTATCTCGATGCCACCGGAAACTAGGGGTTTGATAGGGAGAACACCCCTCTCACACCCCTAGCTCCCGATTGGCTCAAGCCTACAAGGTCCTAGGAGCACAGTGTTGCTATTTGTTTTGCTGGCCGTGCAGCCTTAGGGTGAGGATTGATTTTTCACTTAGCCTTACTTTCTGAGCAGTAAAGAAAGTAATGTCAACAAGAAAAGTAACCCTCACTGTAAGGCAGGACAGCGGATCGAGAAACAATGCACAAACACCACTATGTAGTGTCACTGCTGGGTTCCGCCGCACTTCAGAGGGATGCTTCACTGCCGACCGCCGGATGAGCCCTCAGTCCCGTGCCGAGCCTGTGTGCTGAGTCAACAACGCCACCTGCCACAGCAGATGGGTCCCGGACGAGCGCCGCATGAGCCATCCGTCCCGGACCCAGCCTGTCCTTTTCCTCCTCGCTGCCTGCAGAGTGGATGCCGGCGCCTGTCACTGCGCATTTCCCCGCTGCTCTGTCCCATTCCTCATCTGCTGGTGCACACAGCGGTGGGCGTCTCACACTGTACCACCCCCCAGCGCTGTGGCCTCCGTGCTGCCACCCAATATCTGACAGTGACATCTGGGGGGAAGAGGACCCGCCTTCTGTGCCGGTGCTGGGGATTAGTCTTGCACCTGGGGCCACGCCGCTGTGCAGCCAATCAGCATCAGGGGGCGTCACCCCCCCCTGTCAATCTTGACTCCATCAGGACTTCCTGGTGGCGTCAAGATACACTAATATCTTGAAAAGCAAATAATGGAAGGTAGTGGCAGACATTCAAATCCCAGTCCTAAAGTTGTACACGTCTGTGGTGGACCAGATGGTTCAGGTGAATGCGATCCCTTAGCGTAACGTTCACTTACTCTGTGCGTGTTTTTTACATTAAATGCTGTGTCGTCAGGTCTGCAGCTGACCTACTTTACTGGATTATGCTTAACAGGATGCAAGTTTCTTTCTTAGGCCCCTGTGAAGTGTCTTTTGAAAATAAAGTCTGTCTGTAAATAAACATTTCTGCACGTTTGTACTAACATGTTGGCATACAGTTTGTAACCACGTAGTACTTCAGGCTTTGTACAAATTTGCGTTGGTGGTTGTTTCCAACCACTGTAGACAGTTTCATCGAATGTTCACACAGCATGCTGTTACTAATCTAACCATCAAAGCTTCAGAAACCACAATGGGTCCTTTCATAAGTCTACCTTACAAAGCATCTGCCACATCGTAGATGGGAACTCGGGCTCTATTCACACCAGCGTATATACGCTCGTGTGACCAACGCCTCAGCCTTATCGGTAGGGGCACTTGTAGTTCTGTTTCATTGCTTCACGATAAATATTGTCTCTTGTTCTCCCCCACCCCATTGTAAGGTGCTATGTAACATATCCTTCTATGGTGAGCTGTAGTAGTATGGCTGAGTTTTCATTGTATTTTCTTGGCGGTTTTGAGTTGAATGTAAATGTCATACCTATAAATTTATTTATTTTTCCCCCCACAGCTCATTCCAATCAGAAATCTGCAGCAGGATACCCCGATTACTTTTGCAAGTGGCAGGGGCTTCCGTATTCAGAGTGCAGTTGGGAAGATGGGGCACTTATTGCTAAAAAATTTCAGGCACGCATTGATGAATACTTCAGTAGGAATCAGTCCAAAACCATTCCTTTTAAGGAGTGTAAGGTAAGTGTTGTGCGGTGTGTTATTAAAGGGGTTGGCTGTTTTATGTTTTAACAGTTGTGTTGAGAACACAAAATTATTGTTTACATCTGCGGTAGGCCTCCATTAGGGCTTTCCATCTCTGTTCTGTTTTTGGAGCAGAGAAACTGCATTGAAATGGAAATCGTATTTTTTTTTTTGTTTTGTTTTTTTACCCATTTGATTTCAATGGGTTTAAAAAAAAAAAAAAAAAGCTTTCACTTTGCTATTCAGTTAGGTTTTAGTTTTATTGAAATCAAACAAATATCGTAGTCTGTAGCACTATTTGTTCAGTTATAAAAACTAAATCAAAGGGGGGGAAGGGGGCACAGAATCTCTTATTTCCATTAGAATTCCATTTCAAATATCGTGCAACCAAATTATACATTTTCAACTTTGTAGAGCTAGAAATATATGTTTTGGGGGAATTTCTCAATCTAAATCTGCTGTAGAAAAGTCACATAATCTGGTCAAGAATTGTACAAACTTTACAACTTTTTACATTTATGCCAGGATTTTACATTTATGACATTAGTTGATGAAACTTGACCCCCTTCCTACGTGAGGCACATTGTGCACCTGTGGGAATTGGATCTACTGGTGTTTAAAGCTCTGGTCTTAATGAAGTTCCCAATTTGAGTTTATAATGCACCACGTTTCTCTTGCTTTTTCAAGAAATGGTACCTCCACACACTACAGTGTAGATGTAATACTAAGATGTGCTAAATCGAAGTGATAGTCATGTAATTCTACAATGTGCTCTACATGTTGGATTATAATAACCTGTAATATTCGCAGGTATTAAAGCAAAGGCCGCGGTTTGTAGCTCTGAAGAAGCAGCCGTCTTACATTGGAGGGAGTGACGCAATGGAGTTAAGAGACTATCAGTTAAATGGCTTAAATTGGCTGGCACACTCCTGGTGCAAGTAAGAGCTGCTGCTTTATTTCAGCTTTTGTTTTGTAGCTCTTGGAAAATGTATTAAATAGAAAGTTACTTAGATACATTTGCCTAAATATCTGTTCAGGGTCCAAAATACTTTACTATTACTTTAAAAGGGTATTCCCATCTCGGCTTTTCATGCCTCAGATAGGAAAACCCAAGCCTTGTGTCCGATCACCTGTCAGAAACAGCCGAGCCAGTGCTCTTTCCTTAGCTCCTATTGAAGTGAATGGGAGCTACAGCAACAGGGTAGTACAGTGCGCTACGCTGCTTCTGTTACTGACATTTATCGCCTACCCACAAGATAGGGGAAAAGTGATTGCGCACTGGGCTTCTGAAAGCTGGAACCCCCTGAGATCTTGACACGGTCAGCGCACACACTGAATGAAATGTCCGATGCGCGTACCAAGTGTCTGCTTCCCAGGTGGACAGGAAGAGAACAGGGAGGCAAGGAATAGAAAAATACACACATCAAGACTCTGGCCACTTCCCCACAAGCCCATAAACTTAGTTTATGGTGCTCATAGGATCTGTCAGGTTCCCTTAAAGACAAAGGTCGCACTTTAGCCAGTTTTGGTGCTACCTGCTTTACGTTTTCGCGGAATGTTATTGGTCAGAGTTTTAGAAAACTTGGGAATTCCCAACAGAAAACCTTTTATTGACGACCCTTTAAGAGGTTGTCTGGTTAGCAGGCAACATTCCACCAATAGTTGTAACTGCATTGAAATAACTAATAGAGCATTACTTACCCCTCCTGCCATCACGATCCAGAGCTGCAGCCCCATCGTAGTCCTGGTGTTTGCTTTGGAAGATGACACTGGAAGTCAGGTGACTGCTGCAGCCAATCGGAGACTGCAGCGTTCAAGTCCATAGCCAGGAGTGCAGAACAGTGACGCTGTCACCTCTGGCTTCTGTAGTCACCTGACTTCTAGTGACGACAACTGCCATAACAGACCATGGCTTGGGTGCAGCACTAGATCGCAGCAGCAGAGGAGAGGGATAAGTACAGCTCTCAGTTGTCTGATAACCAGACAAGGGCTTTATGGGGGTTATCGCACAGTTGACTTACGGCCTATCCATGGAGTAGGTGATGAGTCTGATTATTGGTTGCCCCACCACTGGGACCCCCCACTGATCCTAAGAAGTGGAGCCCAGTGTATCCTTTACTTTTTCCTAGCGTTAACCACAGTGAGGAAGAGGGGTGAGGCAGCTGCTCCACTCTACTCTCTAGGGTTGCCAGAAATAGGAAAAATGTTAGTAAAGAGAAAAAAAAAAACAACTAAAATTTGTCTATATATTTTTTTTCTCCAGGGGAAACAGTTGTATTCTGGCAGATGAAATGGGATTGGGAAAAACGATTCAGACCATTTCTTTCTTGAATTATTTGTTCCATGAACATCAACTTTATGGGCCATTTCTGATTGTGGTTCCCCTATCTACTTTAACCTCCTGGCAAAGAGAAATTCAGATATGGGCTCCCTTGATGAATGCTGTGGTGTACCTGGGGGACATTGGTAGTAGAAATGTGGTAAGTTTTTCATATTCACGTTTCAATTCTGTTTCGCACAAGGAAATGGTAACTGTACATTATTATGATTTTTGTGCCTTGCTGTTTAATTTTCAGATTGTTGTCACAGCCAATGTGAGGGAGTCTAAAAAAAAAAAAGTAAAAAATTAAATTTTATCAAATCAAGTAATAATTGAATTGACACATCTTTTATAAAATACTTGTATTCCTGATTAAACAAGTTTGGAGCATCTTTTTTTAGAACTTTGCGTGTGCAGTTCCTCTTATTCTACCAAAAGATAAGTAAATGGACAATTGGGTGTTAATAATCTTTGTCAGCACTAATTGGACAATGTCAGGCTGTGGAAAAGTACCTTCACACAGTATGCCTGTCGGGTACATTAGTGCCCAACAGCTGTACCAGCGACTATCAGTCCTCTGCTTTAAACAGGAGGAATAGTCATTCAAGTGAATGTGGGCCTGCCCACCTCCAGTTAACAGGAGTCGCTCAAGAATGGAGTGACTCCTGTTTACATGGCCAGACAATTACTTGTTTTTTAGCGATGTTACTCAGTGCCCTGTCAGCGGCCACTTGTACATGGGACGATTATTGCCTAAATTGTCTGTTTTCAGCTATTTTGGGTCTGCCACCAGTGGGTGTGGCTAATATTGGGCTAGAGGGAAGTGGGGTGTGCAGGATGCCAGCGAGTGGGGCTTTGTTACTGGAAGATGAAAAGTATATAGTAGTTGTGATGAGGGACAGGACAGTATTTTTGGAGACTGGGATCTGGTTTTTACATAGAATCTAGGGGCCTAAGATGACTGGGGGTGGGGGGGGGGACCCCATCATTTATATAGAACTAAAGATCATTCCTATTTTGCATAAGCAATTCTTTGCTAAGTATTGATTATTAGAATTGTGTCATTCAATTCTGATGTCCAGTATATAGTAAGTAATTCTTGTGTATGCAACTTCCTTACATGAAAAAGATGTCTTGCGATCTTCGGCTTGCTTAGCAACAGAAAAGGAGAAAATTGAGTTTAAATCCTGATGAGATTGAAAAGAATTGAGATTTTAGTTTTCAGCCACATCGCCCGGTCCTACAGATTTGTATGGGCAGCGCTAAAAGAGAAGAATCTCCCCAACTTAGTTTTGATTTTGAAAAAAAAAAAAAGGTTTTTGTGGCATTTTTTTTAAAGTCAATTTTATTTATTTATTTATTTTTTGTTACAGATCAGGACACACGAGTGGATGCACCTACAAACAAAGCGATTAAAGTTCAATATTATGTTAACAACGTATGAAATCCTACTTAAGGACAAAGTAAGTTTAACTTTTTGTCAGAAGTTTTTATTTTTTGAGATTTGGTATAACTAGTAATGACTGGTGATCCAGCTACTGGACATTGCCAGCCACACTTACCTTGTTCCACCTGATCCTAAGGTTATCCTAATATTTTATAGGTTGTACTGCAATCTTTTTCATCGTCTTTAACCCCTTAAGGACCAGACACTTTTAAGGGTTTCTGTTTCGGACGTTTTGATATAGATGCTTTTGGATTGCAGGGAGCATACAGTGACTGTTTTGGTTGGCTTCGGCTTTGGGTTTTCTTTTTTATGTATATATTTTTACTTTATTCTGTAATTTTTTTTTACTAATGTTTTACTTAGTAAAAAAAATAATTACATAAATGTCCTCCATGACATCCTATAAGACCTCTGGGGGACATTCACATTTTTTTCCCCTTAATTTGACACTTTCCTACTGTAGCTGGGGCATCCATAGGAGCCTCAGTTACAGAAAAAACATCCCCTGTAGTGACAATAGTCAAAGGCAGAGCTGATCAGGGCCTGCTAGAACCCTGTAGCTCTGCTCTGCCAGGGAATCCCAGCGGTCACGTGACCACCGGCTCACGTAGTGGAAGTTATACTTTCACTTTTTACTACATGGTGCTCATTAAGCGCTGTGTACTTGGGAAAGGAGACGGCAGAAGGGCCTAAGCCTAATGTCCACAGGTAAATTAGTATTTTCAAATCTGCGCGGTTGACCTGCGCCCATAGGGATGCATTGGACAGCCGCAGGTAATTAAATACCTGCGGATGTCATTTCCCCCTGACACTCAGATCGCACGTGCGGGAAAACACCTGCAGCATGCTCCATCTTCGTGCGGGTCTCCCACGCGGACGGCTCCCGTAGCTTCTATCAAAGCCTATGGGGGCTGTCTGGTACCGCAGCACATCCGCAGCTGCTGTTGTGCTGTGTCACGGGAAAGCAGGCATTCAAAAGAAATAATGTGCCTGGCGCATGCGCGCAAGCGTGCCGAACACATCCGCCAGGGCGAAGAAAGAAGATCCGGCCGCGACTAGGGCAGATCCGCACCGTTTGGACAGGTGAGCATATGGGATTTTCTGGCCTCATGTCTGCGGGAAAGGAGGGAGCCGCTGCGGGATTCTGCATGGAGAATCTGTTCGGGCCCGAATTTCCCCGTGGACATGAGGCCTTAAAAACCACTCCTGCCTTCTTCCACGGGTTCTCAGCTGGGACTAACAGCGGACAACCCTACCTGCTTCTGATTGATTGCAGGAACAAGGGGTTTAATCCCCTGCCCTTTTTTTTTTAAAACTGTCAACTGGGATTAAAGCCGAGGACCAAGAGCCATAAATTTACAGCGCTTGGTCCTTAATGGGCTAAAGCGGTATTCAACTTAAAAAATGTATTACATATCCATTGTAAATGTGATGATAGATCGGTGGAGTCCAACTGCTGGAACCCACTAATCGCCCTAATGGGGATCTTCCAGCTGCAAGTTTGAATGGAGCTACGTTTTTCCGTGGCAATTAGCACATGCCACAGTTTTTTTCACACTGCGGAATTCTGCAATGGAATTCCGCAGCATGAACATTGAACTATTAGGTTTAACAGAGCCTAATAGCTGCGGGATAACGCTGCGGATTTCCCGATTTACGTGGCAGAAATCTGTTTGTGGGCATTAGCCTTTAAGCATCCTTCACAATATTTGGTTGATTTAGTTACAAGAACAAAATAAAGCTTAGTTTCATTAGAAAAAAGGCCTTAAATGTATTAGCAGCTAATTGTTTAGGTTTCGTTGGCTCCTATACTAAATTGTTTGAAAGTAGTTACTCAACCCCATTCACAGTAACGGGTTATAATAAACATTAATTTTGTTCTCTCAGTGTTTTCTAGGTGGTGTTAACTGGGCTTTTATAGGAGTTGATGAAGCTCATCGGTTGAAAAATGATGATTCCCTGCTGTACAAGACCCTGATAGACTTTAAGTCCAATCATCGTCTTCTCATCACTGGAACCCCTTTGCAGAACTCCCTTAAAGAATTATGGTCTTTGCTTCACTTCATTATGCCAGAAAAGTAAGAATATTAAAAGCGTTGATAGACGTTTCAGGTGTTAAATTTTCTTATTTTATTCCAAACAAGGGCATTTCACACAGTGCTACTTTTAGGGAATTAAGTTTTTGAGGCAGTTTTTAGAGCCAAAGCGAGGTGTAGGTTCAAATGTTATCCGAGATGTACAGGAAGCAGTTATACTTCCTGCTGGATCCACCTCTGGCGTTGTATGGTAAAACTGCAGTGGCACTAATAAAAAAAAATACTGTGTGAATGAACCCTAAAATAGACTTGTTACAAAAATATATATTTTTCTATAAAAAAAAACTTTTCACTACTTGTTTTAAAATACATTTTTGAACTAAAAGACCTTTTAAATTCTATGTGCTGCAGAGCAAACTATACTGAAAACAACAATTTTTGTATATTTCTTTAATAGGTTCTCCTCTTGGGAAGACTTTGAAGAGGAACATGGTAAAGGCAGAGAATATGGCTATGCCAGTCTTCACAAAGAACTTGAGCCATTCCTTCTAAGAAGAGTAAAGAAAGATGTGGAAAAATCTTTACCAGCTAAAGTAGAACAAATTTTGAGGGTTGAGATGAGTGCTATGCAGAAACAGTACTATAAGTAAGTAGTTGGGCCATGGATGTTTAAACCTGGGGTGTATGATGATGCTTAAAGAGTGTAACTGAAGTTTGGCCCCCTTATAAGAAGTAACATGGGGAATTTGGCCCCCTAATAAGGAGTAACATGGGGAATTTGGCCCCCTAATAAGGAGTAACATGGGGAGTTTGGCCCCCTAATAAAGAGTAACATGGGGAGTTTGGCCCCCTAATAAGGAGTAACATGGGGAGTTTGGCCCCCTAATAAGGAGTAACATGGGGAGTTTGGCCCCCTAATAAGGAGTAACATGGGGAGTTTGGCCCCCTAATAAGGAGTAACATGGGGAGTTTGGCCCCCTAATAAGGAGTAACATGGGGAGTTTGGCCCCCTAATAAGGAGTAACATGGGGAGTTTGGCCCCCTAATAAGGAGTAACATGGGGAGTTTGGCCCCCTAATAAGGAGTAACATGGGGAATTTGGCCCCCTAATAAGGAGTAACATGGGGAATTTGGCCCCCTAATAAGGAGTAACATGGGGAATTTGGCCCCCTAATAAGGAGTAACATGGGGAATTTGGCCCCCTAATAAGGAGTAACATGGGGAATTTGGCCCCCTAATAAGGAGTAACATGGGGAATTTGGCCCCCTAATAAGGAGTAACATGGGGAATTTGGCCCCCTAATAAGGAGTAACATGGGCAGTTTGGCCCCCTAATAAGGAGTAACATGGGCAGTTTGGCCCCCTAATAAGGAGTAACATGGGCAGTTTGGCCCCCTAATAAGGAGTAACATGGGCAGTTTGGCCCCCTAATAAGGAGTAACATGGGCAGTTTGGCCCCCTAATAAGGAGTAACATGGGCAGTTTGGCCCCCTAATAAGGAGTAACATGGGCAGTTTGGCCCCCTAATAAGGAGTAACATGGGCAGTTTGGCCCCCTAATAAGGAGTAACATGGGCAGTTTGGCCCCCTAATAAGGAGTAACATGGGGAGTTTGGCCCCCTAATAAGATGTACAATGTGAATGTCCAGTAAAATTGTTTGTTGGGTGCCGTCTCGTACGTTATTTATCCATTACAAAACACGACAAATTGCTCTAGGTAGGAAGACTGCATGAAAGCTGGCACCTGATAGAGTGCAGCTATTTCTTCTTTGTCTTCCCCTATACAGACCACTATGTAGAGCATATAATCGTATGGGCCCTCTTTGAACTGAAGTAATGCCATACTGTAATACTACAGTATAATGGATGTTGTTGTGTATATAAGCCCGAGCGGTGTGGTCATATTCATTGCTTTCCTCAGGTGGATCTTAACACGGAATTACAAGGCCTTGAGCAAAGGTTCGAAAGGAAGTACCTCAGGATTTTTAAACATCATGATGGAGCTTAAAAAGTGTTGTAACCATTGCTACCTCATTAAGCCTCCTGAAGATAATGAATTCTATAACAGACAAGAAGCTTTACAGGTAAGCTGCAGCACCCAAGCCTTAGTTTAACTTCATTTATAATAAAATATTTGTCCAGTTTTTAAAGAGGAAAAATAATACACCTCTCTAGGATTGTTTTAAAATGACACTCTGCAAAGGCTCAAGGCCACACAGAATTATGTCCCTGTACTGAAGGGAGAAGGGTATATTACCTGCTGTCGTTCTTCTGTGTTGATGCCCCCCTGATTCACTGGTTTGGGATCTCTTTTTCAGCTGTCCAAGATGTTCACTGCAATCTTCTAGCTACACAATGCACATTGTGCACTGCTGTCTGATCGACCAGCGCTGCTCGCATGATCGGTGCTGGACAATCGGAGAGCTGCACTACCACAATGCACTATGTGGGGATTAGGTCGTCAGAAGATTACATTGGCCATCTTGGACAGCTGCAATCGGAACAGGTAAATAAGAAGGGCAACACCACTGAAGACCCATAGCAGGTAAAATAACTGCCCACTCCAGTCCCAGGACAAGATTTTGTCCAGAAATTGGAGGGTCACTTTAAAGGGAACTTGTCACATTGAACATGGGCTATGATCTGCAGGTAGCATATTACAGTAGAGTTGGCAGCCTTTTTTTGTTTAACTGTGCTTACAGAGATAGCTGTCATTCGCAGCATAGGACCGCCCACCTGACTATTACCCTGTTTCCCTGAAAATAAGACCTACCCTGGAAATAAGCCATAGCATGATTTTTAAATGGCATCCAGGCAGCTATACATGTAATAAAGAAATCTTTTGAAGCAAAAAATAATACAAGACCCTGTCTTATTTTCGAGGAAACACAGTAACACAGATAAAGTGCCTATAAAAGTAGCCAAGTGATCGAACAAGTGCAAGTCTCCGTGAGAACAAAAGGAAAAAAAGGAAAAATATGTTTAACGGGTTTTTTTTATTATAAAGAAGAAGAAAAATTCAAAGCTTACAAACATATTTGGTATGATCGCGCCCATACAAGTCTGGTCTGTTAAAATTCTGTATTTGTCCAGTACTGTGAATGCTGTCGGGAATAAAATCCTCAATGCCAGAATAGGGCTTTTTTTAGTCACCCCCATCTCCAAAAAAGTAATAAGGATTATAGCTGTATGTACCCAATAAGTAAATCAAGAAACTGCAGCTCACCCCACAAAAAAGCCCTAAATACAGCACCATCCATGTTTTTGTGAAAGTAGTAATAACTAAATTTTTGTATCGCCATGATAGATAGTCTTGACCCACAGAATGTTAACATGTCCTTTTTGCCACCCCACCCCAGTCTTTAGAAATTTAAGTTTTCTGTTACATTAAATGGCACCTTTGAGAAAGACAACTCCTTTTGTAAAAAACAACCCATCCTAAAGCTATGTCGACCAAATTAAAAAGTAATGATTTTTTTTCTTTAAGTGGGAAGGAAAAAATAAAAACATTAGCCATATCTCCAAGCAGTTGATAGAGGAGCATGATAAAGTATAGCTGCATCTAAACAATTGTGGAAGTTTTTAATCCTGATGTGTTTTTTTTATAACTTTCTTTTGCATATCTATTTTCCTTTTAAGCACTTAATTCGGAGTAGTGGGAAACTAATTCTTCTGGACAAGTTATTAGTACGCCTGCGAGAACGGGGTAACAGAGTCTTGATATTTTCTCAAATGGTTCGGATGCTGGACATCCTTGCAGAGTATTTAAAGTCACGGCAGTTTCCTTTTCAGGTAAGTTTCTTAGCGTTAAGTTCATAAAACAGTTATAGTTTACCTATATTTTGCAGTTGCTTATACTTTTCATGTGCTTTTCCTTAGAGGTTAGATGGTTCCATCAAAGGTGAAATCAGAAAACAGGCACTGGACCATTTTAATGCGGAAGGATCAGAGGTAAGAATGGATCATAAATTAAATCGGAAGGAAATTTAAATTTCTCATCCATTTCATTGGGGGACACTGCTGAAGACTTTGGGTATAGATGCTTCCAACCAGGAGGCGGTCACTAAGCAAAAAGTTAGCTCCTGTTAGCTATATGCTTCCTTGTAGGCACCAAGGTAACCAGTTTTAGCTTGGTGTCCATAGGAGTCAGACTTTTTTGTTGCCGGTCCTCCATCGCTTGGACTTGGCGAATACAGGGTTGGCAGGACTCTCTGCTACCTCACTGAGGAGGGCAAACCGAGTAAAGTTAAGCATTCTGTTACCTGCCCCTAGAAGAAATGGAGGCATGTCCAAGCTGAAACTTGAACATGACCTGCCAACTATAGTGTCCCCCTTTCACCAGAGCACTCCCTACTTCCTCAAAGGCAGGTGAGCACAGGGTCCCACACTTCTGGACCGTTGAAGCCTTTTTTTTCTCCCTGGAAGGGTAAGTATCTCACCCTTATCCCCCTCCCCCTGTCATTATGGTCCGCATTCCCGTCGTTTAAAAAAATAAAATAAAAAAGGAACCTGTTCTTTCCCGGTCTTCATCCGGCAACGCTCTTTTTTATTTTTTTTTTTTTTTTTTTTATTGGGGGAAAAAAATTCCATCATGTGTGCCAGTGTCTTCCCTCTCCCCCACTCTGCAGCCTTTACTGGCTGCTCTGCTTCCTGGTTCACTAGATCACAACCCGTATATCTGTCCTGAGGGGAAGGATAAAGTACGTCTTCCGGTGTTTTACTGGAGCTGTTCTTCACACCTGGGCTTTTTCACGTTTAGTGCCTGTGCTGCAGGAGGTGCTGACTGGGTGCTGAGATGCTGTTGTCGGCAGCAGGACGGGGTACAGCTGCAGAAGAAAAGGCCTCAATTTTGCTCTTATTGATGCTCGAGTTCCCGGATCTCAGATGGCAAGAAAATCTTGCAGGAACAAAAGCAAAGGCCCTCCTTTAAACCGCAGCCCTCCTAGCACCCCTGAGCATAGCCCTCAACGTCCCCCTACCCTAGATCTTCCGCATGAAGAGCAGCCCCCACCCAAAGGAATGGGGGACGACTTTCTCTATTGAGGGACACCTGGCTCACCCAAATCTCAGATGCCTGGGTTCAGGAGGTCATTTCCTCAGGTTACGCCACAGACTTTTCCACTCTCCCTCCACATCGCTTCTTCAGCTCCAAGATTCTGAGGTCTCCTTCAAAGGCCAACACTTCGGCTCCAGAAATAGACAACCTATCCTCTCAAGGCATCATTGTTCCAGTTCCTCCTTCAAAACAATTCAGGGGTTTCTGTTCAAGTTTCTATTAAGTTTTTAGTGACAGCAGCAGAATACTTTGTCTCATTGAGGAGTAGCTTTTTTTTCTCCCATTTGTTATGTAGCCTTATTGTACTTCCATGCAGCTTGAATTAAAGGCAGTTGCTTGTTTTTTTTCTCTTGGACAGGACTTTTGCTTTCTGCTCTCGACCCGTGCTGGCGGTCTTGGAATAAACCTTGCTTCAGCTGACACAGTAGTCATTTTTGACTCTGACTGGAATCCACAAAACGACCTTCAGGCCCAAGCAAGAGCTCATCGAATAGGACAAAAGAAACAAGTAAGTTATTTATTTATTCCCACCCCTACTCTGCCTTCCCACCCAACGTGTTCTTTAGGGTTTGTTCACACCTGCAGACTGCTGTATTTGTTCTGTTTAAAAACAGAACCATAACTGAGCCGAATTTAATGGAAGGCCTTTTTTTTAAACCCATTGCAATCAATGGGGGGGAAAAAACAAACATTTTATTTCCGCTCGAATTCCTTTATTTTTTTTCTCCAAGAATTCGAACATAAATAACAAAGGCAAACTCAAGTGTATATGAACTCTTAAAGCTCCTGCACTCTGGCGAGGGTGATATCTGGCCATGATTCACACCCCGATATCGCCTCTGTGGTCCGTCTGAAAACCCCCTGGATGCAAAGCGTTTTCACAAGGAAACCACCTTGCATCACTGTGGGGGCTCCCTTCATCCCTACCATGGCTGTAACAGCCGCGGCAGGAGATTACGTGTTCTTTTATAGCTTTCAATGGGGCCGGCCCAATTGATAACATGTGGAAGCCCCTAATAAGACAGCCTCGCATCCCTGCAGGGCTGAAGGAATTCCCCACTGCAGCTGTCATCGCTGCGGCAGGGGATCTCAATCTTCTCCCATTGGTTTCAATGGGGCCAGCGCTGCCGGCCAATTGAAAGCAGTAGTCGATATCGCAAAAAGAATGGACATGCTGTGATATGTTTCCATGCAGGGAAACATCGCAAGTGTGAATGAACCCATTGAAAAGAGTGAGTTTCATATTTGTGCGAGATTTGAGCGTCTCACCATGCACAAATCTCACACGGTTTTCTTGCCAGTGTGAAGAAGCCCTTAGAAATGTTTGCAAAACCTTCTTTATTGGCTAACCCCACATGGGTGCACCCAGCCGTCCAAATCCATTTGTGTGCATATCCATTATTCAAGGCAGTTAGAACATTAACCGTGATTTAGAGCCATACTAGCCTCGTTATATGTTATGTGGCTCTAAGTCCTAGGACAAAGTGCAGGGTTCTTAAATGCCCTGTCCCACTTCTAGCTGTTTTGCTGCTGGAAGCAGACCGTGCTGTACATTATGCAGTGGCCTGGGTTAGTACTTAAGTCTGAGTCCATTCACTTCAATAGGACATAGCTTGCAGTAAAATCCCAGGCCACTGCAAATGTACAGCGCTGTCAATTTCCTGCAGCAAAGCTAGAAGTGGGACAACCCCTTGAAACTCTGAATATGGTGCCAATTTTAAAAGCTATGTGCACTTTCAAAACCACTTTGTTAAATTCTTCCATTGCACTTAAAATAAAAATGAAACAAATTTTGCAGGTGGTCTTGAAGGAATATAATATATATGATATATTTTGTCTGCAGCTCCTATGCAGATCCATATCTCTGTGCTTATAGACTACAGAACTAATTTCATGAGTAGTCTGGATGTGCGTTTACTTCCTGTGACAATAGGTTAGCACAAGAAGAAATAACAGATGGAAGCAATTGGTGGAATACCTGATTTTTATAGATTGTATTCAATTTGCTATTACAAGTCAGCACATTGAAACCAAAGCTGCAGAACTAAAAATCGCATCGCAAAAACAGTGCCACATGGCGACCCTGCCCCAATGATTATCCGTATTTGTGCTTTTCTTAAAATTTTGTGCCATTAATGCATCCTGTACAACATAAATGCACTATGTGCAAGATATGCATTCCTGATGGGGTCCAGCAAAAATATGCATAATTGTAGTTTTACACACTTCTTTTTTTTTTTTTTTTTTCTCACCCTTCAGAAAAAGCTCCATTTTTTTTATTTTTTTTTGTGCCAAAAGTGAATTCAAAAGCTATTAGAAATATAAAAGGAGGACTTGTGGCTCATTTAGAGGAGCGTGTTTATGTGCGTACGCCCATATGCACAAAACCATGTGTCTATTTAGAACCATTGGGTCCCTATGATGTGTTCACATGTCCGTGATTTATAGGCGTGCAAACACGCGCACCTGCAAATGATAGGACATGTGTGCACTGCATAGGTCTGTGCTGCGTGTAAATATTCCCCATGGGGAGTCCCCTTGTCACTGAACACTGACAGCACTCTCACAGTGTTCAGTAATGATGGCACTCCCCGCGGGGAGTAAAGAATCCCCTGCCACAGCTGTGGCAGAGGATCGCGATGTTCTCCCATTGCTTTCAATGGGGCCAAAACACACTGCTGCCGGAGGCCCCATTAAAAGCAATGGGATGCAGGCAACCACTGTGTGATTTTTGGGTAAGGGCTTCAAATGTAAGCCCTTTCCTGAAAATCATCCCTAGCTTGTGTAAAAAAATTTTTTTTTTTAATTACACTCACCTCCCCGCTGCTGTAAGGACTGTGTTTGATTTGACTGAGTGCTTAGCCAATCACAGACAGCGCTCAGCCATTCAATGAATGGCTGACCGCTGTCTGGTTGGCTGAGTGCTCAGCCAATCAGACACAGCCCTTCCAGCGGCGGGAATTTTAAAATCCCGCCTGCTGAAAGAGATTCAGAGCAGTGCAGGTAGACCAAGCGGCTAGACTCACCTGAGCCCTGACAGCGGCGGGGAGTGTATGTGTATATATATATGTATATGTGTGTGTGTGTGTGTGTGTGTATATATATTTTTTGGGGAAGGGCTTTAAATATAAGCCCTTTCCCTGAAAATCATTCCTAGCATGTGTAAAAAAAAAATAAAAAATTTATATATATATATATATATATATATATATATATATATATATATAATGTGTGTAAAAAAAAAAAAAAAAATTTATATATATATATATATATATATATATATATATATATATATATATATATATATATATAAATTTTTTATTTTTTTTTTACACATGCTAGGAATGATTTTCAGGGAAAGGGCTTATATTTAAAGCCCTTCCCCAAAAATCACTGCCGAGGTTGCCAGCAGCCCATCGCTTTCAATGGGGCTGCCGGCAGCAGCGTGTTTTAGCACGTGCGTCGGTGCGTGTCTTGACATGTGTGTCGACGCACGGTTTTGTGTGCACATAAAGACGCTCATCTGAATGAGGCCTTCTTCCTCTCACTTCTGCTTTAGCTTAAAAAAAAAGTTGCAATAGCATTTTTCCAAAACACGTATTCGAAACGACCCTCAGCAAAGAAAGTGCTTTGGTTTTTAAGGGTTCCAGTTGTGGCTATTGAAGTGATGCTCCCTAAATCATCTATAATCAGCGGCTCTTTCTAGGAATTCATTTTTATTTTTAAAAAAATACATTGCTTCTAATTAAAGGGGGTTATATAGGATTAGAATAGAAGCCCTACTTACAGAAACAGTGCCAGTCTTGTCCATGGACAGTGACTAATATTGCACTTCAACCTTATTAATAAGTCATAAAAAATGTTTTCAATGTAATAAAGTAACATTTTACCTAAAATGTACATCAGAGCCATATCAATATCTCATGAAATCTGTCGTTTAGGTGAATATATATCGCCTTGTCACTAAGAGCTCGGTAGAGGAAGATATTATTGAAAGAGCAAAGAAGAAGATGGTGCTGGATCACCTTGTAATTCAAAGAATGGACACCACTGGCAAGACTGTTTTACACACTGGATCAACACCATCTAGGTATGACCGCATGTACTGAAGTGTGCCAATCTTAAGATCCCTTTTCCTCTCCATTTTCTTCCCTCCAAGTGCTCAGCTCCTGTAACCATAGCGTCTTTACTCTCATTTAAGCTCCACACCATTTAACAAAGAAGAGCTAGCTGCAATATTAAAATTTGGTGCAGAGGAGCTTTTCAAGGAACCAGAAGGAGAAGAGGAAGAACCTCAAGTATGTGTATATATGCACAGATCTTCTTCTATGTTGTGTATCTTTTGCATATTTAACTAGTATCTTACATTAAATCAAGGAAATGGATATTGATGAAATCTTAAAGAGAGCAGAGACTCGTGAGAATGAAGGGGTACCATTGACCGTGGGCGACGAATTACTTTCACAGTTTAAGGTATTCTATATTAATATTGTTGAATAATGAACTTTTGATGAAATTAAGCTTTACTGATCCATCAAAGGCTTGCTGATCTTGGGCACATTCCAGCTTGGCTCAGAATCTCATTGCTTGATAGACTTCTTCTCACTTAAATATTAGTTTTCTGAGACTTTTTTTTTTTTAAATGTAATATAATTTATTTGCTTATAAGGTTGCCAACTTTTCGACAATGGAAGAGGATGATATTGTAGAGCCTGACCGAAATATAAAATCCTGGGAAGACATTATTCCCTCAGACCAGAGAAGAAGAATGGAGGAAGAGGAAAGGCAAAAGGAGCTTCAAGAAATCTATCTGCTTCCCAGGATGCGAAACTGTGCAAAGCAGGTGTGAATCTGATTCAGTAAAGCTGTTGATTTCTTTCCTACCCTGCAGAAGTTCAGCTACTCACATGCTTTGGTAGGCTTGATTGTTCTATTCTTCAAGAAAAATTTGTGAATTTTAGGCAAGCTTTAATGGGAGCGAAGGTAGACGAAGTCGGAATCGAAGATATTCGGCTTCTGATGACAGCGATTCAGGCTCCGATAGAAAACGACCCAAGAAACGAGGTCGGCCAAGGACCATACCAAGGGAAACCATTAAAGGCTTTAGTGATGCCGAGATACGGAGGTATGATTCTTCTCTTTACAAAGCACTTGTGTAAATGTGTTAGCCATAATAAAACTGATCTCTACTCATTTCATACTTTCCAGGTTTATTAAAAGCTACAAAAAATTTGGAGGGCCTCTGGAAAGGTAATCATCTACTTTTATTGGACCTGTCATTCAGTAGTGACATAGACCTTGACTCCAGCAATGTCCTGGCACTTAAGCTGACCATAGAATGAGGCTGAGCTGCACTATCAGAAGTGTCCATGGACATAAGTGCTGCTTGCTGTTTCTGGTGGGAAAAGTAGGCTCTGTTTGTTTGGTTTTTTTTCCCCCCTGATATACACTTCTATTGCTCAAATTGCCGACGTCCTTGTTTATTTTAAAGATGCAGTGTATGGCTTTGTAAATGCAGTGTTCTTACTTTGGCCGCCTGCAGACAGGCGTAAACGCAATCCTATGCAGACGGCCACGGTTTGGCTGTGTGAAATCTCGCGCGGCAAACAAATCGCGGCATGCTTTCTTACTGTGCGGGGCTCGCAGAGCCCCGCACAGAAACGTCACTCACCCGCTGCCAGCTCCGGTCTGCGCATGCGCCGGCACATGAAAGAGCCGGGGGCGCGGGTGAGTACACGCTGCTCTCTGCAGGCGCTCGGATCGGGTCCTGCGGCGAGAATCCTCTCTGCCGGATCCAACCCGGCCGTCTGCAGGCAGCCTTTACATGAAGAAAAAAGTGCCTTTTTGCTTACAGTATTCATAAATCGTTCAAAATCAGTTTTTTGGTTAGTTTTTGCTGGCAGACTTCTTTTTAAAGGAAGTCTGAAATTTAGTTCCTACTTGAAATGTGCTCTCCATGTTAACTAGTTGAACATTTATAATACGATAGTTTTAGATTATTTTTCATTTTTGTTTAAAAATCTGCTTATTCCAGGTTAGATGCAATAGCTCGTGATGCAGACTTGGTGGATAAATCTGAAACTGACCTCCGTAGACTTGGAGAATTGGTGCACAATGGCTGTATCAAAGCTCTGAAAGATTCTTCTAGCAGTGAAAGGGGAGGTATGTGAAATGTTAGTCTACTGGTATTTAAAGGGTTTGGGCTTTTGCTTGTATTTTAGGAAATTGTCGAGAAATACAAGACACAGCTCAGACCATAGGTATGGTCCACTATAAGGTCGACACTAAGCAAAACAAGCTAATGAGTTTTAGATTAGTGTACGTAGGAGGCAGACCTCTTCGTTAACAGTCTTCGCTGCTTTTTCTTTGACATCCTCCGGAAATACAGGGCAGGCACTAGACTCTCTGTTACCCCAAGGAGGGCTAACTGCATGGAGCAAACCATTCTCAGAAGGAAAAGGGGAACAGTCAAACACAAGTTTGACCGTGAGCCATCAGTCATAGCATGCCCCCTCCACAATGGGTAGGCGAACACAGTGACACATGCTGCTGGAGTACAGGAGTCATTTTCTGCAGATGGATAAGTATTCTTCCCTCCTCACTCCTATTCTCTTCCTCCTCATCCACAGAATGGGAGTCCGCCTTCCTCTCCTTTTGGCCTGCTACTGTCCCGATCATTCTTTAATGTGTCCTTCCTTTGGGTGGTCTCTCCTTCCTCTCCCATATGGCAGAACTCCTTTCCTGGCTCCCCTGTGATTTGGATAAGTTGTGTCCTTTTTGCACTGGTGGGACAGTTCCCTCCACCCTTGCTCTTCTCCAGCTGCTTTCTTGCATGACAGTCCTGGGGTTCATTGTCTCTTCATTCAAAGCAATCCCATTTAGCTAATTTCACACCTGACCTGTCCTGTGGACAATCCTCTCAATGGGACAAATCCATGCGCACTCTACTTTGGAAAAGCAGTCTACCCATGACGCTTTGTCGCTCCCTCAACTGATGGCTGGACTCGCCGCTAGCTCACCGGGGTAGATCCTTTCTGACATCTCACTGGCTGGTGCTTACCATGGGTGTAAGTCTCCTAGGATGGGAAGGGACGTTTGAAAATTTCACAGCGCAGGGACCGTACACAATACAGAAGTTGTCCGTCGCGATAAATGTCTTGGAGCTTCAGACCGTCCTACCGTCATTTTGCAAAACAGCTCATGGGCTTCCCAGTCATTGTCCATCTGGACCAGGTGACAGTGGTTGCATACATAAATATTCCAGGTGGGACCTGCAGCTTAGCAGTCAGGGAAAACATTCTGGCATGGGCGGAAGCCCACCTCCCAGCAATCTCTTCAGTCGACCTATCAGGCAGGGGCAATTGGATAGGAGACTACCTGAGCAGAGAGATAATCGACCAGAGAGAATGGGAACGAATCTTGACATCTTTCAAGACCTTTGCTGCAAATGGGTTTGCCCAGACCTAACGGCGCTTTCACTCTTCAGATCTGCAATATCGCTCCATGTACCTCTCTACACACCTTTGCAAAGTTCTACAAGGTTCACACTTTTGCCTCTGCTGATATCTCTCTGTCGGAGCATTCTGCAGACGGCCATGTAGTTGACTGCATTAATTTTTTTTCACTTATTTTTCCCACCCCGGGGAATGCTCTAGAACCTCTCACAGTCTGAGCTGTGTCACCCAAAGATATGGATTGAGAAAACGAGATTTTTGTACTTACCGTAAAATCTTTCTCGTCTTGTTTATTGGGGGACACAGCACCTGCCCAGTTCTATTCTGGGAATTTTTCAGTCTCCCTGCTTGTTAGTGTTCTCCCGAGTCAACTCTACTGTATTACGGTTTAATGTGTTAATCTTTAATATTTCACACTGCCTGTTTTACCTATTCATATCCTACTCTGCTGATTATCTTGGTGCCTGCGGGAGGGGTATAGCTAATAGGAGGAGCTAACACCTTTCTGCTTAGTGTCCGCCTCCTAGTGGTAGTAGCTATACCTACGGTCTGAGCTGTGTTCAAAAATCTTGTTCTATTGCAATTATCTCTTCTATTAGCTGAATTGCTTCAACTTGTAAGGAGATCAAAGTCCTAACTATAGATGCTTGTATTAAGGCAGTTTACTTATATATAAAAAAGTTTCGCCAAACTCTTCTGCTCCAACAGCTTACTCTATATGCATAAATCATATCATACTTTCTTGTATAGCTTGTACTGTAGTTTTGCAAGTTGATTTGTAAGTAATTGACAGGCTTTTGCTAGTAATATTGCTAATTTTATACAAATTATTTCATCCTAGGAAGGAGAGGAAAAATGAAAGGACCAACTTTTCGTATCTCAGGAGTACAAGTTAATGCAAAGCTGGTTAGCTCTCATGAAGAGGAGCTGCTTCCATTGCATAAATCTATTCCATCAGATCCCGAGGATAGAAAAAGGTGTGTGACCTTTATCACGGATTTCATGTTCATAATCATAAGGGAAAAAAATGCCACTACTTTTTGGAAGTTCTCAGATAGGATCGCAATCATTATAGAACAAGAACGTCTAAGTAATTACTCCTCAGTATTGCAGAAGTACTTTTATTTCATGTACACAATCCAGTTGTTTCGGTCAATTCAAGACCTTGTGTGTTCATGGCATGTACTAATTCCATAGCCATCATCCCTGTTTCATCATGAAATACGCTTGTAGCCGTAGAGCTGAGCAATTTCTTATTTCAACTTCAATACTTGGAGTTTAGCTAAAGGACAACTAGATGCTTGACCTGTGGATTTGGCACAGACCTCTGTACTGTAACTGAATACATTTGAGTAGATTATATTTTTTACATGAATTGATTTCTAGTTAATCCAGCAATTTCTTTTAAAAGTTCAGTTTTCTTAGCACTTGTTCTGTGGACATTTTGACTGACTACTTCATATGTCTTTGTCTTTCATTTCTTTTTAACTCATTTAGATATGTTATTCCGTGCCACACAAAAGCAGCGCACTTTGACATTGAATGGAGCAAGGAAAATGACTCAAACCTTTTAATCGGTATCTATGAATATGGTTACGGCAGCTGGGAAATGATAAAAATGGATCCTGACCTCAACTTAACACAAAAGGTAAAACTGTCTGCGCCTCATCGTACATTGGTTTTGGCCTAAATATAGTAGGGAAGTGTATCCTCTCCAATTCCCTAATATATTTTCACTGGCAGGAGTGAGGCAGACATAAAAATCATGTACGACTCTTTGGTTGTGGTACTAAGTGATTATACATTTTTAATTGGTCACAGGATTAGATTTCCCTACAACCTTCCTGCTTTAACTTTGTAACAATTCTGCTTTAAGTAGAAGCAATGGAATTATTGTTATTATGGAATTTCAGATAATGCTGCATTCTAATGACCTTGTGTACCTCCAAGCCAGAAAAGGAAGGGGAGAATGTGAGAGAAGATCTACAGAGCAGGAAGTCTGCCTCCTACGGACACTAAGCTAAATCTGCTTTAGCTCAGTTCCTGCTGTAGGGGCAGAGCTGGTGGGAGGAACTAACTCTTACTTAGTGTCCACTTCCTAATGGCAGCAGCTGTACACAAGGTCTTGTTGTCTCCCCCAATGACACAGACAAGAAAATTTATACATGTATACTTTCAAGGTTGCTTAGGCCTCTTCATCAGGTTAGTGTCATATTATATGTGAGGAAGTGCACATACACAACAGAGCGGAGACATGTCAGTACAGTATCAGCTCCATAATACTTGTGTCTTTTATTTATATAAGAGTACTTTGGATCACACAGATTTTTTCTGACTAACCTGGTACCACACTGTTTTTGCTTGCCATGCCTCTGCTGTTTTGTGCATATACACTTTTGTCAATAATCCAGCACCAAGAAGGAGTTGTCGTTTTGCTACAAAACTCGACATGCAATTACATCTCGGGCAGATAGGTAGAGTTGTGGTATGATTAGATGAACAGTCTTGCAACCTGAGGCTCTAAAAGTGGTTCCACCTTTGGCCTATAAAAAGGCCTCTCAGAGGCTACTTGTGTGCAGTGACCTCTTTTTTCCGTTTGTGTAGAGCTTGTTGACCACTAGATGCTTTTACGACGCACTTGAAGAGATTTCACTCAGTTTAACAGATTTTGAGAGGGGGTGCATTACTGGAATGGGAGAAGCTGGATGGTTGTATCGGTGAAGTGCCACCTGGACCGTTCTGACCAGACTGTTAGGAGGTGTTGGGACCAGTGGGTGCATGAGGCCGCGCACAGAATGCAACTGGGCTTAGGATGCCCTTGACAGACCACCAGTAGAGAAGATTGTCTGATAAGCACAAGCAGCTCCAACTGTTTCGTTGTCCACATGGCACCACCTTTGCAGGTCACTGTTGGAACCACTTCCATTTGTTTGACCGAAGGATATTTGGTCTCACTGTGTACCTATTATGTGTACTGCCTTTGACGCCCACCGTTGCTTCCATTTGCAGTGGCTCAGGCACTTGCCGGACAGCCAGTAGAGAGGATTGTCTGATCCTCCCAAAAAGCAGTTCCACCTGTTTGTTGTCTGCCCACCAGTGATAGCAATACAGGCCCCTTTGTCTACCCATACCATTTCCAGGCACCTGGCTAAAGAACATTTTGTCTCACAGCGCCCCTTTATGTGTACTTTGACTCCTATCATTGCCTCCATTTGCAGTGGTGTCATGAACGATGAAACTGGACTGTGGAGTGGAACCGGGTTATCTGCAGTGACAAATCCAGGTTTAATTTGGATACGGGCGGCCATGTTCAAGTTTAGAGACTTGGGGGTGAGCCCCTCAATCCTGCCTCTGCTGTGGAGCGGCGCACTGCCCCCGTTGCTGGTGTGATGGTCTGGAGGGCTATCGCATACAACAGTTGGTCACCCCTAGTAGTGATATGAGGGACAATGACAGCTCAGCGATATGTTTAGGACATCCTGCAGCCACATGTGTTCGTCTCATGATGGCTTCCAAGAGGCATTTTTTTAGCAAGATAATGCTCGACCGCACACACAAGGGGGGCACAGGAGCCTCCACAATATTACCACACTTCTGTGGCTGCCCAGTCACTAGACTTAGTCCCATACATGTCCTTTTGGAGATATCTGGGATACCAACTTTCCTAGCCTACGAGTTATGATCATAGACTATGAGCTATGATCTAGAGGCTCAGTTACAGCAAATGTGGAGCGGTATGCCGTAGGTTACCATGCAGAACCTGTATGCCTCAATGCTCGCCCGTATTGCATCTTGCATACAAGCTAGGGGCGGTACAACAGGGTGCTGGAGCCTCCATGCCCACCCGTATCACATCTTGTATGCAAGCTAGAGAGGGTACAACAGGGTACTAGAGCCTCCATGCCCACCTGTATCACATCTTATATCCAAGCTAGAGGTGGTACAACAGGGTATTAGAGCCTCCATGCCTGCCTGTATCACATCTTGTATGCAAGCTAGAGGCAGTACAACAGGTACTAGAGCCTCCCTTCAGGGGGTTATTTTTCCCCAATAAATTGTCCCTTTTGCTCTGATGTTGTAATCCTTTATTTCGACAACTCCTTTTAGGTGCTTAATTTTTTTTGACAGTCAGTGAATATCGTTTCTCAGATATAATCTGATTTAACCTGATAAATAAACCTAGGCAGGCTTGAAAACTTGCAAATAGAATTAAATTTTGTGGTTTGTCAGAAAATGTCGCCACTATAATAATTTTGTCTTGTATTTAAAAAACCAAAGTAGCCCTAGTTTAAATGTCAGAATGCCCCTGAAACCTCCTGTCAATGGATGTCAGTCATGATTTTATTCCATTTTAGATATTGCCTGATGATCCAGATAAGAAGCCCCAAGCTAAGCAATTACAGACCAGAGCAGACTACCTCATTAAAATGCTGTGCAAGGACCTTGCGAAAAAAGAAGCACAACGACTTTCAGGAGTAAGTCACTCAAAATATAAAAAACTCTTAAGATGCTATAGAATTTCAGAACATGCACATTTTGTTTTTTAGTGGATATTTAGTAGAACGTGCATATATTGGAAACTATTTAGAAAAAAAACAAACACTTTTTTTTAAACATGTCATCTGTTTGTTAGGGAAGCTCAAAATGGAGAAAAGCAAGAGCAAAGAAAAGTAAAATGGCGAAACCTGTGAAAATTGAAGAAGTCAAAAGTGAATCCTCATCACCAACTTCAGAAAAATCAGAAGAGGAGGAGGAAGAAGAGGAAGATGAGGATGATGAAGAAAAGGCAAGTTTAACAATTGGGTCCTAATGTTGTGTTCTACAGTCGTGTGTCATTGGCTACTACTGGCACATTATTCTGTGGGCTTATTACAGAGTGTTGTGTAGTCTAGCGAGCTTGAAAGAGTTTAACAAAACATTAGGGGTCATAAAGGATATTTAATGAGATGTTTAATGAATACAATGTATGGTGGCCACAAGATACCAAGACGAATAAGACCTGCACACTCAGTGGACAATTATATAGAAAGGACAGTTTTGTTTAGTTTTATTCTCTTTAGGTTGACCTGTAGTTATGGGATGTATCTTAATTTTCACCTTGTAGTAATTTTACCTGATGAATCAGTGTCAGGGCAATTCTTCCATAAGTACAGTGCAGTGTCATATAAAATGCCCTTGAAAGTGACCGTGTGGTGTTGTTGCAGGAAGAAGAGGCTTCTGTGAAAACAAACAGTAAAAAACATAAAGCAGAGAAAGAAAATGAGGAGCAGAAGGAGCCAGAAGTCTCTGTGAAAAAGGAGCCTGAAGACAAAAAGGAAATAAAGGAGAACAAGAAAGAGGTAAAGAAAGACAGGAAAGATCGTGATGAAAAGAAAGAAGAAAAAGACAAAAAGGAAGCAAAAACGAAAGAAATTGTAAAGGAAATCAAGGAAGAAAAGGTAATCCTAATTGCTACTCTTGAGAATGGTTTATTCTGATTTATTTCCGAGGCTACCAGTAAACCTTGCTGACTGACTGTGACTTCCTTTTAACAGGTAAATGACGTGAAACCAGAAAAAGAGAAGGCAAAGAAAAATATTTTTGCTGAAACGCCCGTTCACATAACTGCAAGTAGTGAGCCCGTTCCGATTTCTGAAGAGGCAGAAGAACTTGATCAAAAGACATTCAGTGTTGTAAGTTTGCTTCCTGTTTTATTTAAAATTCAAAAATGGCCAATTTCAGTCTTCTTATTGTTGGCTCCTGAAAAGTAGTTTAGTACTAATATAATTTAGTAGTCAATGAATCAGTTTCTTCACGAGTTTTTTTTATTTTTTATTTGTTTATACATACCGTATATACTTGAGTATTAGCCGACCCGAGTATAAGCCGAGTCAATAAGTTTTACCACAAAAAATTGGTAAAACTTATTGACTGGAGTATAAGCAGAGCTATACTCTAGTATATACTAGGCTAAAAAAAAAAATCAATACTCGCTTCTCAGCCGGCGTCTGTGTCCTTGGCGCAATGCTCTCCCGGCGGTGCTTTAAGCTGCTTCAGTCTTCTCCCCGCTGTCCTCTCCCTGGCTTGGTTTTGAAATCTCTGCCGTTAGCTCTGTGTGAGGAAGCGCTGTGATTGGATCGAGTGCTGGCCAATTACAGCCGGCGCTCGATAAACCAATCACAGCCATTCAGAATGACATCACTGGCTGTGATTGGTTTATCAAGCACCAGCTGTAATTGGCCAGCGTTCGATCTAATCACAGCGCTTTGTGAGGAAGCGCTGTGATTGGATCGAGTGCTGGCCAATTACAGCCGGCGCTTGATAAACCAATCACAGCCATTCAGAATGACATCACTGAATGGCTGTGATTGGTTTATTGAGCACCAGCTGTAAGTGGCCGGTGTTTGATCCAATCACAGTGCTGACAGTGGGAATTTCAAAACCAAGACGCAGGCTGAAAGGTGAGTATTGAGGTTTGGTTTGTTTTTTTTTTTTGGGGGGGGGGGGGGGGGGGGTTTGGTTTTTGTTTGGTTTTTTTTACACCTTACTAGAGTATAAGCCAAAGGGGGCTCTTTCAGCACTTTTTTGTGCTGAAAAACTCCGCTTATACTCGAGTATATACGGTATATTATTTTTGTACCGCATTTCTCTATGGTCTGTGTCTACTATTACAGCTCTTTCCCAGTGAAGTTTACGGGAAACTAGTCACTGCCCATACACTAGAAAGCTTTGGAATTTTCAGGACTACAAAAAAAAAAAAAGAACCAGTAACCGCAAGGAGTATCCATACCTTGCAGGAGCTGCTTTAAAGACCTTGCACTCTGCCAACAAGAACGTTACTCGTGAGGAGCAAAACCTCAAAACAGTGCTGTCTATATTTTGAGTCTCTCATTTGGCTGAAATCCCTAGTCAAGCTTTAAGGCTCTTTAATATGTCAGACATTGATTTACAGAGGTAGCTACCTACTCATGGCACTGGAAAGACCATTTTCTTCCTTCTGGAAGGGAGCTTATTTACATACTTTCCCAGAAAGCCTTTCCTGTACTACTCCCTACACCAGCTGGCTCTCCACAAGGAGAGCCAATACCTTCCAAGAAATACCGTTCTAGTGTTGCATAACTTTGACAAGAGAGCAGCTCTTAAGCTCTAAATCGCCTTCTTGGATAGTTCTTTAGCTTTGGAAATAGAGTATGAAGATTCTAACAAGAAAATGTTATTTCTTACAGTGTAAAGAGAGAATGAGACCGGTGAAGGCTGCATTAAAACAGTTGGATCGGCCAGAAAAAGGACTCTCTGAGCGGGAACAGCTTGAGCACACCAGGCAGTGCCTGATTAAGATTGGGGATCACATAACAGAATGCTTGAAAGAATATGCAAACCCAGAACAAATAAAACAGTGGAGGAAGTACGTAGAATTTTTATTTTATTTATATTGTTTATTTGTTTGTTTCCCACCCATAACTTTTAAGACAAGAATGTACAATTGTTGTAATCGTTTACACTTAAATTATACATACATATTTCATAGATTTTTGTATTGATGGTTTCACTGTTTTTTCCCCCCAAAAAATCCTTTTTGTTTAGTTTTTGCATTGTCTTTCCAGTTGCTTGTGCATATGCTGCACCTAGCCACAGGTGCCAATTGACCCAGCTTAGACAAATAGTGTTCTTTTAGTCTGTCAGGGTGGTGTGCCGGGATACCCCCCCCAACTCTACGGGGCACAGTAGAATGCACTTTTTTATACCGTTGGCCATGACAAAACAAATATACTGTGCAGTATACAATTAACATTGTGGTAATGTTGCCTATTCTGTGCTTATTCAGTGGCATATGTTAAAGATTTACGTGGGGGACTAGCCCTGATGTACATTTCTGATGCATCCTCAGACCTACCATAAAGGCCGAAGATGCTCTCCTAAGTCACATATCTCATTATCCACATTAGGGCTGACAGTTCGGTTCTGAATAACGAGACCCTACCAGGGAGAACTCTATATTAGTTGTTACATAGACAGCGGGACAGACAGGCAGGGACCCAAATAAGCTCATCTAACTGCATCTCTTTAGGTTGGCTGGGACTTCTTCCTAAGGCCAGGGTCCGTCCGGGGTACTGCTGTTTCTAGGACAACATCAACACTCCTGGAAACCCCTATTGTTCCAGATAACAATTTGACTAGTTCTGACAAGACAGACACAGCACTAACTGGAACGAATGCAATAGGGGTAGCCAGTGCAACAATTTGTTGTTGGTAGTAGTTCCTATGAGCCTGCAGTCTTGTTAGTTTAATGTAAGACTTACTTTACAATCATCTTATAGATTGATGAAACGTAGAAACCCGTCAAACCTTTTCGGGATATAAGGTGGAAATTTTACATCACTCCTCAGGAATTCAATCTTTAATTCTATTGATTCGGACTTATACCTAAAACATTTTTTAGACCAGGCTTGGTCTAAAGGAAGGATATGGAAATTGACTGAAGTCAATTTGCAATAAGAGTTTTGACCGCATCTCCTAACTCGGCCGTTGGCAGATTTTATAACTATGATATTTAAAGCCGTCTCAAAAAAACCTGTTTAACTTCCACTATTTTCATCTGAGCCTAACATGGATGTGGTTCAATAAACAAGCCAGCTAGTAACTCTAGATACTGAAGTGGGTCTCATCCACTCACCAAGCATTAGTAGAGACTATTTGTGTGTGCGTGTTATATGTTGGTCTCTTGCAATTAGCCCCAGTTTTAATTGGAATACAGTAAAGTATCAATATTTTAATTGTCTATAACTGTGAAGGGTACATTTCTGATGTAGACTCAAAGTTCGTAAGCAAAGCCTAAGAGCAAAAGTACATTAATAGGCCATTTACACGCGACGATTATTGCTCAAAATTCGTTCAAACGAACTAATGAGTGCTAATTGTGCAGTGTAAATGCAAAGAAATCGTTCACAGTTCGTTATCGCTAGCTTTCAGTCAGCATAAAAACAATCGCGGGCTTCTCGTTCCGTGTAAATGCTCTGCGCTTCACGTGGAAGCGCTGAACAAGAAGCCCGCAATCCAGCGGTGAACTCTGCTTGTGCAAACGCATGACCAGTAACGTACTTAGCGGTGATATCAGCACTTATGGAGTCATTTACCCAATACTCGTCGTGTGTACAAAGGTATTTCGTTTCTCAATGGAAATTCACTATGAGGGTTATACAGGGTGGAGCGGGGTAATTTGCTAATTTGGGAGTGAAATAAAAAAATAATGAACTTGTAAAAACTTTATTTTATATTTTATTTACATTGAACAGTGGTGGAATTTACAAATTATTTGGTTTTAAATATTGTATCTGGCAAATGTTGACCTTCGCTATCCACACACTGCTGCATACGTTTTCTGAAGTTCTCATGCACTCTTTCAAGCATGTCGACTGGTATTCTGGCAATCTCAGCGTCAATATTGTTCCTTAGGTCTTCCAGGGTGTTGGGACGGTTGCAATACAGATGTTCGCCGTGTAACATAATCCCGTGCTGACAATTGTTGGACCACGCACATTTTATACGGGTGAAAATTCAGTTCACTATGAAGATTCCGGTGGAGAGAACGTCTTGAAATGCCAAGAGCAAGTGCTTGCTTCCGAGCAGAGCGTTTCGGAGATTGCAATACTGCTGCTCTGACTCGTTCGATGTTCGTAGCGAAGGTCAACATTTGCCAGATACAATATTTAAAACCAAATAATTTGTAAATTCCACTACTGTTCAATGTAAATAAAATAAAGTTTTTACAAGTTCATTATTTTTTTATTTCACTCCCAAATTAGCAAATTACCGCGCTCCACCCTGTACTATAGTTTGATTTTCCTTATTACGATTGGCCTGCTGTCAGCAGGGCATTAGTTTGCTGATGACCGTGATGCATTCTATCATGGCAGCTATGTAGAACACTTCTGGCTAATTCCTCTTATTATTTCTGTGGTTTTGATGGTAACCCTTTATAATATTTCTTTTTAGAAACTTATGGATTTTCGTATCCAAGTTTACTGAATTTGATGCCCGTAAACTGCACAAACTGTACAAACATGCCATCAAGAAACGGCAGGAATCTCAGGTAATCATATGAAATTGAAACTTCAATCACAATTGTGTTTCTTGGCAAGCAAATAACTTTGGCCTGCTTGTTCGTGTCAATTCACTCATTTATTTTTTCCCTCCCAATAGCACAATGACCAGAATGTCAGCAGCAGCATAAACACAATCATTCGACATCCAGGTAAATAGAAGAAATGACATTTTTTTCCTTATCTGCTAAATTCTCTCTAGAATCTTAGAATCATCTACAGTAAGTGGATGAGGTTTTCAGCAGTGATGTATTATTGCATATCCTTGCAGCGCATTCCTGGCTTTTTTTTCCCCATCCTGTTTCTCCTTTTCTTGCCAAGTCCAGATATGTGATGTATTTTCAGCATAGAATACTCAGGTGTTATGTTTTGCTGCATATCTCTACTTGCATGACTATGATCACTGTTGTTACAGAATGGCGACTGCATACAAAACATTTCTTACTTTACAGATGTCGAAAGGTTAAAAGAAAACACAAACCATGATGATAGCAGCAGAGATAGTTATTCTTCTGACCGACATCTGTCCCAATATCATGATCACCATCACAAGGACAGACACCACATTGATGCTTATAAGAGCGATTCCAGAAAAAGACCATATTCGAACTTCAGCAATGGTAAAGACCATCGAGACTGGGATCATCATTACAAGCAGGACAGGTTGGTGTTGGCAACATGCTCTCTTTAGGAATTTTATAGTCTTTCTAAGCATTCCATTCCACTGTACTTGGGTAATAATGTTGGTCGACTTTGAGAATCCGTTTTCCGGTAACCTATGACAGTCCAGATATGTACGAAACCTATGATTGATGATGGGCTTAATTGGCTTCCTATGAAATTGGCGTGCGTGTTTTAAATTTTAAAGCAACCCTCCAGTAAGGGGCTTAAAATTGATATGCAAGTCACCTGCTATTTTATTTTTTGCTTGATGCTCGTTGCTTTTTAGGACAGAGCTGTGATTTTTGACTACAGTTTGGCTACAGTGTCTTAGCTGAAGTAGTTTAAAACACACCCCCTGTCTCATCATTGGTTCAGGCTACATCCTCTTCAGGGGATGTATCTATTATGATCAATCAAAGACAAAAAAAAAATGGAATGCAGTTCATTTTCATGTGTTTCAAAGCAAGATCTGCCCAATTAAGACTAGTGTGAACTCAGCCTTACATATCAACTTTGACTTCCTAATCAGAGGGTCACTTTAAGCCAAGGAACTCATGCAAATGCTGGCAGTCTCTGAAGAGCTCTGAAAAACTTCTATAAGCAAGTGAAAAGAAATCATGCAACATTATGTAAAAGATGTAACACAGCAAGCATAGCTGCTTCTTCCTAAAAATCTACCCCACATCGTCTGGTATTGCAGGTCAGCTCCATTGAAGTGATTGCTGCAATACCAAACACTACTTTGGTGACAACTGTGGCACCTTCCACGATCTTCTTGTATTTTTAAAGTATTTGATTATTTAAATACTGAAATTGTTTTAAATGCTAAATTCTGATCTAGTAAAGTTTAATTATGTGTTTTTTGATTTTAGGTATCACATCGAAAGCAAACACAGAAAATTAGATGACCACAGGAGCAGAGATCATAGGTCAAACGTGGAAGAAAATTTAAAGGACAGGTCTCTTTTAGATCACAGATCCCATTCTGACCACCGTTTACACTCAGATCTCCGATCCAGTTCTGACTACAGCCATCACAAATCTTCCAGGGATTATCGGTACCACTCAGACTGGCAGATGGACCATAGGGCTTCTAGTAGTGGGCCAAGATCTCCATTGGACCAGAGGTCTCCATATGATTCTAGATCACCTTTAGGCCGTAGATCACCTTTTGAATGTTCTTCGGATCATAAAAGTACTCCTGAACATTTATGGAGCAGTCGCAAAACATAACACAGGGACATCAGTCCTGGACAATTAGCCATATTCCGTAAAATTATCACAGTGATTGCCTTACATGACTTGAAAGAAATGGACTGGATCTGCCCAGTGCAGACATTACTACTTTCCTGAATGCAAGGTCTAGTATCACACCAGATCAGAGAATATTTTTGTATTTAAGGTATATGCTGCACTGTGCTGCAAATGTGGCATTTTTTTTTAAATGAACTTAAACATGTTTACTATTTCAGAGACCTCAGCACTGCCCGTTTTGACTGAATTTTAATTAAAAAAAAATATTAAAAAAAGCATCTTTGAACTTTTAAACTTGCCACCTCGTTGACCTATGATCATGATGACAAGTAATTGAAGAGTCTTTTATTGTCTGGGAAATGCTCTCAAGGACTTTGTTCACTTTCCAAAGCTCTTTGTTTACATTGTACACTGCAACCACCTTGCCGCTTCTCATCATATGCTTGAATATTTAAAACCTGTACCTAAACGTGTAAAATAGACAGTTTTTTTTTTTTTCCTTTTTTGTGATCAATTGTAATATTTTTTTTTTTTATACAAAAAACTGCTGTAAATTATTGTAAATTAATTAAATGGACTTTTCTTCCTTCCTCAGGCTTTCTTTGACTGTTCCTTTCCCCACCAACTCAGGCCTTCTCATAAAGTATGGATATATGTATAGTCATTTACATATTTTATTTTTATTTTTTTTGTAGTTTTAATGGAATATATGTTCAGAATGTAAAATAAGGGGGAAAGAGAACACTAATTCCATTTGTATGTCATGCAGTGTTCTGGTTTATAGTACACTTTATAGATTTATTTTGGTTTATTTTTAAGCAAATTGTCAGTGTTATGATGAAAATTTATGGATAAAAATTTTAATTCTCTGGAGAAATTTTATGTAGCCTGAAATCGTTTAACGGATTGTTTTAAAACCAGGCAACTTGTCAGACAAGCAGCTCTATTGTCCAAACCAGCCAAACTTTTATTGTCAATCCATTTGTTTTCCCTTTTTTTAAGAAATGGGCAATAATGTCAAATGTGCTATGCAGCCAGTATGATTTCCAGATTGACTTTATATACTGTTTAAAATGCACACTGATTGTATATAGATTTCTTCTATATATGGAAATTAAAGTGTAAGAACTTCTGACATGTCTGCTTTCTCCGGCTTATTTTAGTGGAATTTCTTACTATGGTCACTATCCATGTTATGCAATTCAATTTCTCTGCACACTCTAGGCCCAAGTGATCGATCATTACGAACTGCATGTTTGTCAGGTCAGATTTAAACTCCAGAAGGCCAGTGCAATAAGGCAATCAGTGATCTATACCCCCAATGTCATGGTGAAATATTAACTTTTTGTATGTAATAAACCCATGATGTGGCCACAGTGGGATACTGCAACATCTATTGTTTCTCACAATTTGGGGAACCGGGAAGCTGATCATGTTTCCAGATTTTAAAGGGGTTGTGCCAAGATGGAACGTTTTGCCCTATTCACAGGCTAAAGAATAACTTTCTGTTCGGTGGGGACTGACCGTTGGGGACACCACCGATCTGAACGGGAGAAGGGAAAGTCCCCACATAGATGGAGGGATTGTTGTGCATGCACTCTGCAGCTCCGTTCATTTCCAAGGCGTTTAAATGCTTGTCAATCTTTGACACTCCCATTGAAATGAATGGAATGGCAGTAGGCATGTGTGACTGCTACTCCATTCATATGTGGACCACCTGGACCCCTGTTCTTGAGATCAGTTGGGGTAGCAGCTGTCAGACCCCGCCAATCAAAGTTTTCCTCTATCCATAAAATAGGGAATAACTTTCTGTCTTCCCAGCAATATAGCTTACTCCATCCATAAGGAATAACTAGTTAATTGGTCAGGGGCTGATCACTGAGACCCCTGCCAATCTGGAGGAAGGGACCCCTGAACAAACGGTGCAGTGGTTGAGCATGCACTCTGCTGCTTCATTGGTTGCAACGGGACTATCGGAGATGGCCAAGTTGCTTGAACTCAACTATCTCCAGCAGTCCCATTTGAAATGAATGAAATGGCAGTGCTTGTGATTGACCACTGCTTCACTCATTTTGGGGCCTTTGAGATCAGTGGGGGTCCCAGCAGAGGATAATTTTATATTGGTGGGGTGCTGTGTCTGATACATTTGGAGGCTCAGGTTATGTCCGCACAATGACTTTGGTCACGTGATGGGAAAATGTCTGCACTTTGCTTTTGCATTGAAGTTGCATGACTTTCTAGGGTGTATTTGTATGACACCTCAGAAGTGAGTCCTACACATCATACATCGATCTCTTTGCTGGAAAAGGAACTTGTAGTCTTTGACCAAAAATTCAGAAAGTTTGGATGTTCTGTGACTGTCATATTGCAGTGGCATTGCCTCACCTGAAGCAATGCCACCAAAGTCACAATCCTTGTGATGTCGCAGTGAGACCTTTAGAATCTTTTTACATGACCTAATCTGCCATGTAACCCTAGCCTATGGCCACGCAAAGACTTGTTGCACCTGCATACAATTCACTTTAGGAGTGCTCTCTACCTCTGTTTTTCCTGAATTGTACTGTACTTAGGCTGCCTGTCCACAGCTGGGTTTGAATTGTGGCCACTGTGGCGATAATCCGGCCGCGGGGAACGCAGTGAAAGCTCTCCGTAGCGTTGCTATGTAGAGCACTTCTCTCCCCCCCCCCCCCCCCCCCCCCCCTCCCGTCCACGATTGCGATTCTCCGCTCACGGGCGGCAATTTGCAGCATGCTGTAAATTTACCCCGATTCTCCGCGGTCAGCCTATCTGTCAGATAGGCTGACAGCGGAGATCCATCTGCTGGCTCATGTGCCCGGGCGGCGGTATCCCGCCGTGGGATACCGCAACGCCCATGAATAGGCGTTGGGTTGGGGAATGTTGGTGCAGATTTGCAATCAAAAATTCTGCAATTAGTACACATTGTGAAGCAGGGCATATGCAATATTAAATGGGCTATTCAGGGAGGAAACATTTTTCAAACAGGCCCAGAGTGGTGGAATAACAGCAGAATCAAGCAATACTATGTTGCTCCCCTTCCACCTGTTTCCTGTGCCCCCCACTGGTATAAAATTCTGCTTCAGCGAGCTAGCGATAGCATCACCAGCTGCAGGAACGTGAGCCTGGCTGTAGCCAATCACTGACTTTCGGCTGGGGATTAGCCACAGTGGCCTTGTTCTGTTGTCAGTGACTTCATCACTCTGCAAAGACCTGCAGGGATGGGATGGTTTCTTTTAGTTGTACAACTTTGGGCTGGTCTAAAAAATAAATTCTCCCTGGCTAACCCCTTTTAATAATAAAACAGCCCCATGTGTCCTGCATAGAGGGTGTAATCTAAGAAATAAAAAAAAATTGCCTATAGTTTTTTTGGGTTTTTTTGTGCGCTTTGTTTGGTTTCCAAAAAAAATGGACATGATTTTCATGCATTTTTTTTTCTAAGTGTTTTCTATGCTGTATTTCTGTTGTGTCTTTTTTTACCTACAGAGAAAACTATGGAAAAAGAAAAGCAAAAAATACTGCCGTACCAAAATATGTAGCCATGGACCCTCAAAGGACACCTAATGTGAAGAAAAAGACCACAAGGGTGGGGTCAGCATTTTAAGGTGTTTTTGTTTGTGTTTTGGCAAAATTACTGAGGCTAGATATTCTATAGATAGATACAGATATTTATTATCTTGTTTATAATGAAATACAAAACAAAGTGCATTTTTGTTTGTGGGAAAAACTTTGACCCAAAAGCCTACTGATTTATCTATAGGACTAGAAAAGTGCCAGAAAAATTCCTCCCGTTACAAATGGGAAAAAAAATTGAAAAAAAAAATGCCACCAGTAATTGAAAGAGGCCTAATGTAGCATTCCAAAAGAGGAAACATTGCTCAGGAGATCATGGCTGAAAACACCACCTTGCATGCAAGTGTTAATACATATTGTAAATGGAAATATTAAAGGGGTTGTCCCGCGCCGAAACGGGTTTTTTTTTTTTCAATAGGCCCCCCGTTCGGCGCGAGACAAACCCAAGGGATGGGTTAAAAAAAACCCCGTTTAGTACTTACCCGAATCCCGGCGCTGCGGCGACTTCTTCCTTACCTTACTAAGATGGCCGCCGGGATCTTCACCCACGATGCACCGCGGGTCTTCTCCCATGGTGCACCGTGGGGTCTGCGCGGTCCATTGCCGATTCCAGCCTCCTGATTGGCTGGAATCGGCACACGTGACGGGGCGGAGCTACGAGGACCAGCTTTCCGGCACGAGCGGCCCCATTCACCAGCGAGAAGACCGGACTGCGCAAGCGCGTCTAATCGGGCGATTAGACGCTGAAATTAGACGGCACCATGGCGACGGGGACGCTAGCAACGGAACAGGTAAGTGAATAACTTCTGTATGGCTCATAATTAATGCACAATGTACATTACAAAGTGCATTAATATGGCCATACAGAAGTGCTGAACCCCACTTGCTTTCGTGGGACAACCCCTTTAAGTAAAATATCTGGAAACTTCCTTACTTAAAATGTATTTAATATTGCTCCCCGATGTTTTAATTGAACTACAGACCTAGATTCCTCTGTAAGCAAGGCAGAAACTCTTCAATATATTATGGAAGTCATTTTAATGAGGTTGCCTGCATGGTTGGAAGGAGAGCCAAAATGATATGCATGGCCTCCAGCGATCAGCTGTAATCTGTGATGAATCCAGTAACAACTATTCCGTTCCTCTATAGTGCCTCCCCAGGGGGAATGGTGCATTACACAAATCAATAAACTCTCCATGTGATGCCGGACTGGGTTCTGCTGACAAGGGCCTTACTTTCCACTCACTGTCTGTTCTGGCCCTCGTCTATGAACACGGATTCACTAATAAGGTGGCAGCAGAAATTCAGCATGTCTTTGGTGAGACTAATATTTAAGAAACTCTGCCTCCCACTGTTCAAATTATAGCACTGGTAGGAGAGAAGTAAAAGCTGGCAGGCGGTGACTCGTTAGAGATATCCGATATGGTAAGTATAAAACTGCACTTTAGACAGAATAGAGCCAACCGCGAACAAAATGTTTCTGCACCGAATGGCTTGTACTGTAAATGCTGCAGAATCTCCGCAGCCGATCCTGCAGGTGTGAAGGCTTCTGAACTGGTCCAGTCGGTACTATCCGCATCGCTGGGACGGCAGCCACCCCCTGCTATGCTACAAACGTTTACAAATGTTCTGCCTTGACGAGCACAACAAACAAAGGTGAGCGCAGAACTACCTGAAGTCTGCAACGCACATCTTTGGCAATGCACATGGAGCTTTAGAACTCATTTTCTTTTGCACGATCAATTGTTTAAATTTACTGTTTACTGTGTTGACATTTCACAAAATAATTAACTCAAATAGTTGTGTTCTTAATGCTAAAAATATGAAAGATCTAAATGTCACCACTAGGGGGTGACAAATGCTAATTGTTTAGTGAGGATTTGCTAGTCCGTCTCAAACAAGGATCACCATGAAGATTAACCTTCACACTTCTATCAGAGATCACTTCTGCCAGGGAACACTGTTACATGGCTGTTTTAACCACAACTTCTCATCCAGTCTATTTTTTTTGCTTACCTATAGATGACAAGTGATTTAAAAAAAAATGATCAGATGCTTATTTGCGTTTTATTCACTTAGTGGGACTCGCTGATATAATGAAATAAGAACAGAGCCCAAGCCAATGTCTACCGATTCATCTGCACTCTTCTTTTCAATGCTAAAGATGCCTTTGCACCCAAGAAGTGCAGATCATTGAGGGGGGGGGGGGGTGAAGAGTGGAGGGGGGTGTGAAGAGGGGGGGGGGGGGACGACCCACCATATTCAAATGTATATAGTGTCTGTCACTATAGGCTCTTGGATAGTCAAACATGCTGAGAAGGACCTGATGTTAAGTGGTACTTCATGGTTCTCTTCACACACAAGTAAATTTGCTAAAAGGGTTATCTGAGATTAGAAAAAAAGTGACAAGGGCAGCTAATGGTGTAAAACTGAAAAAAGACATATTTAAAGTTTCAATGGCCTTCTCTGCTCATCATTACCACTGCAGTCTCTAGCAGCCCAGTCCTGGAAGAGGCCACAGCCGACACATGCCTGCTGATCTCAGCGGTCACGTGGCACTCACGCAGATGCCATGAGCAATGGGTGGCATGTGATCGCTGCTGTCTCTTCTGAGATTGGACTGGAGAGAATTTGCTTAATAATGCCGGCTATTGGAAATGTGAGTGAGCGGCTTTCTCTATTTTACATTATCTGATGCCTGTCATTTTTATTTCTTAAAGCTCAAAAAAATCTGTAATTTTTTTACAAGTTCATCTTTTCACAGCTAAAAAATGTCAAATCAAGTAAGTCTGTGCTCCTCATCGGTATAAATGATGTAGGTCAGGAAGCGTATCGTTTCTCCTTAGTGAGAGGACCTAGAAGTTCTGTGAGGGGAGGCTTATCAGGCCATTCATGCTCCTCTGGGAAATATATGCAAATTGGAAGAGGAAACAATACCTCTGCAGCGCCACCTATTGGAGGGCAGCATTCCTGCAAGTCAATGTTAGACTTTTTGAACTAGTCTTACAACAATGACTGGAAATTGTAAGCCAAAGCAAGAAACCATATACAGACCGCTTTTTCGGGGTTGAGTGCCCCTCATTGGTGCGCAGTAGGTTTCTGGCTTGGCTAGTGAGAGGCCTATAGACAGGAAGGAGTAACAATACCCTTCCTGACCCACGTCTATAGACCTCTCACTAGCCAAGCCAGAAACCTACTGCGCACCAATGAGGGGCACTCAACCCCGAAAGTAGTTTATTAATATTAATGATAGTGAGGAGTGTGGCCCACTTTGAGTTTTTCCATTGCAAGCTATGGTTTGTGTTTGCCTCTGCCTGGCAGAGTTACAGAATGTCTGACTATATCACTAAATGTATAAAGACAGAATACGGTGTCCTCCATAAGTAATTTTAAAAGCATATAAATCACACAAATCTGTGAATCGAGCATATAGATATTCTAGAACTGCACAAGAAATGAGGTAGCTAGAGTAGAACTGTCTATTTTTCCTTCCGTTACAGTAAGGGTATTGTGTCTGTTTTATCCTCCCCAGTAATCCGAACATTCTTTTCAGGATTAGAAATCCTCACCATATTTTCTTTGAAACAGGTATATCCAGCTTTACATCTCCGAGCTGCATTGATGGTTTCCCAGGTCTTGAAAATGTTCTAGAATATTTAGTTTTCTCTGATATTTCATCTCTTCCCTTCTATTGCACTACATTTCATTAAAGATGATGTTCAGTTTGCACGGCCCTGTTTTGGATTATGGTTACGCATAAAGGATTAGTTAACCAATAATAGAAGCTTTCACAAATAGGTGTTCTTCCTAGGGAAACTAATGAGTAAATTTTCAGGGTTTTGATAACTACTGGAGAAAAGGAAACATTTAACTGTGATACCAGCAAATATTAGAAGAATGCAGGTTTAATTCTTGGCTCGTAAAGGGAATCATTGAATTTCCAGTTAGATGTTGTACTTACTCCACCTTGTGGACTAGAGGGTTAGGGAACTGCCATTCTCCCTTATAGGTGGATATACCATAAATGTCTAAGATGAGAATACACTTTTAAAGGGAATGCATCATCAGAAAATGGCATATTGTTTAAGTCATGGTTTTATGTTAAACAGTGATGAGTAAACTTTTCAAAAGTTTTGGTTTAGACGGTTCACTGAACTTTTGCTAAAAGTTTGGTTCGGTCCAAATTAGTTCAAACCGAACTAGAAATTAACCAAGACCTCTAAAACTGGTGCCTAAGAGCCAGTGTTCAGGACTAGTGTTGAGTGAATTGAAGCAGTAGAACTTTGCTAAAAGCTTGGTATAGATTTGTGCTAAACAGAAATTTTAGCAACGTTTGACCCGAAACAGGGGTCTACAGCTTCGGTTTGCTCAACCTTAATGTTAAAGATTTTTGGTGACAGTAGTGTTTTTTGTTATTTTCCATATTATCTATGGTTAAAAATAATCTTGAAATCTTGCAGTTTTCACTCTGTCCATTAAGCCTAATAATAGGCTGATGCTTCCAGTTCTGTGGAGATCACTTCTCAGCAGTTATCTCCTTATCACAGTGAAAGGTAACCTACAATGAGAGAATTAAGAAAAAAGTATATTTCATATGGTTTTAATGAATTAAAAAATCTAGAGCAGTGTTTGTCAATTCTAATCCTTCCAACAATACTACCAACCGGTCCTTATCTCAGGATATCCTATAGAAAGAAGACCTTTGGCAATTTCTAAGGCGCTGACGATAATTACATCACCTGTGTAATACTGAGGAAATCCTAAAAATCCATCGTCTGTTAGGGGACTTGAGGACTGGACATGAGAAACATGTGAAGTAGATTCTTGAAGTAAAAAAATAAAATAAAAATATAGGTACTAGCTGATTGGTGAATTTCAGATTGTAGGACTATATTTGTCTATTTAGGACAATGCAGAAATAAACATAAATTGTATTTCAGCCTTTATTGTCATTAAATGTGGAAATAACGATGAAAAAATTGGGAGCTGCTGGAGTGAATGACTGGCTAGTGCAGAGCTCTTGATCCACCAGGGCCCAAGAGTTACTTTACAGCGTTAAAATCTAAGAATCCACGGGTCTCGCCTGCTGCTTAGACATTCAGAATGCTGTGGAGGGGGAAGCGGGCGTCCATCAAGCCGGACAAGCTTATTAACTTTTATTTCTTCAAATTGCCGGAGCAAGACCAAGATGGCATGGCCGGAATCTCAAGTGGTGGCTCTCCAGTATTAGTGCCTGCAGAATCTATGGAGCAGGGAAGAAGGAATAGCCACGGTCCTGCAAATAGTGAGGCTTTCCGTGCAAGCCACGCTGTTCTGATTGCTACGGCACCCCGCAGTTCATAGAGCAGTCCTGCGGAAACTATCTTCACAACAGCAATGTCATCATCATCTGCACTGCCACATAGCAGTGGCGGCCTCTTCTCCTGCTAGACTAGGATAACAAAGGCAAAGAATGGACGCCGCAGAGAAGCATCCTAGTGCTAAGACGAGTGACCAGTCACCTACTAACATTACATCTTTGCCAATAGCAGACATTTTTGACAATATCACTGTATCCAATGCATCCGTTACAGATACTACCATGAAAGCTTTGCAAATACCTAACCTAGCTCATCCAACCCATTAGCACTGCTATTACTGAGGGAGAAAAGAGAACCAACCATATAGAAACTAAAATTCCTCATTAATGCACATTACACCATAGAATCGGAACTAGATTGACTTAAAGCCAAAGTGGTGAACCTGGAAGACAAGTCACACCATAACAACGTAAAATTTCGGGGGATTCCAGAAAGTGTAGATATTGCATCAGATCAGAGGCGGACATAAAGTTTTATGAAAGCACTGCTGCTGGAATGTTCATTGCAGGACTTTATAATTAATCCTTATATGATTAATTATGGTGATTAAGGTAGTTTTGTTAAATGTTAAGGAGCTAAATAGCGCTGCCACACACACATTTTTACCAGCTTTTTATGTTTGTGTAGCAAATATCGGAGTCTATCTAGTTTGTAAAAAGCTGACAACCACCAGATAATACTAGAAGAGCTTTAAATATCACATTTTATCAAGTCTAGGAAAATACCTTCAGTTCTGCTATCTTTAGGCACTGAACATGCGCTTGACCGCATAAACTGGTCATATGCATTTGCAGCCTTGGAGAAAATGGGCTTTGGAGGGCTCTTATTTTAAACTATAGCTACATTATATTCAAATCACTCAGCCCTAGTATTTACAAATGGGCCTTGTCAGGAGAATTTAACAACACTTAACGACAAGGATGCCAACTGTCTTCGCTGATATTTATATTATTCCTTGACCTACGCTCTTAGAGAAAACCCTTCAATCAAAGACATTCAGGTTGGAGACCACACACATTTAGTATCGTTATACGCAGCCAATATCATCTTGAAATTAACAGATCCCATACCTCTCTATATAATGCACTGCAGGTCATTAATGTGTTTGGTCAAATCTCGTATTAAAATAGAAATACACAAAAATCCCACATTTTACCTATGAACATTTCCAATAATCCACTACACTACCTATGGAATAAACATTCTTTTGACTGGCAATTTGAGGGCATTAAATATCAGGGCACAACAATAATGGCTTTACATAAAAACCTCTATCAACATAATTTTGAACATATGATAAAGGTAGTGCAGGAAGAATCTCGATTTAAATGTTTAACACCGTGGTTATGAAGAATAGCAGTTTTTAAAATGCTTTTGTTGCCGAAATTAGTATATCTATTTAGGGGTTTCACAGTTACAGGACGAACACCTCGATGAAAAAATGGATATGTCACAGTAGGGTTACTACTATAGTATATCTATTTAGTACTCTTCCCATTGAACTACCACAATGTTTTTTTACAGCTACAAATTAACTATCCCATTTTATCTGGGCACAACACAAACCACACCTAGCTAATAAAATACAAAAGACGGAGGGGTAGGAGGATTGGTCCTCCCCGATACTCATGACTACTACTTGGCTACACGTTTCACCAACTAATTCCATGGTGGAGGTCTGAGACACAGAAACATTGGGTCCATATAGGGAGTTACCTAACATCTCCTGTTTCAACTAAATAGCTACTTGTAATTCCTTTATCACAAAAGTTCAGATAGCGCCAAGGATTAAGGGTTGGTCATCCATCTTTGCATTTTCCTATCCTTCATAGTCGAGGAGAGCTGCAACGACAATATGGGGGCTTCTCGCAAGGAGAATGGCCCCCAGAAAGAAGCAAACAGCAAGTTTGAAATAAAAAAGTTTTGCGCTCGTGGAATATGCAAGAAGATAACTCTAAGGTCTTCAATCCGAGATAAACAAGAAATAAGAACGGCACTTACTCAGGAGAAGCAGGGTGTATAGAACAAGAAGCCCCCTTCTTGAAGTGCTGACTCTTCAAAGTCTCTCCGATCGCAAATATTATTGCACGGCAAGAGGCTCAAGTCTTCACTCTATTTATAGATGGCATCGGCAACGCGTTTCGGTGTGATAAAAACACCTTTCTTGGCTTGAGAAAGGTGTTTTTATCACACTGAAACGTGTTGCCTGTGCCATCTATAAATAAAGGGAAGACTTGAGCCGCTTGCCGTGCAATAATATTTGCGATCGGAGAGACTTTGAAGAGTCAGTACTTCAAGGAGGGGGCTTCTTGTTCTATACACCCCCCTCCTCCTGAGTAAGCGCCGTTCTTATTTCTTGTAATTCCTTTATGGAATTTACCCCTACCTTCCTGCCTCTTTCCATTAACCTATATAGCTTTAAAGGTATGGAAAATGTTTTATGATCATGCAAAGCCCCAGGATGTCCTCCCAAAGAGTTGTGCAACCTTCCAAAAAATATATCCACTAATCATGGGAGAGAAAGCTAGCTGAAGTACTCTACGACAATGAATGGAAGCAAGCCTTTTATCTGACAAATCACTTAATATCTCCACCTGTCAGCTACACTTAACAAAAATGACACTGCGCTGGTATTATACACAAGTCCATCTGGCCCATATGTATCCTAACTGCACGGCCAATTGCTGGAGCAATTGTGGCAGTAGGGGAACACTATTGCATATATTGTGGAGTTGCCCTTTACTTCAGAATTACTGGGACTTTGAGTACCAGACAGTATCTTATTTGGTGGATTTATGGTTCAGAAAACGGCATCCTTGGCACTCTTCAACATTGGCTCACACACAATGCCACCGAAATGTAGAATTTTTGGATATAAAATGCTGGCTCTATCCAATTTGGTTATCTACTGGAAACGTGTTGATGTCCCCAATGTAAGAGATATTATAGCCTTGATAAATCAGACACATGTCTATGAGAAAATGCTCATGGGCAACACCTTCACACTTTCTATCCTATATGGAAAACCTGGTTGCCTAGCTCCTATTGTATACCTGGATAATTATAAACCCTCATTCTCATGAAATGCCCATAAATCACCATAGCAAGATAATAAAGACTTGGAGCACTCACTTAAATTATTTCCCTTTTACCTGGAATCTATATTTCCATTTTCTCACTTTTTGGTTTTCTTTAAAGTTATATATTCAAACTATATTGTTCAGTTAATGTACAGCTGGTTTTATGTTATTTGATGTGCTATGATTGTATATTCCTGTACATGAAAGATAACTACTCAACTGGTTGTATTCGGTTTTGAAATGTAAAACTTTAATGAATACAATTAATACAAAAAAGGATTTAAAAGACATACTTACCTGAAATTTTCCACAGTTAGTGTGACAGCTGTTAATAATTTGTGAGCATTATCTGTATGTAATAGATAATAAGCCTCCAGATCCCCATGGTCGAACTCATTCAACGAATGGCCTGTATCAAAAGAAGAAGAAACGGTAGAAGGCATCTTCTTCAATGACAGTTCCCAGTTTGCCAGTAGAGGAAGAGTATCCTTTCCTTACTTCAGTCATAGTCATCGTGTTGTGCAGCTGTAGGACGTCCAGAAAGTCACACCTGCCAATGGATGAAGAAGAAAACCTCCAAATTTATCATCCAATCACATTGCATGCCACATACGTGTCTGATATTTCAAGCCAAGTATCAAGTAAAGTTATAGTATCTGGACTAAAGGATCCTTGTTCAAGGTCACAGGTGAAGTTTATGTAGTTACCACCTGATTCACAAGTTCCTTTGATTTTTTTCTCCAATTTTCGAGTTTTACCAAGCACCTAATCTAGTCTCCTCCTGTTCTTCCAGACATCTTCCAGAGTCAGAAATTGGGACCTCTTATCAACTTTGCTATGTGCCAAGCAAATTGTGTTTTCCCAGTTAGATGATGATAAGCCAGCTAATTGCTGATTTCTATTGTATTGCGCAAAAGAAAAATTATCTCATAATTAGGAAGCTTTTCAGTTTATTAAGGTAAAAGATCTACTAATAGTACATTTATTAAGTGATATTAGAACAGACATTGTTTCTTTGCATGCATAATATACTGTATGTCACAACCAACATTAACTTCCTTTTTTCAGGACATTTTCATTGAAAGCACATTGGCTATACATCCAAAGAATTGGGACTTGTGACTAGTAATACCAAGACCTACCTTCTCGCATACAATTTTTGAGAACAATTTCGAAAAACAAAATAAGATGATAAATAGAGATGAGCGAGCACCAAAATGCTCGGGTGCTCGTTACTCAAGACGAACTTTTCGCGATGCTCGAGGGTTCGTTTCGAGTAACGAACCCCATTGAAGTCAATGGGCGACCCGAGCATTTTTGTATATCGCCGATGCTCGCTAAGGTTTTCGTTTGTGAAAATCTGGGCAATTCAAGAAAGTGATGGGAACGACACAGCAATGGATAGGGCAGGCGAGGGGCTACATGTTGGGCTGCATCTCAAGTTCCCAGGTCCCACTATTAAGCCACAATAGCGGCAAAAGTGCCCCCCCCCCCCTCCCAACAACTTTTACTTCTGAAAAGCCCTCATTAGCAATGCATAACTTTGCTAAGCACCACACTACCTCCAACAAAGCACAATCACTGCCTGCATGACACTCCGCTGCCACTTCTCCTGGGTTACATGCTGACCAACCCCCCCCCCCCCCCCCCGCGCACTACCCAGTGTCCACAGCGCACACCAAAGTGTCCCTGCCCAGCCTTCAGCTGCCCTCATGCCACGCCACACTCATGTCTATTTATAAGTGTGTCTGCCATGAGGAGGAACCGCAGGCACACACTGCAGAGGGTTGGCACGGCTAGGCAGCGACCCTCTTTAAAAGGGGCGGGGCGATAGTCCACAATGCTGTACATAAGCAATGAGAAATCCAATCCTGTGCCACCTCCATCTGGAGCTGCACGCGTGGGCATAGCAATGGGGAACCTATGTGCCACACACTATTCATTCTGTCTAGGTGTCTGCATGCCCCAGTCAGACCGCGTTTTTTTATAAATAGTCACAGGCAGGTACAACTCCGCAATGGGAATTCCGTGTGCACCCACAGCATGGGTGGCTCCCTGGAACCCACCGGCTGTACATAAATGTATCCCATTGCAGTGCCCTGGACAGCAGAGCTAACGTCAGATTAAATGCAGGTGGGCTTCGGCCCACACTGCATGCCCCAACCGGACCAGGGTTTTTAATTCATAGACACAGGCAGGTACAACTCCCTATTGTGAAGTCCCTGTGGACCAACAGCATGGGTGGGTGCCAGGAAGCCACCGGCGGTACATAAATATATCCCATTGCATTGCCCATCACAGCTGAGGTAATGTCATGTTTAATGCAGGTGGGCTTCGGGCCACACTGCATGCCCCAGTCAGACTGGGGTTCTTTAGAAGTGGACACATGTAGTTACAACTCCGTGTGGACCGACAGCATGGGTGGGTGCCAGGAAGCCACCGGCGGTAGATAAATATATCCCATTGCATTGCCCAACACAGCTGATGTTACGTGAGCTGTAATGCAGGTGGGCAAAAAATTAATTGGATTACACTGTTGGCGAGGGCCCCCAAAAATTGGTGTACCAACAGTACTAATGTACCTGAGTAAAATTGCCCATGCCCAACCAAGAGGGCAGGTGAAACCCATTAATCGCTTTGGTTAATGTAGCTTAATTGGTAACTAGGCCTGGAGGCAGCCCAGTAAAAATAAAAATTGGTTGAGGTGAAAGTTTCAACGCTTTAATGAGCATTGAAACTAGAGATGAGCGAGCACCAAAATGCTCGGGTGCTCGTTACTCGGGACGAACTTTTCGCAATGCTCGAGGGTTCGTTTCGAGTAACGAACCCCATTGAAGTCAATGGGCGACCCGAGCATTTTTGTATTTCGCCGATGCTCGCTAAGGTTTCCTTGTGTGAAAATCTGGGCAATTCAAGAAAGTGATGGGAACGACACAGCAACGGATAGGGCAGGCGAGGGGCTACATGTTGGGCTGCATCTCAAGTTCCCAGGTCCCACTATTAAGCCACAATAGCGGCAAGAGTGGGCCCCCCCCCTCCCAACAACTTTTACTTCTGAAAAGCCCTCATTAGCATGGCATACCTTTGCTAAGCACCACACTACCTCCAACAAAGCACAATCACTGCCTGCATGACACTCCACTGCCACTTCTCCTGGGTTACATGCTGCCCAACCGCCCCCCCTCCCCCCCACAGCGCACACCAAAGTGTCCCTGCGCAGCCTTCAGCTGCCCTCATGCCACACCACCCTCATGTCTATTTAGAAGTGCGTCTGCCATGAGGAACCGCAGGCACACACTGCAGAGGGTTGGCACGGCTAGGCAGCGACCCTCTTTAAAAGGGGCGGGGCGATAGCCCACAATGCTGTACAGAAGCAATGAGAAATAGAATCCTGTGCCACCGCCATCAGGAGCTGCACACGTGGGCATAGCAATGGGGAACCTATGTGCCACACACTATTCATTCTGTCAAGGTGTCTCTGCATGCCCCAGTCAGACCGGGCTTTTTAATTCATAGACACAGGCAGGTACAACTCCCTATTGTGAAGTCCCTGTCGACCGACAGCATGGGTGGCTCCCTGGAACCCACCGGCGATACACAAAAATATCCCATTGCATTGCCCAACACAGCTGAGGTAGTAATGTCGTGCTTAATGCAGGTGGGCTTCGGCCCACACTGCATGCCCGAGTCTGTCTGGGGTTCTTTACAAGTGGAAACAGATGCATTTATAATTCCCTGTGGACCCACAGCATGGGTGGGTGCCAGGAAGCCACCGGCGGTACATAGAAATATCCCATTGCATTGCCCAACACAGCTGAGGTAGTAATGTCGTGCTTAATGCAGGTGGGTTCCGGCCAACACTGCATGCCCCAGTCAGACTGGTAATATGTACCTTAACAGTAACCGCGTTGGTGGTAATGTGGTGGTGACTGCGGACCTAGTAGCGCGGTTTTATTTTGTTGGTTTTCTGAATGTGGCCAGGATTAAGTGGGCCGTGGCGGGGGATGTTTTGGAGGCACTATGTGTCCTCTCCACGTGTCCGTGGTTATATGCACCTTAACAGTAACAGCGTTGGTGGGAAATGGCCTCGCCGCCATCATGTCTTTGGGAAGCCTCTGTTTCCACACCCCAGAGACATACCATTAGCAGCGGTATAGGCAGAGCCCAGAATTAGTAACATTTCAGCCGTAGCATTAGCGACAGGCCCCACTAACATATCACTAGCAGCATTATAGGGGGAGCACAGTCTTAGTTCCATTTCAGTAATAGTAGCAGCCTACACAGGCCCCAGTAACAATTCCGAAGCAGCAGTATAGTGGGAGCGCAGTCTTCGTTCCATTTCAGTAATAGTAGCAGCCTACACAGGCCCCAGGAACAATTCCGAAGCAGCAGTATAGTGGGAGCGCAGTCTTCGTTCCATTTCAGTAATAGTAGCAGCCTACACAGGCCCCAGGAACAATTCCGAAGTAGCAGTATAGTGGGAGCGCAGTCTTCGTTCCATTTCAGTAATAGTAGCAGCCTACACAGGCCCGAGGAACAATTCCGAAGCAGCAGTATAGTGGGAGCGCAGTCTTAGTTCCATTTCAGTAGCTGCAGTATAGCAAAGGCCCAAGTTACATTTATGTAGCTAAAGTGTAGGCCAACCCCACACACACTTCTGTACCATGAGTGCAGGCGAAGAACATACAAATTGCTATGATTACACTGTAGGTGAGGGCCCCAAAACATTGGTGTACCAACAGTACTAATGTACCTCAGTAAAAATTGGCCATGCCCAACCAAGATGGCAGGTGAAACCCATGAATCGCTTTGGTTAATGTGGCTTAAGTGGTAACTAGGCCTGGAGGCAGCCCAGTTTAACGAAAAATTGGTTCAAGTTAAAGTTCCAACACTTTTAAGAGCATTGAAACGTATAAAAAATTTTTAGAAAAATTATATGAGTGAGCCTTGTGGCCCTAAGAAAAATTGCCCGTTCAGCGTGATTACGTGAGGTTTCAGGAGGAGGAGCAGGAGGAGGAGGAGGAGGAATATTGGACACAGATTGATGAAGCAGAAATGTCCCCGTTTTGGATGGTGAGAGAGAACGTAGCTTCCATCCGCGGGTGCAGCCTACGTATTGCTTACGTATCGCTGCTGTCCGCTGGTGGAGAAGAGAAGTCTGGGGAAATCCAGGCTTTGTTCATCTTGATGAGTGTTAGCCTGTCGGCACTGTCGGTTGACAGGCGGGTACGCTTATCTGTGATGATTCCCCCAGCCGCACTAAACACCCTTTCCGACAAGACGCTAGCCGCAGGACAAGCAAGCACCTCCAGGGCATACAGCGCTAGTTCAGGCCACGTGTCCAGCTTCGACACCCAGTAGTTGTAGGTGGCAGAGGCGTCACGGAGGACGGTCGTGCGATCGGCTACGTACTCCCTTACCATCCTTTTACAGTGCTCCCGCCGACTCAGCCTTGACTGGGGAGCGGTGACACAGTCTTGCTGGGGAGCCATAAAGCTGTCCAGGCCCTTAAAGACTGTTGCACTGCCTGGGCTGTACATGCTGCTCGATCTACGCACCTCCCCTGCTACCTGGCCCTCGGAACTGCGCCTTCTGCCACTAGCGCTGTCGGATGGGAATTTTACCATCAGCTTGTCCGCCAGGGTCCTGTGGTATAGCAACACTCTCGAACCCCTTTCCTCTTCGGGAATGAGAGTGGGAAGGTTCTCCTTATAGCGTGGGTCGAGCAGTGTGTACACCCAGTAATCCGTAGTGGCCAGAATGCGTGTAACGCGAGGGTCACGAGAAAGGCATCCTAACATGAAGTCAGCCATGTGTGCCAGGGTACCTGTACGCAACACATGGCTGTCCGCACTAGGAAGATCACTTTCAGGATCCTCCTCCTCCTCCTCCTCCTCAGGCCATACACGCTGAAATGATGACAGGCAAGCAGCATCGGTACCGTCAGCAGTGGGCCAAGCTGTCTCTTCCCCCTCCTCCTCATCCTCCTCATGCTCCTCCTCCTCCTCCTGAACGCGCTGAGATATAGACAGGAGGGTGCTCTGACTATCCAGCGACATACTGTCTTCCCCCGCTCTGTTTCCGAGCGCAAAGCGGCTGCCTTTATGGTTTGCAGGGAACTTCTCAAGATGCATAGCAGAGGAATGGTGACGCTAATGATTGCAGCATCCCCGCTCACCATCTGGGTAGACTCCTCAAAGTTTCCAAGGACCTGGCAGATGTCTGCCAACCAGGCCCACTCTTCTGTTAATTAGTGAGGAGGCTGACTCCCACTACGCTGCCCATGTTGGAGTTGGTATTCCACAATAGCTCTACGCTGCTCATAGAGCCTGGCCAACATGTGGAGCGTAGAGTTCCACTGTGTGGGCACGTCACACAGCAATCGGTGCAGTGGCAGATGAAACCGATGTTGCAGTGTCCGCAGGGTGGCAGCGTGCGTGTGGGACTTGCGGAAATGTGCGCAGAGCTGGCGCACCTTTCCGAGCAGGTATGACAAGTGTGGGTAGCTTTTCAGAAAGCGCTGAACCACCAAATTAAAGACATGGGCCAGGCATGGCACGTGCGTGAGACTGCCGAGCTGCAGAGCCGCCACCAGGTTACGGCCGTTGTCACACACGACCATGCCCGGTTGGAGGCTCAGCGGCGCAAGCCAGCGGTTGGTCTGCTCTCTCAGACCCTGCAGCAGTTCGTGGGCCGTGTGCCTCTTCTCTCCTAAGCTGAGTAGTTTCAGCACGGCCTGCTGACGCTTGCCCACCGCTGTGCTGCCACGCCGCGTGACACCGACTGCTGGCGACGTGCTGCTGCTGACACATCTTGATTGCGAGACAGAGGTTGCGTAGGAGGAGGAGGAGGAGGAGGGTGGTTTAGTGGAGGAAGCATACACCGCCGCAGATACCACCACCGACCTGGGGCACGCAATTCGGGGGGTGGGTAGGACGTGAGCGGTCCCAGGCTCTGACTTTGTCCCAGCCTCCACTAAATTCACCCAATGTGCCGTCAGGGAGATATGGTGGCCCTGCCCGCCTGTGCTTGTCCACGTGTCGGTTGTTAAGTGGACCTTGGCAGTAACCGCGTTGGTGAGGGCGCGTACAATGTTGCGGGAGACGTGGTCGTGCAGGCCTGGGACGGCACATTGGGAAAAGTAGTGGCGACTGGGAACCGAGTAGCGTGGGGCCGCCGCGCCATCATGCTTTTGAAAGCCTCCGTTTCCACAAGCCTATACGGCAGCATCTCCAGGCTGATCAATTTGGCAATGTGCACGTTTAACGCTTGAGCATGCGGGTGCGTGGCGGCGTACTTGCGCTCGCACTCAAACAGTGGCGCTAGCGACGTCTGGACGCTGCGCTGAGAGACATTGCTGGATGGGGCCGAGGACAGCGGAGGTGAGGGTGTGGGTGCAGGCCAGGAGACGGTAGTGCCTGTGCCCTGAGAGGGGGGTTGGATGTCAGTGGCAGGTTGGGGCACAGGGGGAGAGGCAGTGGTGCAAACCGGAGGCGGTGAACGGCCTTCGTCCCACCTTGTGGGGTGCTTGGCCATCATATGCCTGCGCATGCTGGTGGTGGTGGTGGTGCCTCCCCAGCTGATCTTGGCGCGACAAAGGTTGCACACCACTGTTCGTCGGTCGTCAGGCGTCTCTGTGAAAAACTGCCACACTGTAGAGCACCTTGACCTCTGCAGGGTGGCATGGCGCGAGGGGGCGCTTTGGGAAACAGTTGGTGGATTATTCGGTCTGGCCCTGCCTCTACCCCTGGCCACCGCATTGGCTCGGCCTGTGCCCACACCCTGACTTGGGCCTCCGCGTCCTCGGCCGCGTCCACGTCCTCTAGGCCTACCCCTACCCCTCAGCATGCTGTATTACCAGTAATGCAGAAACAGAACGCTGTAATTAAATGTGCCGCTTATTGGCCTGTGGTTGGAGGCTGACTTCGCTTACGGAACGCCAGGAAATAATTTGGCGCAAGCCTGCTGTAACACTTAGCTGGCTGCGTATGATTTTGTAGAACTACTACACCCAGCACACACAGACCCAGAACACTGAGCACAGTGACAGGCAGGCCAAATAGATTTTTTGCCCAATTTTTTTAGAAAAGGCCCACTGCCTATATTCAATCAATACTGTGTCTTCTGTCCCTGCCTCCACACTTCTGTCCCTGGAGTCAGAAACGCTCTTTTCTCCTTAGGGAGAGCAACTATATACTATAAACTAAGTGAGGAGACTCAAATGGCCACGCACGCTCCTCTGGGTAATATGCAAATAAGGGAGATGGAATAAATCCTCCACAGTGCCACCTATTGAAAGGCAGCATTCCTTCGAGTCAAAGTAGGACTTGCTTTTGATTCCCAGTCATTGTAACAAGACTTGTATAAAAAGTCCTACTTTGACTCGAAGGAATGCTGCCTTTCAATAGGTGGCACTGTGGAGGATTTATTCCATCTCCCTTATCTGTCCCTGGAGTATTACTGCAGGGCGCAATGCTCTGCACGGCCGATATACCAAAAAAAAAAAGTGCAACACTGCAAAAAGCAGCCTCCACAGTACTGCACACGGTTAGATGTGGCCCTAAGAAGGACCGTTGGGGTTCTTGAAGCCTAAAATACTCCTAACGCTCTCCCTGCCTAAGCACTTCTGTCCCTGGAGTATTACTGCAGGGCGCAATGCTCTGCACGGCCGATATACCAAAAAAAAAAAGTGCAACACTGCAAAAAGCAGCCTCCACAGTACTGCACACGGTTAGATGTGGCCCTAAGAAGGACCGTTGGGGTTCTTGAAGCCTAAAATACTCCTAACGCTCTCCCTGCCTAAGCACTTCTGTCCCTGGAGTATTACTGCAGGGCGCAATGCTCTGCACGGCCGATATACCAAAAAAAAAAAAAAGTGCAGCACTGCAAAAAGCAGCCTCCACAGTACTGCACACGGTTAGATGTGGCCCTAAGAAGGACCGTTGGGGTTCTTGAAGCCTACAATAACTCCTAACATTCTCCCTATAGCAGCTCCAACACAATAGCACTTTCCCTCAGCTATGTCAGAATGCATCTGTGGCGAGCCGCGGGAGGGGCCGATTTTTATACTCGGGTGACACCTGATCTCGCCAGCCACTCACTGCAGGGGGGTGGTATAGGGCTTGAACGACGCAGGGGGAAGTTGTAATGCCTTCCCTGTCTTTCAATTGGCCAGAAAAGCACGCTAACGTCTCAGAGATGAAAGTGAAAGTAACCCGAACATCGTGTGGTACTCGTTACGAGTAACGAGCATCTCGAACACGCTAATACTCGAACGAGTATCAAGCTCGGACGAGTACGTTCGCTCATCTCTAATGATAAATAAAGAGTTAATGCATGGACCCTCAGAAATCTATTGATAAATTTGGCCCCAGAATTGTTTATCCGGAGCACAAGCCCACCAAATGTGGGAAAATGGCAGCGTTTGGTAATGTCTTGTGAAAAATAAAGGGGATGCACTCTTGTGTCTTAGATAATAGATACCGATTATGCATAAACATGGTGCAAACACCTTTCATAACTGGAATTTTTGAAAATTCGCTTGACAACCAGGATTCCCCTTTAAGTTTAGGCATGGAGAGGCAGCGCCACAAGCCAGAATTTTTAAACTTCCCATACACTACAGATATTACATGGCCACTCTCCGAATGACAACTCATGGGTTAAAATGGTAAATCAACAACTAGAAGATTGTTCCCTTCCTTGCTCTTGGACTGTTAGGTGGGTTGACAGTCTGCTGTTGCAGTAGGGATGTTGTAGACTCATCCCAACTTAATGGTGCCCCACTGTTATTTTCCATGAACATCTTGCCAAGTATGCCAACAACTGCATCTAATAACATCAGTCCTATAGATACTTGACTTCAGTATTAGAGATGAGCGAACCTACTCGGCCACGCCCCTTTTTCGCCCGAGCGCCGCGATTTTCGAGTACTTCCGTACTCGGGCGAAAAGTATGAAGATGATAAGTAACAGACAGTATTATTTTGCATACCTTGTGCTATTCATACTCCCTCCTGGTAACCTATTAGAGGAAGACAATTGTGTTTATCTTCATTTTTTTGGAGCATTAAAAGTGTGACATAAACCACTATTATCCATGCCATGATAATCTAACAAATGACTCATGTTCGTGATCTTCAGGGGAGATAACTTATTCCTGTTACATGTGGTTTTCATTCACTTTGTCTAATGATCTAAGACACTCTAAACAACCTTGTACTGCCTGAATACTTGCAATTAATCACTATGGAGAACACAGGATCCGAACACGATTTAATGGTAAATGACGGGTAAACAATGAACGCAATAGAATTCATATATATTGAGGGCATTGAAGGGGTTGTCCACTTATAAACTACTGATTGCATGTTCTGCCGCCCAGAACCCCTGCTGATCACCTGTTCACTAGGCTGATACATGCATGCACTGAGCTGATTTCTGCAGGAAGCACATAGTTTTGTTCCCACTGCAGGAACCAGGCTTAAAGGGGTTCTGACATCAAAAAAAAAAAATTGTACTCACCTTGCCTGGCCTGGCCCGATCGCCAGGCATATCCCCTCCAGCCGGCATCTTCTTCTGTGCCTTTAAAGCAGAGCAGGAGCGGTCAAAATATCTTCCAAGGTGAACGGACGGACCGCCCACAGCAAGCACGTCACAAGCAGTGCTTGCTGTGGGCGGCCCGTCCGTCCTGCTGAACTCCGGAGTGCTGCGCATGCGCAGTGGAGACGCAGCCCGTCCTGACTCCTATCAGAGGGCACCTCTCC